>NC_064640.1:170071805-170379224 GCF_023864345.2 Schistocerca serialis cubense
CTATTGAAAGCTCCTTTCTTCGTGCCATTATCGATGTTTACTACACTGAGTGCTCACTGGAGTTCACTGTTTGCTGTTTGATATCTCGTGCATAACTACATGCTCCCCCTTCTAATCTGTAACCCTTTCTACAGATTTGTTGACGTGCTATAAAAGCAAATCTAGTGAGGAAAGATTATATTATGCCTCCACAATCCAAATTAGCGGCATGCAGTACTTGGAACGTGAACAGCATAACAGCGGAAAGTTATGTTTTGAACGATTTCATTTTTAAAAACGTGGAACACTACTCCTAAACGTTTTATTGAACGTGACATTCGAATCTGATAACTAGTTATTTTTTATCTTACCTTCAGGGCGGTCGAAAACTTTTGAACTATGGTGTGTATATATAGAGTTTCGATCGTGAAATACACTCATTAGGGCATACAAAGCGCTGTGTTAATATTAACACTGCGTACTTTCGGCAGCGTTTTGATGTCGGTATTATATCTGCCAGTCCACAGAAATGCTGTTACTAAGTATTCTCCTCTTTTACTTACGGACGCCAGGCTCTGAAGGAGTTAATTTAACTTAACTTTTATTTTGAATTGAATTCTGGATCGTTCCTAGATAGTGATTCCAGCTGATGTAAACTACTTCTTGCAACATGGAAAGTAGCATTCTGATTCAACCTTTTGCTGTAAAACTGTCGTCTCTGATTTTTCGAAGCAGTCATCTCTGATTTTATGTATTATTTAAGGAAGTGAATTTTATTTAGCAGGATTGTAGCATTCAGTAGTACTTTGATGTTAATACAGCAACAT
The DNA here is from genome assembly GCF_023864345.2 of Schistocerca serialis cubense. Classification (NCBI taxonomy): domain Eukaryota; kingdom Metazoa; phylum Arthropoda; class Insecta; order Orthoptera; family Acrididae; genus Schistocerca; species Schistocerca serialis. The sequence continues at coordinate 170,072,612 of NC_064640.1, forward strand.
GTTTACGGCAAAAGGAATTGCATCACAAAAGCGGTCAAAAAGCGAACGAAGGATAACGAGTTTTTGGGCAGAGGGACAAAATGCCAATTCAAGAGCCTTGGCAGAAAGCAGGTTTGTTCGAACTGCGTTACCCCAGACTGGAGCTGCATCCGTCATCGAGGTGTAATCAGTGCCATGTACAACCACATCAACACCCTCCTACTCAGTGTGCTTAGCCTGGTCAGCATTAGGTAAAGCTGTTTGGGCCTGGCGTTTGGTCGGTTGGTTACGTATTCTGTGCAGTCCATCCAGTCCAGCCAGACACCGAGGTACCTAACTTCGGCACAGAAACGTATAGGGCTTGTGTGTAGTGTTATTGGTGCGCAGTGTTCATGTTTGTGCAGTTATTTGCAAATGAACGGAAACACTTCGCACTTGTCTATGTTTACTATAACACGCCATCGTTCCAGCTGCGACCGAATCCCTATTATCTTTCACTGTTCGTCCAATCCGCACGTTTGAACTACCGTCAGCTTGCGAAAAAATCGCATTATATTCATGTTTCAACAGCACTAGAATGACTGTTGATTGTCGACCAAGAGGGCTCGTATTTTGATTATTGCTTCAGTTAATATCATTTCGTTGAGCGGCTTAGATCTATTTGTTTATGAGTACTATCCTTATTCTCCGCCCCATGTCGCCGTATCTCGGTTATTATCTTCCCTTTCCAACTGATAGCGTAAAGTGATGGCGCGACACCTCGGCCTCGCCATTAGAGCAGACCGGGTGTAGTTGATACGCCTTTTGCTTCCTGCATTTTGTCTTTTTTCTCGCTATAACGGTACTGAAACACTCGAACTTTTAAACAGTATGTAAAAGACTGTATTTTGCCCTGTCTCCTCCTATTTTAGGGGAGATGCCTCATGACTGTATTTTGGAACAGGTTCGTTTAATTATCAAGAAAAGTGGAGCCTACCTGTTTACAACTGGCTTAAGAAGCATGTTTTATAATTTCAAGAAAATTGAAACGATGAACGAATCAGAAAAATACTTCAATATTGTAAATGTATGTGGTAACCCAAACATCAGCCGGCCGTTGTAGCCGATCGGTTCTAGGCGCTTCAGTCTGGAACCGTGCGACCGCTAGTTAGGTTTAAGTAGTTCTAAGTTCTACGGGACTGACGACCTGAGACGGTAAGTCCCATAGTGCTCAGAGCCATTTGAACCATTCTAAAAATGTGAGTGGTTTACCCCGTATTTCCAGCCTGTCAGATGTTGTTTGCGTCTGGGATCAAATGTTCTACCTGTTTGTCCTATGTATCTGCCTTCTCAAGGGTTACACTGTAGTTGATATATACTTGCTTTCTGGTATATGCCTCTGTTTTTTGTCAGTTTTCGAGTGCATTTTTGTGTAAATAGTCTGTGGTATATGGTATGTGCATTCCCTGTCTTTTGAAAATGTTGTCATGTGCTTAGATACGCTGTTACAGCGAAATGCGATTCATCGGTGCTCCACTCTCCTAACGTTTTTCTGTTGCCATCCTGTAATTTAGAATTATTATGGACTTAATAACTTAGGATAATCAACGCATTACAAGGTTCACCACCGCATTTCTAACCATTATGTTGCAGTAATAATGCTAAACACATTGTATAAAGCTTACTGCACAAGGCAAGGCATTAAATTGTAAAGGTACAATATCGAAAGCATACAGTGGTACATAATAGGCTACGTCCTCATTTTATCTTTATCACTCCTACAGTCAAACCTTAACGAATGACAGATTCTTGACTTTGGAAACTATGGCTATTTCATGCGTTTGCATACATAATCAAAACATTTTGTTGCCACCTACGTTACAACAATAATTCCCTTCGCCGCGTACACAAAACGTAACATGAAAACTACGGGATAAACAACGCTGTCGTCAGACGATCCGTTCCTGAGCTCGCAGAGCTCACAACTGACACTACGTCTCTAAGCAGCACGCAGTTCATGCTGGCCTCACTAGATATTGGATAGTAAAAGATGTACGGTACAAGTTAGATGACAGTACAATATAGGCTACTTTCCCCTACCTCCGAGAGAGTCTCAAGGCGATATTATCTATGAAGGTCCGTGGTGTGGGTGTATAGTGGAGCATTGCTTACGAAACATAGCACCTCGTTCTGTATGACCTGGAGATGGTGCAGGCCTTGGACCTGCGTACTTCATCGAGGTGTAATCAGTGCCATGTACAATCGTATCAACACCCTCCTATTTATGGGGCTTTCCGTGTTGAGCATTGGGTGAAACTGTTCAAGGCTTGCGTATGCTCGGTTGGCTGTGTGTTCTGTGTGATTCGCCCTCATTAGTCTCCAGTCCATACAGACATTAAGCTACCCAACTTTAACAGAGAAACGTATTGGGCGTGTGTGTGGTGTGATTTGCGAGCAGTTTTGAGGTTTATGCAGTTGTTTCGATTTGCGAGTGAAGAGAACTGCTTCGCACTTCTCAACGTTTCGGCTGCGACCGAACACTCCTGATCTTATACTATTAGTACAGTCCATGGTTTTCAGCCAGCGACAAACTGTGTAAAACTCGAGTCAAATTTTTATCCCAACGTGTCGACCAAGAGGTCTTACATTTTGTTTATTGTTTCACTTAATGGAGTTTCGTTAAACAGATCGGCTTAGAGCTATTGTTTGCCTTGTGACAAGCCACATTCTGCGCCGGCGTTTGCTGCACCTTTCTTTTTTCATCCCCTGCCGTTAGCGCAAATTGTGGCTGCGTGCGGCCTGCACCTCGCCAGTACATTATCTCTTTCAGCCTTCTGACGTTGTCAATATTTAGTAAATATCGATATCGACTTTACCTCGTTTCGATTGACTTCGGATTGTTCCAAGCTAAATAAAGGCGATCAACTACTTAGTGCATAGCGACTGACGTATTATACAGGGTGTCCCAGCTATCTTGTCAACCCAAAATATCTCTGGAACAATAACAGCTATTGGAAAACGATTTTCACCGGTATCAATGTAGGGCTGGGGCCCATGAATCTACATATTTGGAAACATTCTAAAACGAAAGCATATTTGTTTTTTAACACAAACTTATGTTTTTTTTTTTTTTAATGGACGTCCCATATTTTTTCTTCAGCAATCCATAGCATGACAAAGCACATACAAAATGGCGTTGTTTGCATCGCAATATTCCCATTACATCCCGAGATATTAAGACGTGAAGTTGACGTTTAAAACGCCCGACATGCGCTGCTAGCGCACGTCCTGAGGCTCAGGCGTGAACCCCATGCTGCCCGTAATCGCGATGTGATTGACATGCGTAATCACACTTCCATACTTATCAAGAGGTCCGAAACGAATAATACTGTCTGCTGCCATCCTGCATTAACGTCGTACATTCCAGCAGGTATTTATCCCATAGGCTAGGGGTGATGCGGTTCTGTAACATATCTGTGTACCACAACGTTAGTCACAAAGTTAATTTCGCTTATCGTTAATCAGTTACTAAAAAGGTAATGCCGTTCAACGTTATAACTTTACTTTAATGTAGATCTAGCGCAAGTGACAGTTAATCAATCATTCACTCGTAATAGTAAAATTCATGTTGATGGTTTTAGTGAAACGAGCAAGTGGACTAAAAGTTTTACCGTTGTTTAGGTAAAAATGTTTTGATTTGGGAAGTTCAGGTAGGACATAGAAGATGAATGTAAACATGTTTAACCAATTAGTTTTATTATCTCACAATCATCCATGTTATGTTTATCTAATGCGTTAAATGACAAATTGTTGCAAACAAATGTTTCTTAACATCACTGGGTAAAATGGCCCTTTGTAGAAACTTCCACTGTGATACCACTACTATATACTAAACATAGCGTTCACATCTCATGCTCAAAGTGATGCCCATTGGCTTGCATACATAGGGTCACTCTGCGGATGAAGGATGCCATACTTCGTGCTACTGTTTCCTCTTTGATGGCTGTACAAGCATCAATAATGCGTTGCTTCATGTCCTCTGGTGTTGTTGGTTCATGTTGGTAAACAGCATCCTTTACTGCTCCCCAAAGAAAATAATCCAGTGGTGTAAGGTCCGGAGATCGGGCAGGCCACCGAACTGGGCCACCTCGTCCTATCCACCTACCGCCGGCCGCGGTGGTCTAGCGGTTCTAGGCGCGCAGTCCGGAACCGCGTGACTGCTACGGTTGCAGGTTCGAATCCTGCCTCGGGCATGGATGTGTGTGGTGTCCTTAGGTTAGTTAGGTTTAATTAGTTCTAAGTTCTAGGGGACTGATGACCACAGATGTTAAGTCCCATAGTGCTCACCGAGCGAGGTGGCGCAGTGGTTAAACACTGGACTCGCATTCGGGAGGACGACGGTTCCATCCCACGTCCGGCCATCCTGATTTAGGTTTTCCGTGATTTCCCTAAATCGCTCCAGGCAAATGCCGGGATGGTTCCTTTCAAAGGGCATGGCCGACTTCCTTCCCCGTCCTTCCCTAATCCGATGAGACCGATGACCTCGCTGTCTGGTCTCCTTCCCCAAAACAACCCTACCCATAGTGCTCAGAGCCATTTGAACCATTTATCCACCTACCAGGGAACTTACGGTTCAGAAGTCGTCGTGCTCGTGAGGCGTTATGTGCAGGGCATCCGTCATGCTGATAGCACATGACCATTCTCCGGTTCAGAGGTACGGTGTCCAAGAGAACAGGAAGATTGTGTCGTATAAATCTGAAGTATTGTCTGCCATTTTGGATGCCATTTATAAAGAAAGGTCCGATAATGGTATCTCCGATAATCCCACACCAAACATTAACTTTCCACGGACGTTGATGCTCTACCTGACGGAGCCATTTTGGATTGTCTGCGGACCAATAATGCATATTCCTCATATTGACAATTCCTTTGTTGGAGAATGATGCCTCGTCGGTAAAGAGAACATCTGCAAAAAAATTTGGATTAGTCAGAAGTTTTTGCTGAGCCCACCGACAAAATGTTACCCTATTGCGGAAGTCATTTCCATGAAGATCCTGGTGTAAATGAACATGGTAACGATGAAATTTATGACGTTTAAGAATACGCTGTGCACTTGATTTCGACACACCAACTTCACGTTCAATTTGACGTGTGCTGATTTGAGGATTCACAGCTATGGTAGCGAGCACAGCAACTTCAGAACGTTCATCTGTGCGTGTTCTAGGACGATGTCGAGGTCTTGGATTTAAGCTTCCCGTTTCACGTAGACGAGATGTGAGACGACCAAACATCCGGCGCGAAGGCGATGGCTTGTCAGGGAATCGTCTTCTCTGCAGTCTTCTGCCTGAACAGCATTTCGTCCACCTACAACAGGGTACAGTACAGGTATGTAGACTAGGGTAGAAAACAGACAGGGTACAGTACAGGTATGTAGACTAGGGTAGAAAACAGACATATTAACTTAATAATCATAATGATCGCTAACAATACTATCAACAAACAAGCAATCTCATAACGTATTTCCCGCCAACGTACATTCTCCATAGATCAGCAGCATTTCTACCATATCTTCATGTGTGTACATTATACTGTACAGTATAAGTTCCACAACACAACGTTTATTCACAATGTGTACTACCTCCGTGCCGTCACTAGATTACTCTGATGCACGACTACACTGGCAAGCGGTGTACTGCACGACAAAGCAACAACAAATGGGATGCTCGGAGGTTTGCATGGGTCGCAAATCATAAACAAGGCGAAGTGGTAACTGTGGCAGTAGTGGGAACTACGGTGGACACATGACTAGGTAGAGCGAGGCCCTGCGCGACAGGCGCAACGGGTCATATAACGCATTAGATAAACCTTATTTTGGGTGTGCAGGATAAATAAGACAACCTGACGGTTGTACACCGATCGGTAGTGGTTCATATTGTGTACGTAGATACGTAAAACGTGCAAGGGGGAAACCATTATGTGCTTATGAGAGTTGATGGCAGCAGACCGTATTATTCGTTTCGAACCTCTTGATAAGTATGGAGGTGTGATTACACATGTCAATCACATCGCGATTACGGGCAGCATGGGGTTCACGCCTGAGCCTCAGGACGTGCGCTAGCAGCGCATGTCGGGTGTTTCAAGCGTCAACTTCGCGTCTCAATATCTCGGGATGTAATGGGAATATTGCGATGCAATCAACGCCATTGTGTATGTGCCTTGTCATGCTATAGATTGCTGAAGAAAAAATATAGGAGGTCCTTAAAAAAATAAACATAAGTTTGTGTTAAAAAACACATATGCTTTCGTTTTAGAATGTTTCCAAATATGTAGATTCATGGGCCCCAGCCCTACATTGACACCGGTAAAAGTCGTTTTCCAATAGCTGTTATTGTTCCAGAGATATTTTGGGTGGACAAGATAGCTGGGACACCCTGTATATGACCCATGTTGTCAGGCGTTGTCGGTGGATCACGATAACAAATATCCTTCAACTTTCCCCACAGAAAGAAATCCGGCGACGTCAGATCCGGTGAACGTGCCGGCTATGGTATGGTGCTTCGAAGACCAATCCACCTCTCATAAAATATGCAATTCAATACCGCTTCAACCGCACGCGAACTATGTGCCTGACATCCATCATGTTGGAAGTACATCGCCATTCTGTCATGCAGTGAAACATATTGTAGTAACATCGGTAGAACATTACGTAGGAAATCAGCATACATTGCACCATTTAGATTGCCATCGATAAAATGGGGGCCAATTATCCTTCCTCCGATAATGCCGCACCATACATTAACCCGCCAATGTCGCTGATGTTTCACTTGCGGTAGCCACCGTGGATTATCCGATGCCCAATAATGCATATTATGCCGGTTTGCGTTACAGCTGTTGGTGAATGACGCTGTGTCGCTAAGTAGAACGTGTCCTCCCGTAATTTCTATTGTGCCCAGTGGCAGAACTGTACACGACGTTCATAGTCGTCGCCATGCAATTCCTGGTGCATAGAAATATGGTACGGGTGCAATCGATTTTGATGTAGCATTCTGAACACCGACGATTTTGAGATTCCCGATTCTCGCGCAGTTTGTCTGCTACTGATGTGCGGATTAGCCGCGACAGCAGCATAAACGCCTGCTTGGGCATCATCATTTGTTGCAGGTCGTGGTTGACGTTTCATATGTGGCTGAACACTTCCTGTTTCCTTAAATAACGTAACTATCCGGCGGACGGTCCGGACACTTGGATGATGTCCTCCAGGATACCGAACTGAATGCGTAGCACACATCCATTGGGCGTTTTGATCACAATAGCCATACATCATCACGATATCGACCTTTTCCGCAATTGGTAAACGGTCCATTTTAACACGGGTAATATATCACGAAGCAAACACCGTCCGCACTGGCGGAATGTAACGTGATACCACATTCTTACACGTTTGTGACTCTTACAACGCCATCTATCTCAAAGCCAAAAAAGTGGTCCAACTAAAACATTCATGTTTCTTTACGTAGTACACGAAAATGTAATATAAATGGGGGTTCCTATTAAAACGCAGTTGATACCCGTTTGACCTATGGCAGCGGCATCTGGCTTCCCCCCTTCAAGCTAGACTTGTTTCGTTCTTTGTAGTTTTTTCGTTTTATGCTTATTTCGTGAGATATTTGGCCCAGTCAATATCAATGGACTACCCTGTATACAGCGTGAGTCATAAATGAGGAAAAATACGCCGTGGAAATTGTCACACACTGAGCTACAAACATAAATTCGTTTTCCGCATGTTCCTATGTCAATAATGACAATGCAATTGAATGGTAAAAATCTGGAAATATGATGTGAACTTTAGGGTGTTGCTGTGGGCCGACATTGCCCAAGGGGACAGATCGGCTACAGGGCACAACATGCGAGGGTTGTAGGTAGTCTAGCCGCTCACGAGAAGGCGAGGCATGCGGTGCCAAGCGAAGGTCTGCGTGACACTGCGTACAATGACAGCGCCCACATCTATCTCGTACCGGTTACTCTGGGTAGTTGACATAGGTAAAGGAACTAGAGGAGGGGTTGCACTACTGTACATGCATGTTTTATAATGTGGTTTTTGTGTCCCATACTTACTTTTAAGAAACGAGTACATACGTAGATGCAGAATACAAAATACAACTGCACAGGTATGTGGCAGTGAATACAAACGAATACGGTACAGCTCTACAAATCGAAACTAACATAGAAACACACAACCAGAAGCTGCAGTGGGGGTTTATAAGTACTATTCGAAATTATGGCCACGATGTTTGTTTCAGAGTTGAACTCTTCGCAGGAAGGATTACTGAACACTATCCAAAATGTCTGTATCTCTCTGTATAACATCACAGGCATGTTGTATTCTGCGTTGAACGGTGTTGACATCAACAACCTCTCCTTCATAAATGACAGATTTCAGATGGCCCCACAAAAATGAAATGCAGCGTATTCCGGTCTGGTGATCTTGCTGGCCATGCTACAGGGCCTCCACGACTGATCCATTTCGAAGGGGAGGCATGCATTGTCCATGTGGCGTCGAACTGTGCCGCTGAAGCGAGCGGGGGCACCATCATGCATGTGCACAGGTTCATAGAGGAGGCCAGACTAGCGCCTTGCAACAGTTCCGGTTATGTAGCATCCAGGAAACGCAGATACCGCTCTCCTGTAAGGCTTTGTGGTAGCGCATGCGGTCCTATAAGATGTTCAATAATACCACACCAGATATTGTGTTGTTGGTACCCTCGTATCACTGAGCCGTGGGGTTTTCTTCCGCCCACTCGTGCCAATTATGCGAATTCACTATACCCTGCTTGGTGGAATAGGCTTCGTCGGTGAACCGTATTGTTCGTGAGAAATGCTGATCCTAGGTCTGACGCCGAGTGAGCAGCGCAGAGGTGTTGTGAAACACGTCATACACTTCGCGGTTTTACTTCCGCCGTTGACCACTCTTTCCGCTTACAGGACACACATGCCCTAACATGGGACTGTACACTCCTTACCGGCGGCAACGTGTGATTCACAACTTCTGATACAATTTCACACACGTTACGATTGGATTTGTTCTTTCTCGTATGTTTCACACGCTGGCAGACACACATCAGCTCATTGGTGTGTCATGTGTTGTATCTATGGATGAATGACATGTCGTGATCGTGTGGCTCGTCGGTATCTCGTTCAATGGGAAACAGGTGTTTTTGTTTTACGTACACAGTACACCGAGGACAACGAAATTAACAACGGTGCGTCACGTGTTACGCATAGCTGCATGCGGTCCTTGACATATTTTTCCTCATTTATGACTCACCCTATATATGTAATATAGTGTGTATATAGGGCTCTTCCTCGCACACACCGACATAATAACCATCACAAAAGTTGTACTGTCACCTCCATTTTGTTAGTTTGAATTGATGAGATCATAGGATGTGGGGCTGTAATGTCGTCCATACTTCTGAGTAGGATTACTCACTACTACAGGCTAAGCTAGGAGCCAGAAGTGGTAGAAAAGTGAACGAAGGTTAGCGGGTTTAAGGGAGTGGGAAAAAGGTGCCAACCCAAAAAAGCCTGGGCGGATAGAAAGAACAGTAGCGATTTTCTTGCTATCTGTAGCAGACCATGCAATGGTAAGGTTGTAGTTAGTATATTTTATCATACAATGCCGGATACCATTGTCATAGCTTAGGTTGTTATAAGAAACTCAATATTATCAAGGAGGTGTACAACTGAGGATGGGACCTGTGAAGCCTCCTGGGCTAGCTGCAGCGTCTGTGCATAACGGCATTCCTACATTGGCAGATGGTCGGCTGCATACATTCAGCTGGCGTTGGCAATTTAGTGTATTACAGTGGTTCATCAGTATTTATTCCTGTTGGTGAGCTTGTGCTAGGCATAGGTGGTTAACTGTCCTTAGCAAGGAGTGCTTTTGGGCGATTATGTTTCCACTTACGGTTGTGATCGTAGTTTCCAGGTTTGTTTAATTGTCCCAAGTGGCAGTAAAGTCGCGTGGTGAGTTTGTTGGATACCCGTGCCATAGTCTCAATGCGATATTTTCTGTGAAGGTCCCCGTGCATGTGTATCGTGAAGCATTGCACCATGTCCTGTACGACCTGTAGACAGCGCAGGCTTGTTCGAACTGCACAACCGTAAACTGGAGCTGCATACGTCATCGAGGTGTAATGAGCGCCATGTACAACCGCATCAACACCCTCCTATTGAGTATGCTTAGCCTGATGAGCATTAGGTAATGCTGTCTGAGCCTCGCGTTTGATCGGTTGGACACGTGTTCTGTGTAGTCCCTCCATGTTAATCTCCAGTCCATCCATACACAGAGACACCTAACTTACGCACAGAAACGTGTAGGGCGTGAGTGTAGTGTTATTTGTGTGCAATGTTGGTGATTGTGTCGCCGTTAAGGCTTATGCGCGAACAGAACTGTTCTGCACTTGTCAACATTTAGTTTAACACGCCATCATTTCAGTTGTGACCGAACTCTCATGAACGTTACCTATTAGTTCAATCCATGCTTTATAACTAGCGACAGATTGCTTAAAAGTCTCATTAAATTCTTACACCAACAGTACTACAATGACTGTTGATTGTCGACCAATTGGTCGTATATTTTGTTTGTTTTAGTTAATGTCTTTGCGTGGAAAAGGTTGTTGAAGGCTATTGTTTTATTGATGGTGACAAGCCATACTGAGCATACCAGTCTCTCCACCTTGTTTTTGCCTGTGTCTCTGAAAGTGTTCAGACAAAATCCACGGCAAGCAAGAATTTCGCTTTCATACAGCGGCTCGCCGACACCGTTAATCTAGCAATTAACTATATTGAGATTGACTTCTTGGATATTTGGGAATCCAGCCGGATATTCGCGTCGTTCTTGCATGATATTTCACTTTGTGACATGCTGTCTTCTTCAGGTGCTACCTGAGACCTGTCCTTGTGTCGATCGAGTCCAGTATTTATGCCTGGAAGGAGCTGGGAGATCCGTCTTCGGTCCGCGCCCGCCAGACGCGGCTACATAGGCCCTCTCTGGTCGCCGGTGTTCCGACCGCCGTCCGCGCCCCGCCTGGCCGTCATCTGAAGTCGTGCTCTGGGGTGTGTCAAATCTGGTCTGTAATGTCCGACGTCTTGTCTCGCGGCTGCTCGCGGTCTCCGCTTCTATTTCTTGTAGAATCCCGGAGTGTCCTGCGTTGAGTTTTCACGAGCTCAAGTGCTGGATTCCAGGCAGTGCTGATTTAGTATCCCGAGTCACGGTTGATTAGATTATCTGTGACCTTAATCTCAATGGCTTCTTTAATTACACTGTCCCAAAATCGTGAGGTCTGCGTCACAATCTTGGTGTCATTGTAATCCATTGAGTGACCAAGTTCCAGACAATGCTCTGTTAGGGCTGATTTAGTTGCCTGTGTGAGTCTGGTGTGTCTCTGGTGTTCTTTACACCTGATGTCCACAGTTCTGGTGGCCTGGCCAATGTACGACATCCCACACTGGCATGGTATGTTGTAAATACGTGGCTTGCGTACCCCAGGTCGTCTTTTACATTCCCCAGCATAGCCCCAATTTTGTTGGGTGGGCAAAATATGCTCTTGATGTCATATTGAAATTGCCACATTTCGACTAACCCGTGAGTGCCCTAGTTGGACTGTCCCAAGCTTAATAAAGGCGATCAACTACTTAGTGCACAGCGACTGACATGTAAACTACCGGTCTGAAGTTGTTGAATATTAGTGATTTTGAGGAAAAAATACAAATTGGATCCAGAACTGTTAGAAATACTCCTCAGTCAGTTTTGGAATAATCCTTTATTGAAACTAAATACATCCAGTCAAATTTTACTCTCTTCAAAGTAGCCTTCTTTGGCTTTAATCACAGCTCTGCATACGTGAGGCATTGTTGCTGTCAGCTACATCAGGGTTTTCTCGGTGATATTCCGCCATTCGTCTTGTAGTCTGGTCCAGAGGTGTTGAACGATGATAATAGGCGTTGATTTAACTGCTCTCTTCAAGTGATCCCAAAGAAGTTCAGTTGGGGGATTGAGGCGGCCAGATCGTATTTTTCAGTTCCTTCTTTATTTCTATATTTGCCGAATACACATTACACAATTTTTTGAAGTATGTTTAGGTCGTTACCTTACTGTAAGACGAATCCCTAGCCAATCAAACGTCCTCCGCATGGCTTTGCATGATACTGTAGAATGCGATGGTAATCCTCTTTCTACATTGTTCCGTTTATTTGTGGAAGATCATCAGTCTTACCCCTCCAAAACATTATCCAAGACCATGAGGGAACCCCTTCTATGTTTTAATGTTTGAGGTAAACATTGGTGTAACATTCGTTCACCTGCAAACGAGAAACAACCTTGCGTTGCTTTGTGCTAGAGACCTCAAATTTGGATTCGTCTGTAAAAAGTACCTTTTTCCACAGATTTGTTGCCTAACTTTCATGTTGTCTTGCCCAGTGTAGGCTCATCTCCGTATTAATAGCCGTCAATAATATTTTCTTATCCACCACATGTCCGTTGAGGTTCACTGCCTGAAGACGTCTTTTCACAGTACTTACGCTCAGGCCTTTTCCTTATTATCGTTGAGTTCTGCTGATGAAACTGGCGCTGTTTTGAAGCTATCACGATTACTTCTGACTATATATATGTGGTATAGCTTTCTGACGTGACTTTTGGTCTACCCTTTCGAGGTCGGTCCATATTCTGGTCGGCATCCGCGTGCCTCTGCAGGGTATAATGAACACATCCCAAGGAAATATGTTCTTGACGTGCTGTCTGTCGCATACTAAGATCGGCTGTACGTAAAGATAGAATGTCAGAACGTTTTTCTATTGAAAGCTCCTTTCTTCGTGCCATTATCGATGTTTACTACACTGAGTGCTCACTGGAGTTTACTGTTTGATATCTCGTGCATAACTACATGCTCCTCCTTCTAATCTGTAACCCTTTCTACAGATTTGTTGACGTGCTATAAACGCAATCTAGTGAGGAAAGATTATATTATGCCTCCACAATCCAAATTAGCGGCATGCAGTGCTTGGAACGTGAACAGCATAACAGCGGAAAGTTATGTTTTGAACGATTTCATTTTTAAAAACGTGGAACACTACTCCTAAACGTTGTATTGAACGTGACATTCGAATCTGATAACTAGTTATTTTTTATCTTATCTTCAGGGCGGTCGTAAACTTTTGAACTATGGTGTGTATATATAGAGTTTCGATCGTGAAATACACTCATTAGGGCATACAAAGCGCTGTGTTAATATTAACACTGTGTACTTTCGGCAGCGTTTTGATGTCGGTATTATATCTGCCAGTCCACAGAAATGCTGTTACTAAGTATTCTCTTCTTTTACTTACGGACGCCAGGCTCTGAAGGAGTTAATTTAACTTAACTTTTATTTTGAATTGAATTCTGGATCGTTGCTAAATAGTGATTCCAGCTGATGTAAACTACTTCTTTCAACATGGAAAGTAGCATGCTGATTCAACCTTTTGCTGTAAAACTGTCGTCTCTGATCTTTCGAAGAAGTCATATCTGATTTTATGTATTATTTAAGGAAGTGAATTTTATTTAGCAAGATTGTAGCATTCAGTAGTACTTTGATGTTAATACAGCAACATGTTTACGGCAAAAGGAATTGCATCACAAAAGCGGTCAAAAAGCGAACGAAGGATAACGAGTTTTTGGGCAGAGGGACAAAATGCCAATTCAAGAGCCTTGGCAGAAAGCAGGTTTGTTCGAACTGCGTTACCCCAGACTGGAGCTGCATCCGTCATCGAGGTGTAATCAGTGCCATGTACAACCACATCAACACCCTCCTACTCAGTGTGCTTAGCCTGGTCAGCATTAGGTAAAGCTGTTTGAGCCTCGCGTTTGGTCGGTTGGTTACGTATTCTGTGCAGTCCATCCAGTCCAGCCAGACACCGAGGTACCTAACTTCGGCACAGAAACGTATAGGGCTTGTGTGTAGTGTTATTGGTGCGCAGTGTTCATGTTTGTGCAGTTATTTGCAAATGAACGGGAACACTTCGCACTTGTCTATGTTTACTATAACACGCCATCATTCCAGCTGCGACCGAATCCCCATTATCTTTCACTGTTGGTCCAATCCGCACGTTTGAACTACCGTCAGCTTGCGTAAAAATGGCATTATATTCATGTTTGAACAGCACTAGAATGACTGTTGATTGTCGACCAAGATGTCTCGTATTTTGATATAATGAATTTTTATATTGTTCCAATAAATTTCTTAGTTTTACAAAAATTAACATTTTTTAAACAACGTTTAAACATAATGTTCTAAAAAAGTTTTAGATAGCCTCACAGGCTCTTAGTTGTGGCAAGTCATTCTGATTCTGAAGAGAAACGGGGGTCTGATTGGCAGTTAACGCAGGTGTAAAAGGGGCTGTCGTCTGCACAAGTTGTGTGTGCCCACTTCTTACGGGAACCACATTCGATCCAATCTTGACCCGGTTTGGATGAAGAACCATTTGTAAGACACCAAACCAAACCAAACCAAACCAGTCATCGTCAGAGTCTTATTCATGTTTCTTTTTTCAGGCGACACTCATTTTTATCTTGTTTCCATGGTTTGTCGAGCTGTTTTGTTCTCCACCAAATAACTTCAATAGTTTTAATTTGCCTCTCTCTGTCTTAATGGATTCTTTCTCTGCCTCTCATTTGTATCTTGCCCTATTTTTTTTTTTAAACGAGTATCTGTAAGGGTAATGGGTTTAGGGCAGAGGGGAAGAAGTTGCAGGCAAGTGACAAGGCAAGAAAGCTTTGCCTTAGTCTGGGCGGATAATAAGTGCACTAGCCGGTTTCTTCCTATCTGTGACCTGACACGCAAGGGTGAGTTTATAGTTAATTATTTGGTATCGTGCAGTGCTAGGTACCATTGTCATATCTTAGGTCATCATTAGAGAATCAATCCAATCAAGGAATGGTAATGCTAAGGTTGCGCACCCGTGATGATAGGATCACAATGAGTGCCACCTTTCGTGGTCAGATATTTACCATATCCTGTGAAGTTTGAAAGAATTTCTCGGGGCAGACTTCAGAAAAGAGTCATACATGAGCTCGTCCGAAGTCGCGTATTTGGAATTTCCATATAGTGCTAACATCAGGTGTGTCCTGCCTGTGTTATCACGTCTCGATATACTGAGAGTTTAACAAATTCACAGCTTGCAGTTGTTCCATGAGGTTTAGTTATTTTGCTTTTCCTTGGCCAAAAATAGGATGCGGTACCAAATCCTTTGCAGGCATGTTTGAAAAGTGCAAATGCACAGTCTAAATTGAAAGAATCAGTGGAGTACCACACTACTGCTGATTTCCCTCTTTGGTGTTTGTGGAAATACAATTTGTGTAGTTGTTTCCTCGATGTTTCAGGCGCCGTCAATATCCTAGATAAACACTGCCTCTTTGTCAGACTCTGCAGCTTGGGAAATAGCAGTTTCCACAATCAATGAATCCGCATTTTTTTTCTGCTCGTGGCACTTAAATACCTCCATCCTGATATTTCCGCATGTGCGTCATAATGAAGCGGTTCTTGTCGGTCTCATTTGCGAGAAACCTTTCCTGTGTGACTACAGCATTTGTGACTTCATTGAAAATAATATCTGATAAAGAACGAGATGTCCTTAAACGTCGAGATCTTTGAGAATACTTCGTTTCCCTTTGTGGAGCATCACTTGGGTGGCCATCGAATATGTATATGATTTGATATGCGTAGTGCTTTCTGAAATAGGTTTCATATTTCCTACAGCTGGCTAGAACGTTATCTGTTATATGCCAAACAATCTTATAAAAGATGTAAACACCTGCTTAAAAGCTTGTTTGTTCGTCGTTGGAATGAAATATTCACCTGATTCTGCCTATCAGGGAACTGACAAATAGTTGGTAGGTTTGGGGAGGTACACTACCCTGCATAAGGTTGGAAAAACTAGTAATTATAGACAATGGAAAGGAAATACAATAGTATAAAAAAGCATTTTATTGTTTCCCAAATGTTTATTAAGCTCAAATAATACACAAGAAGACGCAACAATTAAATTTTCGATTCCACAAAATATCCACCCTCTGCTTTCATCACTGCCTTGCACACTCTCGTCATGCGCTGCGTCAGTTTTGCCAAGGTTTCATTTGGAATTAATCTCCATTCTGGCTGCAGGGCCTCCGACAATTGTGACCCACTCATGATTTACCGTTTTCGGATCCTCCTGTCCAATTCATCCCATAGCAGCTCGATTTGGTTACAATCACGGGATTGGGGGCGGCCATTCTATGTTTTTCAATTTTTTACGACCCTCTAGACTTCACATGGTTGTGACACGAGCGAGACGTATCTTTCGTGTCGTTGTCACGCTGCTAGACAAACCCTTTCCCAGGCTGATGCACACCAGATGTCTTAGCATGTCGCTGGTGAATGGCATGATAATCCTTTTGGTTCAGTTCTCCATCTATTTTCACCAAATCTGCGACTTTGTTCCTTCCAAAGGCGCCACATACCATCACAGAACCCCCTCCATACTTTACAGTTGGAATTACACACTGAGGATTCAAGCGTTCATGGGGTAAACGGCAACAAATTGATGGCGTTTACTTCCAGATATTTCGAACTAGAATTCATCAATGAATAACAATCTCTCCCAATCCCCCGCTGTCCAGTGTTGGTGTGTCGTAGCCCACTGAATCCATTTCTTCTTGTTAACAGGGCGCAACATTGGTTTCCTTGTTGCTACATAACCTCGGAGGGTGTTGTCTGCCAGGCGTAGTCTCACTGTTGACTCACTCACGGTGTATCCCTCGTTGCGATTAGTTCAGCAATCAATTCACGGACTGTTTTTAATCTGTTACGTTTACGGGTCACTACCAAATACATTTCCTGGTTTCTGATATTTTCCTGGGTGCTCCTGAGCGAGGAGATCTGCATAGGAGCCTGTTTCTCGATGCCGGTGTGTGGTTTTGATAACTCCGCTGATGGAAATAATAGGTTTCTTTGCTATTTGTCGGACACTATTGCCTTCTTGGTGCAAAGTGATTGTCATTACCCGTGATGAATAAGGAATCTGGCACTTTGTAGCCATTTTCAAAGACTTTCGTGTCGTGTTCTACCTTTATGCAAACGCAACCACAAGTGAACAGAAATGTAAACATCGTACCTGTACCTAGCCATGCGGTTTACTCGAGACCATTTGGCGTGTTTGGTAGGACTGCTTGGACAGGTAATGTCGGTTTACAAAAAATGGAGCAATACTAGTATGTTCCACTATGTATGTGTATGTAAAATAATTAACTGTACAGTACTGTACGTGGCATTATTAACCGTTATTTGAGCTTGCTATTCCGTATTCTAACCAATAACTCACATAGATCACTTCCATCTTGCTCCGTTGTCATACGCAGCATGGCGTTTCCAAACTTGTGGAGGGCAGTGTGTGTGTGTGTGTGTGTGTGTGTGTGTGTGTGTGTGTGTGTGTGTGTGTGTCATTAGATGCCTAGGCACAGGTCCTGTAGGGCTAATTCGCGTAAATAACGGGCCACTGATTTGTGTACTAGGAGATGATGCCCCTTTGCGCCAGATGGGTGCTGTAGATTTACATCACGCGAATTTGGTCGCCGAGACATCAACGTGAGTTCACTATAATGCATTGTAGCTCCATGTTCAACAGTGTACCATGAACGGTGCGCTTCGAAGCACTTGTACATGCTCCAGAATTGTGCTCTTGACAGAGATGGGACATATCTGCATCTATCGTATTGTACAGAGCAGACAAGACTCTGAACTCCACGTTCTGTGAAGGGCCGTGGACGCCCAAACAATTAAGCGCCTAGGGATAGTTTCCCTGTCGTAGCTCTTTCCGATGATGCTAACGACGGAAGCACGTGAACATTTTGCGATTTTCGACATACCTGTCACAGTATCTGCGTAAAAGTAATCTGCCCTATGTTGGTGTCGTCTATCTCAGTGGGTTTCCTCTATGCAGCACATATCTTCGCTACGGTGATCCCCTGTCCACATCCTATCTCATTTCATGATTATATTTGGAACTCAATGGAAATATTGTTACTAAATACTCTCATATTGTCTTATGTTCCCTAAACTCTGATGGACCTAATTCTTCACGGAGTGTTACACTGAGGAGAGGTATCGATGTTCATCGGTGAGGCCTGGCACGAAGTGG
This sequence comes from Schistocerca serialis cubense, assembly GCF_023864345.2. Lineage (NCBI taxonomy): Eukaryota > Metazoa > Arthropoda > Insecta > Orthoptera > Acrididae > Schistocerca > Schistocerca serialis. The sequence goes on from NC_064640.1 coordinate 170,090,783, forward strand.
GCGTTCGAAAACATCCCAAAGGTGTTCTGTAGGATTCAGGTGAGCACTCTGTGCAGACCAGTCCATTACAGGGATGCTATTGTCCTGTAACCATTCTGCGACAGGCCGTGCATTATGAACAGATGCTCGATCGTGTTGAAGACGTAATCGCCATCCCCGAATTGCTCTTCAACAGTGGAATACAAGAAGGTGCTTAAAACATCAGTGTACGTCTGTGCCGTGATAGTGTCACGCAAAACCAGAAGGGGTGCAAGCCCGCAGCATGAAAAACACGAACACACCATAACACCACTGCCTCCGAATTTTACTGTTGGCACGCCGGCAGATGACGTTAACCGGGCATTCGCCAAATCAACACCCTGCCATCGGATCGCTACATTGTGTATCGTGATTCGTCGCTCCACACACCGTTTTTCCCGAGTTCAATCGCCCAATGTTTACGTTCCTTACACCAAGCGAGGCGTCGTTTGGCATTTACTGGCGTGATGTGAGGCTTATGAGCAGCCGCTCAACCATGAAATCCAAGTTTTCTCACTTCCCACCCAACTGTCGTAGTACTGCAGTTAATCCTGATGCAGCTTGGAATTCCTGTGTGATCGCCTGGATAGATGTCTGCCTATTACACAATACGACCCTCTTCAACTGTCGGCTGTCTCTGTCAGTCAACGGACGAGGTCGGCCTGTATGCTTCTGTGCTGTACGTGTCCCTTCACCTTTCCACTTCACTATCGCATCGGAAACAGTGGACCTAGGGATGTTTAGGAGTGTGGAATGCTCGTGTACAGACGTATGACACAAGTGGCACCCAGTCACCTGGTCACTTTCGAAGTCCGTGAGTTCCGCAGATCGCCCCATTCTGCTCTCTCACAATGTCTAATAACTGCTAAGGTTGCTGATATGGAGTACCCGGCAGTAGGTGGCATCACAATGCACATAATACGAAAAACGTATGTTTTGAGAGGGTGTCCGGATACTATTGATCACACACTGTATATGCTTTGAAACAGCCATCTCGTATTTTACGTCTCAGTTTTATGAAAACTAATTTTATTTAGCAATAATTTAGCTTTCACTAAGATTTTAAGTTAATACAGCATAGTGCATATGTAAAGAAGAAATTCGATCGCAAAAGTGGTTGAAAGGGGCACTAAGGTTAATGGGTTTTGGGCGGAGGGAAAGAATTCCCAGGCAAGTGACAAGACAAAACGCCTTTGCCTGACTATGGGCCGAGAATAAGAGCAGTAGCCGTGATCTTCCTATCTGCGACCGGAGATGGAAGGGTGGGTTACAGTTAATTATTGGATGTCGTGCAATACTCGATGCCATTCTCATATCTTGAACGTCGTCATTAGAGAATCAGTCCTATCAAGGACAACTGCTAAGGCTGCGCAGCTGTTCTGGTAGCAACGCAATGAGTGCCAGCTTCCTGCGTCCGATGTTGGCCTTATCCTGCCACGTTTGAAAGGTTTTCTGGGCGCAGACGGTACTAAAAGAGCGCACCTGAGCTCATCCGAAGTCGCGCGTTTGGGATTTCCATTAGTGCTAACATCAGCTGTTCTCCTGCCTGTGTTATCACGTCTCGATACAATGAGAGTTTAACAAAAAGTTTATCCTCGGCGCCTTAGGTTCCGTCAATATTCTTGCTCAACACTGCCACTTTGTCTGACTCTACAACTTGGGAAATAGCAGTTTCCACAACCAATGAATCCGCATCTTCTTCTGCTCGTGGCACTTGAATACCTGCATCCTGAAGACTTCCACATGAGCGTCAAGATGGAACAGTTCTTGTCGCTCTCATTTGCGAGAAACGTCTCCTGAGGGACTGCAGCATTTGTTGTCTTTATCGGAAATGATATCTGATAAAGAACGAGATGTCCTTAGACGTGGAGATCTTTCAGTTAACCATGTTTCCCCGTGTGAAGCATCACTTGCGTAACCATCGAAAATATCTATGATTTGATACCCGTACCGCTTTCTGAAATGGGTTTCATATTTCAGACGGATGGCTACAAACTTATCATTGATATGCGAAACAACGTTGCAGAACAAGTGACCACCTGCTTAATCGCTTGTTTGTACACGCACAAATCTTTATACACTGATAAGCCAAAACCTTACCACGTGCTTGATAACTTGTGTGTACGGCACTGGAACGAAATACATCACTTACTTTGCGTATTAGGGATCCGACAGTTAGTTGGTAGGTTTTTAGAGGTATGTGTCATTAGATGTCGACGACAGGTCATGTAATTCGCGTAAATATCGGGCCGCTGATTTGCGTGCGCGTTGATAGCTCCCGATAGGAACTCAGATGGGTTCCATTCATGTAAATCGGTTGAATTTCGTCGCCGAAACATTGTGGGTTCACTATAATGCTCCCCAAACCACTGTAGCACGGTTCTGCTACGAGACATGACAATTATTCTCCTAAAAGATGATATCGGCATCAGTGAAGACATGAAGCATGAAGGGATGCAGCTGGTTCGCAGCTGTCAGCGTGTCTTCGATTACTACCACGGTCCCCAACCACAGGAGAACGTCTCAAACAGCATAATACTGCTCACACAGCCTGAGTCCGTGGCACGATCTGGGTTTCAAGCGCTGTTCAGCTTGGTGACGGCATTTGTGAACACCATCAACCTAGTGCAGCAAGATTGTCATTCACCCGAAGAGCCGATAGGTTTCCATTGATCGACAGTCGGATACCGATGGGCCCGTTCCAACTGGACTCGTAACTGATTATGCCGTTGGCTCAACATGTGCTGCAGACCTCCAACAATGTAGGGGAAAGTACCCCAAAACGTGATAGCTTGTCTGTTTTCCACTTTATTTCTTATTGTGTACAAGGTACATTCCAAAGTTAGATCTCATTTAAAAGTATGCACTTTTTCAACTACTTCAAATACCTTTGTCACATTTGTTCAGTAATATTTATGTGAAAAATACTGGTTTCACAAAATCGTACACGATCCCGTTTTACCCTACCAAGGGTGGGTAAAAAGGGATAGAGATTCGTATGTTATTAGGTTTTTGCTGATTTTTACTTTTGATTTAGTTTTTATAGGAAGAAACTTTTTAATGAAACACAGAAATCGCATAAAATGTGTCGTCTTCTTCTTCTTCTGCTTTGGAACAGGCTTCGTGGGCCCATCCCTGGCAGCTCGAGCATTGTATGCAGCCTTCTCCAGATTTCGATTCAGTAAACAGAGTGTTGCAGTAAATACGTGCTTCATATTTTACAGCTTCATCTTATGAAGACTTCGACAACGTGCAACCTTGGCTAGCTGATGATTTGTTTTTAGGTTTTCTTAAGTTAGGTCCATTTTCTTCGATTTTTGCAAATGATGATTGTGGTTTAGTTTCAGGTTCAGAGTAACATTTTTTAACTTTATGTGCCTGTTTTGCACCTCCACTTGGTTTTCTTTTACGCCTCGTTTGTTTCGTCCTCGGAACGTTGACGAGATTTGTTTTGGTATCCCTTTCCTTCAGCTTTTGAGTTCTTTCTCGTTCTGATTTGTCACGCTCTTATTCTTCCAACTGAAGTTTATATGGGCTTCCTGTTATTTGTTGTTTTCCCTCTTCTCCTATTGTGTTTATTTTGAGGTCTTGGTCCAATCATTCGTGGTGGAGGTAGAATGTCTTTGGGTGATACAGAAAATGGCAGTGAAGGACGATATACTAGCCGAAGTCCTTCGTTTCCTGTTGAAGTGGACGGTTGGATAAGTCCAGCGTTTGGGCTAGTGTCATTGGTGCCACCATCACTAGGCCTAGGTGATTCATTCAATACTGTCTCTAGTGGTTGTGAAGGCTGCAAAATCTTAGATGCTATGACTGAACTAGAAGATCCTTCGGATCTGGCCTCGTTTTGTTGCAGATTTAATGGTTGTTGGGACGTCATGGTCTGAGCATCCGGCAACGGGTGATCTGTTGGAAGAGAAGGAACGAAGAGATATACAGGAAAGACATTTGGCTTATATGGAAAAACGACTGTTTTCCTGAACCCATTCACAGCAGTTTGGACAAGAGCTGCTCGTTGAAATGGTGCATTGAACAGCTTTCCTACTTCGTAGATAGTAATCCCTCTGCCAGGATGGTTGAACATCGACTTGCGAACCTCTTGCTCGTAGAAGGTGCTCAATGGGAACATAACTGTAACATCTAATGGCTGAAGTCGATGCGTAGTGTGGGGAGGCAAAGTCAGCATGATAACATTAATTTCTCTTGCCAGATTGATTAGTTCGATACTTTTAGTTGGCTGCAGTGACCATCAAGCAACAGCAGAACAGGTCTTTCATGGGAAGGATTTGCTATCTGAACGAATTTCTTGAACCACACGATGAATGTTTCCTTGTTTATCCAGCCTGTCTTGTTGTATGCCGCGAAAGAGCCTCGTGGAGTATCATCCATTAGCCTCGGGTTTCCTCTTTGCCTGGGGAAGACAAACATGGGAGGAAGATAATTCCCTGCATCACTTATACTGGTTTCTACTGTGACCAAGACTCCTCGCTCACCTGATGTCAAATTTCCCACTTGCTTTTTACCTCAGAACGCAAGAACTTTAGAAAGCTTGTTAGGAACTGTGAGATTCCCTGTCTCATCAACATTGTAAATGTCATTGGGAGGAAACTTATACTTTTCATAGAGATACCCCAATAGGTCGTAAGACTATTTCACGGCAATGCGATTGAACCTTTTGCTCAAGCCATCGACGTAGCTTCAGGGTTTGTCAGACTAAGGCTTTTATTTCTTCCAAGAAAGTGGTACAGCCAGTGTTTACCCGCCATTATTTTAACGGTGTTAAAACTGTGCTGAATATTGTTAATTTCAGCTAACTCATAAGCTAGGATTCTCATGTCGGTTAGGTTAATTCCAAAGAGCCTCTCTTCTAATATCAGTACATGTTGAGCTAGCTGTTTTTCCTGATCTGCAGTAAAGACGTTTTCAAACCTGCCGAGCTTTTTTACAGCAGCCACTTTTGGTGTCAAAGCATGTATGCGTGCTTTTTTCACTTTTCTCTCCAGTGTAGATTTAGGGACGTTAAATGAATTGGCAGCTTTCAAAAAACCCATCCTTCCTTCTAAAACTTCTCGAACAGCCTCTGCCATGCTCTGCTCGTCGCAGCTATTTCTAGATGAAGTTCGCTGATAATAGCGAAGCATCTTGTAGGCGTATTCTGAAACTAAAATAAACTTTTAACTGTTTAAAAATTGCCGGAGAAAATATGGTTAAACTTTAGTTGTGATTATACATAGGCCTATTATAATTCATTACCTATTTCAATTAAAATAACTTAAACACATTGCGAAAACATTAATGGAAATGGTCGGGTAAAACGGGACACATCGAAATTGTATCCCGTTTTGGGCACCCCAAAAGTGTCCCATTATGACAGACCGTGATGCTTTTGACAACATCAATGGCTGACCCTTGAACCGTTACACACTAGCAGTATTTTTATACATGAAATTATTGTTAAAAGAGCTATGAACAAAACACTGTACTTACGGGAATTGTTCCGAAGGACGGAGAAACACAAGGATAGGTGTTCTACAGTCGAAAAAAGTTCAAAGTAAGTAAAAATCTCACTAGAAAATATTGAAAAAATATTTCTTCGCGAAAAAAATGGAGGTCAGGAACCAGTTTAGCCTGTCTCCCGCGAGATAACACCAACAGTCGAGCTCCGAGGCTCAATATCCCGTTTTGCCCGCCTATCCCGTTTTGGAGAACTTTCCCCTACCATGAACTTTGTGCTCTGAAACACTTGAGCGTGCACCAACATTTTGCTGTATCGTCCTGTACAGAGGAGAGAAGATTCTGCACCCCACGTTTTGTGAAGAGCCGTATGCGTCCTACCATTTAGCGCCTGGTGATAGTTTTCCTGTCTTACCTCTTTCTGTAGATGCTATTGATGGTAGCATGTGAACATTTGCCCCCCTGTCCGTGTCTGATCTGCTTACGTACCTAGTTACTGCGTCCGTAGCACAACAGAAGTAAACTGGGAGTGGCTGTCAATGGAAACATTATCAAAGTGGCGGAGGGGATGGCAGCCTCTGCTGTTCGTGACATGTTGGTCGAGGGAGATCTGAAAATAGGTCTACACGCGAAGGTGGGACAGATTTATGTCCAGCGCGGCCATACAGCGAGGTACCTAACTTCTGCTTAGAAACGTATTTGGCGTGTGTGTAATATTATTTGTGCGCGGTGTTGGTGTTGAAGCATGTCAAACATGAAATAAATATCAAGTGATAAAGTTTGTCACAAAATTTTTAAAGTATCCGTGTGCCCATGCAAGGTATAATGGACACATCCCAAGGAAATGTATTCTTGGCGTGCTATTTTTCGCATGGTAACTGCACTTTCGCATAGTCTGCACTTAAAGAGACAATTCTAGAACGTTCTGTTGAAAGTTCCTTTCTGCGTCCCATTATCTATGTTTACTAGACTGAGAGCTCATTGAAGTTCACTCTTTGATATCTCTTGCATAACTACATGCCCCCTTCATACGTATAACCGTGTTTACAGGTTTGTTGGCGACCTATGAAAGCCACGTAGTGACAGAAGATTAAATTATGCCACCACAGTCCAAAGGAGCGGCATGCATGGCTTGGAACTAAGCATAACAACGATAAGTTATGTTTTGAACGATTTCATTTTTAAAAAAACGTGGAACACTACGCTTAAGTTGAGCATGGAAATGTGAAAACAATATGGCTAATTTGTGTCTGAATCTGATAACTAGTGTTTTTTAATCTCACTTTCAGGGCGTTCGAAAACTCCTGAGCGATCGTGTATGTAAAAGTGTAAAACTTGCCAAATGTTGGACACACATTTCTCGTCTTTCAGAAAAGATCGCTCCTGTAAACATCAGTACATAAATGAAATCGGACTTTTTAAACAGTATGTAAAAGAGTGTATTTTGCCATGTCTCATCCTATGGTAGGTGAGATGCCGCATCATGCGTGGGGGAGATGCCTCATGACTGTATTTTGGAACAGGTTCGTTTATTTATCAAGAAAAGTGTAGCCTAATTGTTTACAACTGGCTTAAGAAGCATGTTTTACAATTGCAAGAAAACTGAAACGATGAAAGAATCAGAAAAATACTTCAATATTGTAAATGTATGTGGTAACCCAAACAGACGTAGAAAATGAATGAAATTGTTCAGAGATATGTACCTAAGTCAACAAAAAAATTACAAAACAAGAAGTATTAAAAGTTTGTTTGCGTAGCCATCCTCCGCAGCAGGCACAGAAATACTTGTTTTGTGAATAAAACGAATAAAACCGTCTCTTCTTGCTGCGACTTCATTTATTTTTGCCAGACGCTTTACGCCTTTTCCTTGCTCTAAGGCATTATCTGTGGTATCTGTAACATACAGTTTTGTTAGTTTTAGATTATCAAATAGTTCATTGTTTTTTATTGTTGATCTATTTTTTGGATTTCTCCTCCTCCTCCTCCTCCTCCTCCTCCTCCTCCTCCTCCTGTAGTGGTTTGTTTGTGGTTGTGTTCTCGTAGGTGTTCTAAAAATGCGAGTGGTTTACCCCGTATTTCCAGGCTGTCAAATGTTGTTTGCGTCTGGGATCAAATGTTCTACCTGTTTGTCCTATGTATCTGCCTTCACTAGTGTTACACTGTAGTTTATATATATTTGTTTTCATGTATATGCCTCCTTTTTTTTGTAGTTTTCGGGTACATTTTTGTGTAAATAGTTTGTGTAAATAGTTTGTGGTGTATGATATGTGTATTCCCTGTGTTTTGAAAATGTTGTCATGTGCTTAGATACGCTGTTACAGCTAAATGCGATTCATCGGTGCTCCACTTTCCTAACGTTTTTCTGTGCTGTCCTGTAATTGAGAATTATTATTGACTTAATAACTTAGGATAATCAACGCATTACAAGGTTCACCACCTCATTTCTAACCATTATGTTGCAGTAATAAAGCTAAACACATTGTTTAAAGCTTACTGCACAAGGCAAGGCATTAAATTGTACTGGTACAACATCTCTTTATCACTTTCCTACAGTCAAACCTTAACGAATAAAAGATTCTTGACTTTGGAAACTATGGCTATTTCATGTGTATGCATCCATAATCGAAACATTTTGTTGCCACCTACGTTACAACAATAATTCCCTTCGCCGCGTGCACAAAACGTAACATGAAAACTACGGGATAAACAACGCTGTCGTCAGACGATCCGTTCCTGAGCACGCAGAGCTCACAACTGACTATGGCTCTAAGCAGCACGCAGTTCATGCTGGCCTCACTAGATATTGGATAGTAAAAGATGTACGGTACAAGTTAGATGACAGTACAATATAGGCTACTTTCCCTTACCTCCGTGAGAGTCTCAAAGCGGTATTATCTATGAAGGTCCGTGGTGCGGGTGTATAGTGGACCATTGTTTACGAAACATAGCACCTCGATCTGTATGACCTGGAGATGGTGCAGGCCTTGGACCTGCGTACATCATCGAGGTGTAATCAGTGCCATGTACAATCGTATCAACACCCTCCTATTTATGGGGCTTTCTGTGTTGAGCATTGGGTGAAACTGTTCAAGGCTTGCGTATGCTCGGTTGGCTGTGTGTTCTGTGTGATTCGCCCTCATTAGTCTCCAGTCCATACAGACATTAAGCTACCCAACTTTGACAGAGAAACGTATTGGGCGTGTGTGTGGTGTGATTTGCGTGCAGTTTTGAGGTTTATGCAGTTGTTTCGATTTGCGAGTGAAGAGAACTGCTTCGCACTTCTCAACGTTTCGGCTGCGACCGAACCCTCCTGATCTTATACTACTAGTACAGTCTATGGTTTTCAGCCAGCGACAAACTTTGTGAAACTCGAGTAAAATTTTTATTCCAACGTGTCGACCAAGAGGTCTTACATTTTGTTTATTGTTTCACTTAATGGAGTTTCGTTAAACAGATAGGCGTAGAGCTATTGTTTGCCCTTTGACAAGCCACATTATGGGCCGCCGTTTGCTGCACCTTTCTTTTTTTATCCCCTACCTTTAGCGCAAATTGTGGCTGCGTGCGGCCTGCATCTCGCAAGTACATTATCTCTCTCAGCCCTCTGACGCTGTTAATATTTAGTAAATATCGACATCGACTTCACCTCGTTTCGATTGACTTGGGATTGTTCCAAGCTAAATAAAGGCGATCAACTACTTAGTGCATAGCGACTGACGTATTATATACGGGTTTCGATCGTGAAATACTCTCAATGTGTCATACAAAGCACTGTATTAATGTTAATACTGCCTGCCTTCGATATCGTTTTTAGATCATGATTATATCTGCCAGTCCACAGAAATACTAAGCATTCTCTTCCTTTCCTTGAGGTCGTCAGGCACTGAAGGGGCTAATTTACTTCGCTTTAATTCTGTATTGCATTCTGGATAGTTCCTGGATTATAATTCCAATACATGTTCATTACTGTATTCCATATTGAAGCTAGCTTTTTATTCTTTGACATACTGAGAGCCACCAATCTCAGATACTATGTATTACTATATGAAAATGTACTTTTTTTTTAGAAAACTTTGAAGTTGATACAGCAAAATATTTATGTAAAAAATGGATCAAAAACGTGGTCCACAAGTGAACGAAAGTTATCAGGTTTTGAGTGGAGGGAAAAGAGTGCCAGTCAAGTGAAAAGGCAAAAAAAGAAGAAAAAAAAAACCTCTGTGATAGTCAGGGTGGGAAGTTACGAGCAGAATCGATTTTCTTGCTATCCGCGACACACCATGCTAGGTCGTCATAAGAAATTCAGTCCTATCAAGGAGGGGTTGTAAATTGGACTGTCTTCATGCAGCCACGGTTTGCACATTACACATTGTACACGGTCAGCTTTACATCGAATTTCAGATTAAATTTGTCACCCCCCTACACTTTTATCGACTTCGAAACACACATCGTTGACGCAGTGGCGTAGAAACTGCATACAGACCTGAATGCATGGTGTAAATACTGCTGGCATTAGTGATTGTCCTTTGGATATCGTATCGATGTACTTGTCGGTCTTGCAGAATATACCGGTCACTGCTGGGAGCAGCAGACACTGCATGTACGTTACCTTATGTTGACAGTTTCTCTTCAGTGTTATCCAGTGTAACTTTCTCCAATACGAATGTGCGCCACCTTCTTCGAACACCACAGTAACGGTTGCTGACGGTGACGTTACCCTTTCTCGAAGCCATTACCTAATTGTGGATGAAAGGGTATGTCCTGCAGTTGGACGTTGTAGATAACGATCTTGATCAAAGCGACAAGCGCCTTTTCCATTACCTTTATCGTGACCGGGCCAAATATCTCACGAAATAATCGTCAAACGAAAAAACTGAAATGGCGCTATGGTTAGCTTGCTAGATGGCGCTGCTATAGGTCAACCGGATATCAATTGAGTTTTTTTAAAATGGGAACCCCCATTTTTTATTACATATTCGTGTAGTACGTATAGAAATATGAATGTTTTAGTTGGGCCACTTTTTTCGCTTTGTGACAGACGGCGCTGTAATAGTCACAAACATATGGCTCACTATTTTAGACGAACAGTTGGGAATAGGTGGGTTTTTTAAATTAAAATGTAGAACGTAGGTACGTTTGAACGTTTTATTTCGGTTGTTCCAATGTCATACATGTACCTTTGTGAACTTATCATTTCTGAGAATGCATGCTGTTACAGCGTGATTCGCGTGACCGCTACGGTCGCAGGTTCGAATCCTGCCTCGGGCATGGATGGTTTAAGTAGTTCTAAGTTCTAGGGGACTGATGACCTCAGAAGTTAAGTCCCATAGTGCTCAGAGCCATTTGAACCATTTTGAACAGCGTGATTACCTGTAAATACCACATTAATGCATAAATGCTCAAAATGATGTCCGTCAACGTCAATGCATTTGGCAATGCGTGTAACGACATTCCTCTCAACAGCGAATAGTTCACCTTCCGCATTGTTCGCACATGCATTGACAGTGCGCTAACGCATGTTGTCAGGTGTAGTCAGTGGATCAGGATAGCAAATATCCTTCAACTTTCCCCACAGAAAGAAATCCTGGGACGTCAGATCTGGTGAACGTGCGGGACATTGTATGGTGCTTCGACTACCAATCCACCTCTCATGAAATATGCTATTCAGTACTACTTCAACGCACGCGAGCTATGTGCCGGACATCCATCATGTTGGAAGTACATCGCCATTCTATCATGCAGTGAAACATTTTGTAGTAACATCGGTAGAACATTACGTAGGAAATCAGCATACATTGCACCATTTCGATTGCCATCGATAAAATTAGAGCCAATTATCCTTCCTCCGATAATGCTACACCATACATTAACCCGCCAAGGTCGCTGATGTTCCACTTGTCGCAGCCACAATGGATTTTCCGTTGCCCAATAGTGCATGTTATGCCGGTTTACGTTACCGCTGTTGGTGAATGACGCTTTGTCGCTAAATAGAACGCGAGCAAAAAATCTATCGTCGTCCCGTAATTTCTATTGTGCATAGTGGCAGAACTGTACAAGACGTTCAAAGTCGTCGCCATGCAATTCCTGGTGCATAGACATATGGTACGGATGCAATCGATGATGATGTAGCATTCTCAACACCGACGTTTTTGAGATTCCCGATTCTCGCGCAGTTTGTCTGCTACTGATGTGCGGATTAGCCGCGACAGCAGCTAAAACACTTACTTGGGCATCTTCATTTGTTGCAGGTCGCGGTTGACGTTTCACATGTGGCTGAACACTTCCTGTTTCCTTAAATAACGTAACTATCCGGCGAACGGTCTGGACACTTGGATGATGTCGTCCAGAATACCGAGCAGCATACATAGCACACGCCCATTGGGCATTTTGATCACAATAGCCGTACATCAACACGATATCGACCTTTCCAGCGATTGGTAAACGGCCCATTTTAACACGGATTATGTATCACGAAACAAATACCGTCCGCACTAGCGGAATGTAACGTGATACCACGTTCTTACAGGTTTGTGACTGTTACAGCGCCATCTATCACAAAGCGAAGAAAGTTGCCCAATTAAACATTCATATTTCTTTACGTACTACACGAAAATGTAATAGAAATGGGGGTTCCTATTTTAGAAAACGCGGTTGATATCCGTTTGACCTATGACAGCGGCATCTAGCGGGCCAACCATAGCGCCATCTAGTTTCCCCCTTGAAGCTAGAAGAGTTTCGTTCTTTGTAGTTTTTTCGTTTGATGGTTATTACGTGAGATATTTGGCCTGGTCACTATCAATGGACCACCCTGTAGCACGCAGGGTGAGTCATAAATGAGGAAAAATATGTCGTGGAAATTGTCACACACTGAGCTACAAACATAAATTCGTTTTCCGCATGTTCCTATGTCAATAAATGACAGTGCAATTGAATGGTAAAAATTTTGTAGTATGAAGTGGACTTCTGGGTGTTGCTATAGGCCGACATTGGCCAAGGGGACAAATCGGCTACAGGGCACAACATGCGAGGGTTGTAGGTAGTCTAGCCGCTCACGAGAAGGCGAGGCATGCGGTGTCAAGCGAAGGTCTGCGTGACACTGCGTACAATGGCAGCGCCCACATCTATCTCGTACCGGTTACTCTGGGTAGCTGACATAGGTAAAGGAACTTGAGGAGGGGTTGCACTACTGTACATGCATGTTTTATAATGTGGTTTTTGTGTCCCAGACTTAGTTTTAAGAAACGAGTACGTAGATGCAGAATACAAAATACAACTGCACAGGTATGTGGCAGTGAATACAAACGAATACAGTACAGCTCTACAAATCGAAACTAACATAGAAACACATAACCAGAAGCTGCAGTGGCGGTTTATAAGTACTATTCGAAATTATGGCCACGATGTTTGTTTCAGAGTTGAACTCTTCGCAGGAAGGATTGCTGAACACTATCCAAAATGTCTGTATCTCTCTGTATAACATCACAGGCATGTTGTATTCTGCGTTGAACGGTGTTGACATCAACAACCTCTCCTTCATAAATGACAGATTTCAGATGGCCCCACAAAAAAGAAATGCAGTGTATTCCGGTCTGGTGATCTTGCTGGCCATGCTACAGGGCCTCCACGACTGATCCATTTCGAAGGGGAGGCATGCATTGTCCATGTGGCGTCGCACTGTGCCGCTGAAGCGAGCGGGGGCACCATCATGCATGTACCACAGGTTCATAGAGGAGGCCAGACTAGCGCCTTGCAACAGTTCCGGTTATGTAGCATCCAGGAAACGCAGATACCGCTCTCCTGTAAGGCTTTGTGGTAGCGCATGCGGTCCTATAAGATGTTCAATAATACCACACCAGATATTGTGTTCTTGGTACCCTCGTATCACTGAGCCGTGGGGTTTCCTTCCGCCCACTCGTGCCAATTATGCGAATTCACTATACCCTGCTTGGTGGAATAGGCTTCGTCGGTGAACCGTATTGTTCGTGAGAAATGCTGATCCTAGGTCTGACGCCGAGTGAGCAGCGCAGAGGTGTTGTAAAACACGTCATACACTTCGCGGTTTTACTTCCGCCGTTGACCACTCTTTCCGCTTACAGGACACACATGCCCTAACATGGGACTGTACACTCCTTACCGGCGGCAACGTGTGATTCACAACTTCTGATACAATTTCACACACGTTACGATTGGATTTGTTCTTTCTCGTATGTTTCACACGCTGGCAGACACACATCAGCTCATTGGTGTGTCATGTGTTGTATCTGTGGATGAATGACATGTCGTGATCGTGTGGCTCGTCGGTATCTCGTTCAATGGGAAACAGGTGTTTTTGTTTTACGTACGCAGTACACCGAGGACAACGAAATTAACAACGGTGCGTCACGTGTTACGCATAGCTGCATGCGGTCCTTGACATATTTTTCCTCATTTATGACTCACCCTATATATGTAATATAGTGTGTATATAGGGCTCTTCCTCGCACACACCGACATAATAACCATCACAAAAGTTGTACTGTCACCTCCATTTTGTTAGTTTGAATTGATGAGATCATAGGATGTGGGGCTGTAATGTCGTCCATACTTCTGAGTAGGATTACTCACTACTACAGGCTAAGCTAGGAGCCAGAAGTGGTAGAAAAGTGAACGAAGGTTAGCGGGTTTAAGGGAGTGGGAAAAAGGTGCCAACCCAAAAAAGCCTGGGCGGATAGAAAGAAGAGTAGCGATTATCTTGCTATCTGTAGCAGACCATGCAATGGTAAGGTTGTAGTTAGTATTTTTTATCATACAATGCCGGATACCATTGTCATAGATTAGGTTGTTATAAGAAACTCAATATTATCAAGGAGGTGTACAACTGAGGATGGGACCTGTGAAGCCTCCTGGGCTAGCTGCAGCGTCTGTGCATAACGGCATTCCTACATTGGCAGATGGTCGGCTGCATACATTCAGCTGGCGTTGGCAATTTAGTGTATTACAGTGGTTCATCAGTATTTATTCCTGTTGGTGAGCTTGTGCTAGGCATAGGTGGTTAACTGTCCTTAGCAAGGAGTGCTTTTGGGCGATTATGTTTCCACTTACGGTTGTGATCGTAGTTTCCAGGTTTGTTAAATTGTCCCAAGTGGCAGTAAAGTCGCGTGGTGAGTTTGTTGGATACCCGTGCCATAGTCTCAATGCGATATTTTCTGTGAAGGTCCCCGTGCATGTGTATCGTGAAGCATTGCACCATGTCCTGTACGACCTGTAGACAGCGCAGGCTTGTTCGAACTGCACAACCGTAAGCTGGAGCTGCATACGTCATCGAGGTGTAATGAGCGCCATGTACAACCGCATCAACACCCTCCTATTCAGTATGCTTAGCCTGATGAGCATTAGGTAATGCTGTCTGAGCCTCGCGTTTGGTCGGTTGGACACGTGTTCTGTGTAGTCCCTCCATGTTAATTTCCAGTCCATCCATACACCGAGACACCTAACTTACGCACAGAAACGTGTAGGGCGTGAGTGTAGTGTTATTTGTGTGCAATGTTGGTGTTTGTGTCGCCGTTAAGGCTTATGCGCGAACAGAACTGTTCTGCACTTGTCATCATTTACTTTAACACGCCATCATTTCAGTTGTGACCGAACTCTCATGAACGTTACCTATTAGTTCAATCCATGCTTTATAACTAGCGACAGATTGCTTAAAAGTCTCATTAAATTCTTACACCAACAGTACTAGAATGACTGTTGATTGTCGACCAATAGGTCGTATATTTTGTTTGTTTTAGTTAATATCTTTGCGTGGAAAAGGTTGTTGAAGGCTATTGTTTTATTGATGGTGACAAGCCATACTGAGCATACCAGTCTCTCCACCTTGTTTTTGCCTGTGTCTCTGAAAGTGTTCAGACAAAATCCACGGCAAGCAAGAATTTCGCTTTCATACAGCAGCTCGCCGACACCGTTAATCTAGCAATTAACTACACTCCTGGAAATTGAAATAAGAACACCGTGAATTCATTGTCCCAGGAAGGGGAAACTTTATTGACACATTCTTGGGGTCAGATACATCACATGATCACACTGACAGAACCACAGGCACATAGACACAGGCAACAGAGCATGCACAATGTCGGCACTAGTACAGTGTATATCCACCTTTCGCAGCAATGCAGGCTGCTATTCTCCCATGGAGACGATCGTAGAGATGCTGGATGTAGTCCTGTGGAACGGCTTGCCATTCCATTTCCACCTGGCGCCTCAGTTGGACCAGCGTTCGTGCTGGGCGTGCAGACCGCGTGAGACGACGCTTCATCCAGTCCCAAACATGCTCAATGGGGGACAGATCCGGAGATCTTGCTGGCCAGGGTAGTTGACTTACACCCTCTAGAGCACGTTGGGTGGCACGGGATACATGCGGACGTGCATTGTCCTGTTGGAACAGCAAGTTCCCTTGCCGGTCTAGGAATGGTAGAACGATGGGTTCGATGACGGTTTGGATGTACCGTGCACTATTCAGTGTCCCCTCGACGATCACCAGTGGTGTACGGCCAGTGTAGGAGATCGCTCCCCACACCATGATGCCGGGTGTTGGCCCTGTGTGCCTCGGTCGTATGCAGTCCTGATTGTGGCACTCACCTGCACGGCGCCAAACACGCATACGACCATCATTGGCACCAAGGCAGAAGCGACTCTCATCGCTGAAGACGACACGTCTCCATTCGCCCTCCATTCACGCCTGTCGCGACACCACTGGAGGCGGGCTGCACGATGTTGGGGCGTGAGCGGAAGACGGCCTAACGGTGTGCGGGACCGTAGCCCAGCTTCATGGAGACGGTTGCGAATGGTCCTCGCCGATACCCCAGGAGCAACAGTGTCCCTAATTTGCTGGGAAGTGGCGGTGCGGTCCCCTACGGCACTGCGTAGGATCCTACGGTCTTGGCGTGCATCCGTGCGTCGCTGCGGTCCGGTCCCAGGTCGACGGGCACGTGCACCTTCCGCCGACCACTGGCGACAACATCGATGTACTGTGGAGACCTCACGCCCCACGTGTTGAGTAATTCGGCGGTACGTCCACCCGGCCTCCCGCATGCCCACTATACGCCCTCGCTCAAAGTCCGTCAACTGCACATACGGTTCACGTCCACGCTGTCGCGGCATGCTACCAGTGTTGAAGACTGCGATGGAGCTCCGTATGCCACGGCAAACTGGCTGACACTGACGGCGGCGGTGCACAAATGCTGCGCAGCTAGCGTCATTCGACGGCCAACACCGCGGTTCCTGCTGTGTCCGCTGTGCCGTGCGTGTGATCATTGCTTGTACAGCCCTCTCGCAGTGTCCGGAGCAAGTATGGTGGGTCTGACACACCGGTGTCAATGTGTTCTTTTTTCCATTTCCAGGAGTGTATATTGAGATTGACTTCTTGGATATTTGGGAATCCAGCCGGATATTCGCGTCGTTCTTGCATGATATTTCACTTTGTGACTTGCTGTCTTCTTCAGGTGCTACCTGAGACCTGTCCTTGTGTCGATCGAGTCCAGTATTTATGCCTGGAGGGAGCTGGGAGATCCGTCTTCGGTCCGCGCCCGCCAGACGCGGTTACATAGGCCCTCTCTGGTGGCCGGTGTTCCGACCGCCGTCCGCGCCCCGCCTGGCCGTCATCTGAAGTCGTGCTCTGGGGTGTGTCAAATCTGGTCTCTAATGTCCGACGTCTTGTCTCGCGGCTGCTCGCGGTCTCCGCTTCTATTTCTTGTAGAATCCCGGAGTGTCCTGCGTTGAGTTTTCACGAGGTCAAGTGCTGGATTCCAGGCAGTGCTGATTTAGTATCCCGAGTCACGCTTGATTAGATTATCTGTGACCTTAATCTCAATGGCTTCTTTAATTACACTGTCCCAAAATCGTGAGGTCTGCGTCACAATCTTGGTGTCATTGTAATCCATTGAGTGACCAAGTTCCAGACAATGCTCTGTTAGGGATGATTTAGTTGCCTGTGTGAGTCTGGTGTGTCTCTGGTGTTCTTTACACCTGATGTCCACAGTTCTGGTGGCCTGGCCAATGTACGACATCCCACACTGGCATGGTATGTTGTAAATACGTGGCTTGCGTACCCCAGGTCGTCTTTTACATTCCCCAGCATAGCCCCAATTTTGGTGGGTGGGCAAAATATGCTCTTGATGTCATATTGAAATTGCCACATTTCGACTAACCCGTGAGTGCCCTAGTTGGACTGTCCCAAGCTTAATAAAGGCGATCAACTACTTGGTGGACAGTGACTGACATGTAAACTACCGGTCTGAAGTTGTTGAATATTAGTGATTTTGAGGAAAAAATACAAATTGGATCCAGAACTGTTAGAAATTCTCCTTAGTCAGTTTTGGAATAATCCTTTATTGAAACTAAATACATCCAGTCAAATTTTACTCTCTTCAAAGTAGCCTTCTTTGGCTTTAATCACAGCTCTGCATACGTGAGGCATTGTTGCTGTCAGCTACATCAGGGTTATCTCGGTGATATTCCGCCATTCCTCTTGTAGTCTGGTCCAGAGGTGTTGAACGATGGTAATAGGCGTTGATTTAACTGCTCTCTTCAAGTGATCCCAAAGAAGTTCAGTTGGGGGATTGAGGCGGCCAGATCGTATTTTTCAGTTCCTTCTTTATTTCTATATTTGCCGAATACACATTACACAATTTTGAAGTATGTTTAGGTCGTTACCTTACTGTAAGACGAATCCCTAGCCAATCAAACGTCCTCCGCATGGCTTTGCATGATACTGTAGAATGCGATGGTAATCCTCTTTCTACATTGTTCCGTTTATTTGTGGAAGATCATCAGTCTTACCCCTCCAAAACATTATCCAAGACCATGAGGGAACCCCTTCTATGTTTTAATGTTTGAGGTAAACATTGGTGTAACATTCGTTCACCTGCAAACGAGAAACAACCTTGCGTTGCTTTGTGCTAGAGACCTCAAATTTGGATTCGTCTGTAAAAAGTACCTTTTTCCACAGATTTGTTGCCTAACTTTCATGTTGTCTTGCCCAGTGTAGGCTCATCTGCGTATTAATAGCCGTCAATAATATTTTCTTATCCACCACATGTCCGTTGAGGTTCACTGCCTGAAGACGTCTTTTCACAGTACTTACGCTCAGGCCTTTTCCTTATTATGGTTGAGTTCTGCTGATGAAACTGGCGCTGTTTTGAAGCGATCACGATTACTTCTGACTATATATATGTGGTATAGCTTTCTGACGTGACTTTTGGTCTACCCTTTCGAGGTCGGTCCATATTCTGGTCGGCATCCGCGTGCCTCTGCAAGGTATAATGAACACATCCCAAGGAAATATGTTCTTGACGTGCTGTCTGTCGCATACTAAGATCGGCTGTACGTAAAGATAGAATGTCAGAACGTTTTTCTATTGAAAGCTCCTTTCTTCGTGCCATTATCGATGTTTACTACACTGAGTGCTCACTGGAGTTTACTGTTTGATATCTCGTGCATAACTACATGCTCCCCCTTCTAATCTGTAACCCTTTCTACAGGTTTGTTGACGTGCTATAAACGCAATCTAGTGAGGAAAGATTATATTATTCCTCCACAATCCAAATTAGCGGCATGCAGTGCTTGGAACGTGAACAGCATAACAGCGGAAAGTTATGTTTTGAACGATTTCATTTTTAAAAACGTGGAACACTACTCCTAAACGTTGTATTGAACGTGACATTCGAATCTGATAACTAGTTATTTTTTATCTTACCTTCAGGGCGGTCGAAAACTTTTGAATTATGGTGTGTATATATAGAGTTTTGATCGTGAAATACACTCATTAGGGCATACAAAGCGCTGTGTTAATAGTAACACTGCGTACTTTCGGCAGCGTTTTGATGTCGGTATTATATCTGCCAGTCCACAGAAATGCTGTTACTAAGTATTCTCTTCTTTTACTTACGGACGCCAGGCTCTGAAGGAGTTAATTTAACTTAACTTTTATTTTGAATTGAATTCTGGATCGTTGCTAGATAGTGATTCCAGCTGATGTAAACTACTTCTTTCAACATGGAAAGTAGCATTCTGATTCAACCTTTTGCTGTAAAACTGTCGTCTCTGATTTTTCGAAGCAGTCATCTCTGATTTTATGTATTATTTAAGGAAGTGAATTTTATTTAGCAAGATTGTAGCATTCAGTAGTACTTTGATGTTAATACAGCAACATGTTTACGGCAAAAGGAATTGCATCACAAAAGCGGTCAAAAAGCGAACGAAGGATAACGAGTTTTTGGGCAGAGGGACAAAATGCCAATTCAAGAGCCTTGGCAGAAAGCAGGTTTGTTCGAACTGCGTTACCCCAGACTGGAGCTGCATCCGTCATCGAGGTGTAATCAGTGCCATGTCCAACCACATCAACACCCTCCTACTCAGTGTGCTTAGCCTGGTCAGCATTAGGTAAAGCTGTTTGAGCCTGGCGTTTGGTCGGTTGGTTACGTATTCTGTGCAGTCCATCCAGTCCAGCCAGACACCGAGGTACCTAACTTCGGCACAGAAACGTATAGGGCTTGTGTGTAGTGTTATTGGTGCGCAGTGTTCATGTTTGTGCAGTTATTTGCAAATGAACGGGAACACTTCGCACTTGTCTATGTTTACTATAACACGCCATCATTCCAGCTGCGACCGAATCCCCATTATCTTTCACTGTTGGTCCAATCCGCACGTTTGAACTACCGTCAGCTTGCGTAAAAATGGCATTATATTCATGTTTGAACAGCACTAGAATGACTGTTGGTTGTCGACCAAGAGGTCTCGTATTTTGATATAATGAATTTTTATATTGTTCCAATAAATTTCTTAGTTTTACAAAAATTAACATTTTTTAAACAACGTTTAAACATAATGTTCTAAAAAAGTTTTAGATAGCCTCACAGGCTCTTAGTTGTGGCAAGTCATTCTGATTCTGAAGAGAAACGGGGGTCTGATTGGCAGTTAACGCAGGTGTAAAAGGGGCTGTCGTCTGCACAAGTTGTGTGTGCCCACTTCTTACGGGAACCACATTCGATCCAATCTTGACCCGGTTTGGATGAAGAACCATTTGTAAGACACCAAACCAAACCAAACCAAACCAGTCATCGTCAGAGTCTTATTCATGTTTCTTTTTTCAGGCTACACTCATTTTTATCTTGTTTCCATGGTTTGTCGAGCTGTTTTGTTCTCCACCAAATAACTTCAATAGTTTTAATTTGCCTCTCTCTGTCTTAATGGATTCTTTCTCTGCCTCTCATTTGTATCTTGCCCTATTTTATTTTTTATACGAGTATCTGTAAGGGTAATGGGTTTAGGGCAGAGGGGAAGAAGTTGCAGGCAAGTGACAAGGCAAGAAAGCTTTGCCTTAGTCTGGGCAGGTAATAAGAGCAGTAGCCGTTTTCTTCCTATCTGTGACCTGACACGCAAGGGTGAGGTTATAGTTAATTATTGGGTATCGTGCAGTGCTAGGTACCATTGTCATATCTTAGGTCATCATTAGAGAATCAATCCAATCAAGGAATGGTAATGCTAAGATTGGGCACCCGTGATGATAGGATCACAATGAGTGCCACCTTTCGTGGTCAGATATTTACCATATCCTGTGAAGTTTGAAAGAATTTCTCGGGGCAGACTTCAGAAAAGAGTCGTACATGAGCTCGTCCGAAGTCGCGTATTTGGAATTTCCATATAGTGCTAACATCAGGTGTGTCCTGCCTGTGTTATCACGTCTCGATATACTGAGAGTTTAACAAATTCACAGCTTGCAGTTGTTCCATGAGGTTTAGTTATTTTGCTTTTCCTTGGCCAAAAATAGGATGCGTTACCAAATCCTTTGCAGGCATGTTTGAAAAGTGCAAATGCACAGTCTAAATTGAAAGAATCAGTGGAGTACCACACTACTGCTGATTTCCCTCTTCGGTGTTTGTGGAAATGCAATTTGTGTAGTTGTTTCCTCGATGTTTCAGGAGCCGTCAATATCCTAGATCAACACTGCCTCTTTGTCAGACTCTGCAGCTTGGGAAATAGCAGTTTCCACAATCAATGAATCCGCATTTTTTTTCTGCTCGTGGCACTTAAATACCTCCATCCTGATATTTCCGCATGTGCGTCATAATGAAGCGGTTCTTGTCGGTCTCATTTGCGAGAAACCTTTCCTGTGTGACTACAGCATTTGTGACTTCATTGAAAATAATATCTGATAAAGAACGAGATGTCCTTAAACGTAGAGATCTTTGAGAATACTTCGTTTCCCTTTGTGGAGCATCACTTGGGTGGCCATCGAATATGTATATGATTTGATATGCGTAGTGCTTTCTGAAATAGGTTTCATATTTCCTACAGCTGGGCCCGCATCTCGTGGTCGTGCGGTAGCGTTCTCGCTTCCCACACCCGGGTTCCCGGGTTCGATTCCCGGCGGGGTCAGGGATTTTCTCTGCCTCGTGATGGCTGGGTGTTGTGTGCTGTCCTTAGGTTAGTTAGGTTTAAGTAGTTCTAAGTTCTAGGGGACTTATGACCACAGCAGTTGAGTCCCATAGTGCTCAGAGCCATTTGAACCATTTGAACCTACAGCTGGCTAGAACGTTATCTGTTATATGCCAAACAATCTTATAAAAGATGTAAACACCTGCTTAAAAGCTTGTTTGTTCGTCGTTGGAATGAAATATTCACCTGATTCTGCCTATCAGGGAACTGACAAATAGTTGGTAGGTTTGGGGAGGTACACTACCCTGCATAAGGTTGGAAAAACTAGTAATTATAGACAATGGAAAGGAAATACAATAGTATAAAAAAGCATTTTATTGTTTCCCAAATGTTTATTAAGCTCAAATAATACACAAGAAGACGCAACAATTAAATTTTCGATTCCACAAAATATCCACCCTCTGCTTTCATCACTGCCTTGCACACTCTCGTCATGCGCTGCGTCAGTTTTGCCAAGGTTTCATTTGGAATTAATCTCCATTCTGGCTGCAGGGCCTCCGACAATTGTGACCCACTCATGATTTACCGTTTTCGGATCCTCCTGTCCAATTCATCCCATAGCAGCTCGATTTGGTTACAATCACGGGATTGGGGGCGGCCATTCTATGTTTTTCAATTTTTTACGACCCTCTAGACTTCACATGGTTGTGACACGAGCGAGACGTATCTTTCGTGTCGTTGTCACGCTGCTAGACAAACCC
Source organism: Schistocerca serialis cubense (assembly GCF_023864345.2). NCBI lineage: Eukaryota > Metazoa > Arthropoda > Insecta > Orthoptera > Acrididae > Schistocerca > Schistocerca serialis. The sequence continues at coordinate 170,113,420 of NC_064640.1, forward strand.
TTTCCCAGGCTGATGCACACCAGATGTCTTAGCATGTCGCTGGTGAATGGCATGATAATCCTTTTGGTTCAGTTCTCCATCTATTTTCACCAAATCTGCGACTTTGTTCCTTCCAAAGGCGCCACATACCATCACAGAACCCCCTCCATACTTTACAGTTGGAATTACACACTGAGGATTCAAGCGTTCATGGGGTAAACGGCAACAAATTGATGGCGTTTACTTCCAGATATTTCGAACTAGAATTCATCAATGAATAACAATCTCTCCCAATCCCCCGCTGTCCAGTGTTGGTGTGTCGTAGCCCACTGAATCCATTTCTTCTTGTTAACAGGGCGCAACATTGGTTTCCTTGTTGCTACATAACCTCGGAGGGTGTTGTCTGCCAGGCGTAGTCTCACTGTTGACTCACTCACGGTGTATCCCTCGTTGCGATTAGTTCAGCAATCAATTCACGGACTGTTTTTAATCTGTTACGTTTACGGGTCACTACCAAATACATTTCCTGGTTTCTGATATTTTCCTGGGTGCTCCTGAGCGAGGAGATCTGCATAGGAGCCTGTTTCTCGATGCCGGTGTGTGGTTTTGATAACTCCGCTGATGGAAATAATAGGTTTCTTTGCTATTTGTCGGACACTATTGCCTTCTTGGTGCAAAGTGATTGTCATTACCCGTGATGAATAAGGAATCTGGCACTTTGTAGCCATTTTCAAAGACTTTCGTGTCGTGTTCTACCTTTATGCAAACGCAACCACAAGTGAACAGAAATGTAAACATCGTACCTGTACCTAGCCATGCGGTTTACTCGAGACCATTTGGCGTGTTTGGTAGGACTGCTTGGACAGGTAATGTCGGTTTACAAAAAATGGAGCAATACTAGTATGTTCCACTATGTATGTGTATGTAAAATAATTAACTGTACAGTACTGTACGTGGCATTATTAACCGTTATTTGAGCTTGCTATTCCGTATTCTAACCAATAACTCACATAGGTCACTTCCATCTTGCTCCGTTGTCATACGCAGCATGGCGTTTCCAAACTTGTGGAGGGCAGTGTGTGTGTGTGTGTGTGTGTGTGTGTGTGTGTGTGTGTGTGTGTGTGTGTGTGTGTGTGTCATTAGATGCCTAGGCACAGGTCCTGTAGGGCTAATTCGCGTAAATAACGGGCCACTGATTTGTGTACTAGGAGATGATGCCCCTTTGCGCCAGATGGGTGCTGTAGATTTACATCACGCGAATTTGGTCGCCGAGACATCAACGTGAGTTCACTATAATGCATTGTAGCTCCATGTTCAACAGTGTACCATGAACGGTGCGCTTCGAAGCACTTGTACATGCTCCAGAATTGTGCTCTTGACAGAGATGGGACATATCTGCATCTATCGTATTGTACAGAGCAGACAAGACTCTGAACTCCACGTTCTGTGAAGGGCCGTGGACGCCCAAACAATTAAGCGCCTAGGGATAGTTTCCCTGTCGTAGCTCTTTCCGATGATGCTAACGACGGAAGTACGTGAACATTTTGCGATTTTCGACATACCTGTCACAGTATCTGCGTAAAAGTAATCTGCCCTATGTTGGTGTCGTCTATCTCAGTGGGTTTCCTCTATGCAGCACATATCTTCGCTACGGTGATCCCCTGTCCACATCCTATCTCATTTCATGATTATATTTGGAACTCAATGGAAATATTGTTACTAAATACTCTCATATTGTCTTATGTTCCCTAAACTCTGATGGACCTAATTCTTCACGGAGTGTTACACTGAGGAGAGGTATCGATGTTCATCGGTGAGGCCTGGCACGAAGTGGGCGTTCGAAAACATCCCAAAGGTGTTCTGTAGGATTCAGGTGAGCACTCTGTGCAGACCAGTCCATTACAGGGATGCTATTGTCCTGTAACCATTCTGTGACAGGCCGTGCATTATGAACAGATGCTCGATCGTGTTGAAGACGTAATCGCCATCCCCGAATTGCTCTTCAACAGTGGAATACAAGAAGGTGCTTAAAACATCAGTGTACGTCTGTGCCGTGATAGTGTCACGCAAAACCAGAAGGGGTGCAAGCCCGCAGCATGAAAAACACGAACACACCATAACACCACTGCCTCCGAATTTTACTGTTGGCACGCCGGCAGATGACGTTAACCGGGCATTCGCCAAATCAACACCCTGCCATCGGATCGCTACATTGTGTATCGTGATTCGTCGCTCCACACACCGTTTTTCCCCGAGTTCAATCGCCCAATGTTTACGTTCCTTACACCAAGCGAGGCGTCGTTTGGCATTTACTGGCGTGATGTGAGGCTTATGAGCAGCCGCTCAACCATGAAATCCAAGTTTTCTCACTTCCCACCCAACTGTCGTAGTACTGCAGTTAATCCTGATGCAGCTTGGAATTCCTGTGTGATCGCCTGGATAGATGTCTGCCTATTACACAATACGACCCTCTTCAACTGTCGGCTGTCTCTGTCAGTCAACGGACGAGGTCGGCCTGTATGCTTCTGTGCTGTACGTGTCCCTTCACCTTTCCACTTCACTATCGCATCGGAAACAGTGGACCTAGGGATGTTTAGGAGTGTGGAATGCTCGTGTACAGACGTATGACACAAGTGGCACCCAGTCACCTGGTCACTTTCGAAGTCCGTGAGTTCCGCAGATCGCCCCATTCTGCTCTCTCACAATGTCTAATAACTGCTAAGGTTGCTGATATGGAGTACCCGGCAGTAGGTGGCATCACAATGCACATAATACGAAAAACGTATGTTTTGAGAGGGTGTCCGGATACTATTGATCACACACTGTATATGCTTTGAAACAGCCATCTCGTATTTTACGTCTCAGTTTTATGAAAACTAATTTTATTTAGCAATAATTTAGCTTTCACTAAGATTTTAAGTTAATACAGCATAGTGCATATGTAAAGAAGAAATTCGATCGCAAAAGTGGTTGAAAGGGGCACTAAGGTTAATGGGTTTTGGGCGGAGGGAAAGAATTTCCAGGCAAGTGACAAGACAAAACGCCTTTGCCTGACTATGGGCCGAGAATAAGAGCAGTAGCCGTGATCTTCCTATCTGCGACCGGAGATGGAAGGGTGGGTTACAGTTAATTATTGGATGTCGTGCAATACTCGATGCCATTCTCATATCTTGAACGTCGTCATTAGAGAATCAGTCCTATCAAGGACAACTGCTAAGGCTGCGCAGCTGTTCTGGTAGCAACGCAATGAGTGCCAGCCTCCTGCGTCCGATGTTGGCCTTATCCTGCCACGTTTGAAAGGTTTTCTGGGCGCAGACGGTACTAAAAGAGCGCACCTGAGCTCATCCGAAGTCGCGCGTTTGGGATTTCCATTAGTGCTAACATCAGCTGTTCTCCTGCCTGTGTTATCACGTCTCGATACAATGAGAGTTTAACAAAGTCACAGCTTGCTGTTGTTCCATGAGGTTTAATAATTTTGCTTTTCCTTGGATAGAGAAAGAGGATGTCATATCACATCCTATGAGGACATGATTGGAAAGGACATATGCACGTTCCAAATAGAAAGTATTATTGGAGAATCACACTCCTGATGATTTCCCTCTTGCCTGTTTACGGAAGTACAAGTTGTGTAGTTTATCCTCGGCGCCTTAGGTTCCGTCAATATTCTTGCTCAACACTGCCACTTTGTCTGACTCTACAACTTGGGAAATAGCAGTTTCCACAACCAATGAATCCGCATCTTCTTCTGCTCGTGGCACTTGAATACCTCCATCCTGAAGACTTCCACATGAGCGTCAAGATGGAACAGTTCTTGTCGCTCTCATTTGCGAGAAACGTCTCCTGAGGGACTGCAGCATTTGTTGTCTTTATCGGAAATGATATCTGATAAAGAACGAGATGTCCTTAGACGTGGAGATCTTTCAGTTAACCATGTTTCCCCGTGTGAAGCATCACTTGCGTAACCATCGAAAATATCTATGATTTGATACCCGTACCGCTTTCTGAAATGGGTTTCATATTTCAGACGGATGGCTACAAACTTATCATTGATATGCGAAACAACGTTGCAGAACAAGTGACCACCTGCTTAATCGCTTGTTTTTACACGCACAAATCTTTATACACTGATAAGCCAAAACCTTACCACGTGCTTGATAACTTGTGTGTACGGCACTGGAACGAAATACATCACTTACTTTGCGTATTAGGGATCCGACAGTTAGTTGGTAGGTTTTTAGAGGTATGTGTCATTAGATGTCGACGACAGGTCATGTAATTCGCGTAAATATCGGGCCGCTGATTTGCGTGCGCGTTGATAGCTCCCGATAGGAACTCAGATGGGTTCCATTCATGTAAATCGGTTGAATTTCGTCGCCGAGACATTGTGGGTTCACTATAATGCTCCCCAAACCACTGTAGCACGGTTCTGCTACGAGACACGGACAATTATTCTCCTAAAAGATGATATCGGCATCAGTGAAGACATGAAGCATGAAGGGATGCAGCTGGTTCGCAGCTGTCAGCGTGTCTTCGATTACTACCACGGTCCCCAACCACAGGAGAACGTCTCACGCTGCATAATACTGCTCACACAGCCTGAGTCCGTGGCACGATCTGGGTTTCAAGCGCTGTTCAGCTTGGTGACGGCATTTGTGAACACCATCAACCTAGTGCAGCAAGATTGTCATTCACCCGAAGAGCCGATAGGTTTCCATTGATCGACAGTCGGATACCGATGGGCCCGTTCCAACTGGACTCGTAACTGATTATGCCGTTGGCTCAACATGTGCTGCAGACCTCCAACAATGTAGGGGAAAGTACCCCAAAACGTGATAGCTTGTCTGTTTTCCACTTTATTTCTTATTGTGTACAAGGTACATTCCAAAGTTAGATCTCATTTAAAAGTATGCACTTTTTCAACTACTTCAAATACCTTTGTCACATTTGTTCAGTAATATTTATGTGAAAAATACTGGTTTCACAAAATCGTACACGATCCCGTTTTACCCTACCAAGGGTGGGTAAAAAGGGATAGAGATTCGTATGTTATTAGGTTTTTGCTGATTTTTACTTTTGATTTAGTTTTTATAGGAAGAAACTTTTTAATGAAACACAGAAATCGCATAAAATGTGTCGTCTTCTTCTTCTTCTGCTTTGGAACAGGCTTCGTGGGCCCATCCCTGGCAGCTCGAGCATTGTATGCAGCCTTCTCCAGATTTCGATTCAGTAAACAGAGTGTTGCAGTAAATACGTGCTTCATATTTTACAGCTTCATCTTATGAAGACTTCGACAACGTGCAACCTTGGCTAGCTGATGATTTGTTTTTAGGTTTTCTTAAGTTAGGTCCATTTTCTTCGATTTTTGCAAATGATGATTGTGGTTTAGTTTCAGGTTCAGAGTAACATTTTTTAACTTTATGTGCCTGTTTTGCACCTCCACTTGGTTTTCTTTTACGCCTCGTTTGTTTCGTCCTCGGAACGTTGACGAGATTTGTTTTGGTATCCCTTTCCTTCAGCTTTTGAGTTCTTTCTCGTTCTGATTTGTCACGCTCTTATTCTTCCAACTTAAGTTTATATGGGCTTCCTGTTATTTGTTGTTTTCCCTCTTCTCCTATTGTGTTTATTTTGAGGTCTTGGTCCAATCATTCGTGGTGGAGGTAGAATGTCTTTGGGTGATACAGAAAATGGCAGTGAAGGACGATATACTAGCCGAAGTCCTTCGTTTCCTGTTGAAGTGGACGGTTGGATAAGTCCAGCGTTTGGGCTAGTGTCATTGGTGCCACCATCACTAGGCCTAGGTGATTCATTCAATACTGTCTCTAGTGGTTGTGAAGGCTGCAAAATCTTAGATGCTATGACTGAACTAGAAGATCCTTCGGATCTGGCCTCGTTTTGTTGCAGATTTAATGGTTGTTGGGACGTCATGGTCTGAGCATCCGGCAACGGGTGATCTGTTGGAAGAGAAGGAACGAAGAGATATACAGGAAAGACATTTGGCTTATATGGAAAAACGACTGTTTTCCTGAACCCATTCACAGCAGTTTGGACAAGAGCTGCTCGTTGAAATGGTGCATTGAACAGCTTTCCTACTTCGTAGATAGTAATCCCTCTGCCAGGATGGTTGAACATCGACTTGCGAACCTCTTGCTCGTAGAAGGTGCTCAATGGGAACATAACTGTAACATCTAATGGCTGAAGTCGATGCGTAGTGTGGGGAGGCAAAGTCAGCATGATAACATTAATTTCTCTTGCCATATTTATTAGTTCGATACTTTTAGTGTGGCTGCAGTGACCATCAAGCAACAGCAGAACAGGTCTTTCATGGGAAGGATTTGCTATCTGAACGAATTTCTTGAACCACACGATGAATGTTTCCTTGTTTATCCAGCCTGTCTTGTTGTATGCCGCGAAAGAGCCTCGTGGAGTATCATCCATTAGCCTCGGGTTTCCTCTTTGCCTGGGGAAGACAAACATGGGAGGAAGATAATTCCCTGCATCACTTATACTGGTTTCTACTGTGACCAAGACTCCTCGCTCACCTGATGTCAAATTTCCCACTTGCTTTTTACCTCAGAACGCAAGAACTTTAGAAAGCTTGTTAGGAACTGTGAGATTCCCTGTCTCATCAACATTGTAAATGTCATTGGGAGGAAACTTATACTTTTCATAGAGATACGCCAATAGGTCGTAAGACTATTTCACGGCAATGCGATTGAACCTTTTGCTCAAGCCATCGACGTAGCTTCAGGGTTTCTCAGACTAAGGCTTTTATTTCTTCCAAGAAAGTGGTACAGCCAGTGTTTACCCGCCATTATTTTAACGGTGTTAAAACTGTGCTGAATATTGTTAATTTCAGCTAACTCATAAGCTAGGATTCTCATGTCGGTTAGGTTAATTCCAAAGAGCCTCTCTTCTAATATCAGTACATGTTGAGCTAGCTGTTTTTCCTGATCTGCAGTAAAGACGTTTTCAAACCTGCCGAGCTTTTTTACAGCAGCCACTTTTGGTGTCAAAGCATGTATGCGTGCTTTTTTCACTTTTCTCTCCAGTGTAGATTTAGGGACGTTAAATGAATTGGCAGCTTTCAAAAAACCCATCCTTCCTTCTAAAACTTCTCGAACAGCCTCTGCCATGCTCTGCTCGTCGCAGCTATTTCTAGATGAAGTTCGCTGATAATAGCGAAGCATCTTATAGGCGTATTCTGAAACTAAAATAAACTTTTAACTGTTTAAAAATTGCCGGAGAAAATATGGTTAAACTTTAGTTGTGATTATACATAGGCCTATTATAATTCATTACCTATTTCAATTAAAATAACTTAAACACATTGCGAAAACATTAATGGAAATGGTCGGGTAAAACGGGACACATCGAAATTGTATCCCGTTTTGGGCACCCCAAAAGTGTCCCATTATGACAGACCGTGATGCTTTTGACAACATCAATGGCTGACCCTTGAACCGTTACACACTAGCAGTATTTACATACATGAAATTATTGTTAAAAGAGCTATGAACAAAACACTGTACTTACGGGAATTGTTCCGAAGGACGGAGAAACACAAGGATAGGTGTTCTACAGTCGAAAAAAGTTCAAAGTAAGTAAAAATCTCACTAGAAAATATTGAAAAAATATTTCTTCGCGAAAAAAATGGAGGTCAGGAACCAGTTTAGCCTGTCTCCCGCGAGATAACACCAACAGTCGAGCTCCGAGGCTCAATATCCCGTTTTGCCCGCCTATCCCGTTTTGGAGAACTTTCCCCTACCATGAACTTTGTGCTCTGAAACACTTGAGCGTGCACCAACATTTTGCTGTATCGTCCTGTACAGAGGAGAGAAGATTCTGCACCCCACGTTTTGTGAAGAGCCGTATGCGTCCTACCATTTAGCGCCTGGTGATAGTTTTCCTGTCTTACCTCTTTCTGTAGATGCTATTGATGGTAGCATGTGAACATTTGCCCCCCTGTCCGTGTCTGATCTGCTTACGTACCTAGTTACTGCGTCCGTAGCACAACAGAAGTAAACTGGGAGTGGCTGTCAATGGAAACATTATCAAAGTGGCGGAGGGGATGGCAGCCTCTGCTGTTCGTGACATGTTGGTCGAGGGAGATCTGAAAATAGGTCTACACGCGAAGGTGGGACAGATTTATGTCCAGCGCGGCCATACAGCGAGGTACCTAACTTCTGCTTAGAAACGTATTTGGCGTGTGTGTAATATTATTTGTGCGCGGTGTTGGTGTTGAAGCATGTCAAACATGAAATAAATATCAAGTGATAAAGTTTGTCACAAAATTTTTAAAGTATCCGTGTGCCCATGCAAGGTATAATGGACACATCCCAAGGAAATGTGTTCTTGGCGTGCTATTTTTCGCATGGTAACTGCACTTTCGCATAGTCTGCACTTAAAGAGACAATTCTAGAACGTTCTGTTGAAAGTTCCTTTCTGCGTCCCATTATCTATGTTTACTAGACTGAGAGCTCATTGAAGTTCACTCTTTGATATCTCTTGCATAACTACATGCCCCTTCTTACGTATAACCGTGTTTACAGGTTTGTTGGCGACCTATGAAAGCCACGTAGTGACAAAAGATTAAATTATGCCACCACAGTCCAAAGGAGCGGCATGCATGGCTTGGAACTAAGCATAACAACGATAAGTTATGTTTTGAACGATTTCATTTTTAAAAAAACGTGGAACACTACGCTTAAGTTGAGCATGGAAATGTGAAAGCACTATGGCTAATTTGTGTCTGAATCTGATAACTAGTGTTTTTTAATCTCACTTTCAGGGCGTTCGAAAACTCCTGAGCGATCGTGTATGTAAAAGTGTAAAACTTGCCAAATGTTGGACACACATTTCTCGTCTTTCAGAAAAGATCGCTCCTGTAAACATCAGTACATAAATGAAATCGGACTTTTTAAACAGTATGTAAAAGAGTGTATTTTGCCATGTCTCATCCTATGGTAGGTGAGATGCCGCATCATGCGTGGGGGAGATGCCTCATGACTGTATTTTGGAACAGGTTCGTTTATTTATCAAGAAAAGTGTAGCCTAATTGTTTACAACTGGCTTAAGAAGCATGTTTTACAATTGCAAGAAAACTGAAACGATGAAAGAATCAGAAAAATACTTCAATATTGTAAATGTATGTGGTAACCCAAACAGACGTAGAAAATGAATGAAATTGTTCAGAGATATGTACCTAAGTCAACAAAAAAATTACAAAACAAGAAGTATTAAAAGTTTGTTTGCGTAGCCATCCTCCGCAGCAGGCACAGAAATACTTGTTTTGTGAATAAAACGAATAAAACCGTCTCTTCTTGCTGCGACTTCATTTATTTTTGCCAGACGCTTTACGCCTTTTCCTTGCTCTAAGGCATTATCTGTGGTATCTGTAACATACAGTTTTGTTAGTTTTAGATTATCAAATAGTTCATTGTTTTTTATTGTTGATCTATTTTTTGGATTTCTCCTCCTCCTCCTCCTCCTCCTCCTCCTGTAGTGGTTTGTTTGTGGTTGTGTTCTCGTAGGTGTTCTAAAAATGCGAGTGGTTTACCCCGTATTTCCAGGCTGTCAAATGTTGTTTGCGTCTGGGATCAAATGCTCTACCTGTTTGTCCTATGTATCTGCCTTCACTAGTGTTACACTGTAGTTTATATATATTTGTTTTCATGTATATGCCTCCTTTTTTTTGTAGTTTTCGGGTACATTTTTGTGTAAATAGTTTGTGTAAATAGTTTGTGGTGTATGGTATGTGTATTCCCTGTGTTTTGAAAATGTTGTCATGTGCTTAGATACGCTGTTACAGCTAAATGCGATTCATCGGTGCTCCACTTTCCTAACGTTTTTCTGTGCTGTCCTGTAATTGAGAATTGTTATTGACTTAATAACTTAGGATAATCAACGCATTACAAGGTTCACCACCTCATTTCTAACCATTATGTTGCAGTAATAATGCTAAACACATTGTTTAAAGCTTACTGCACAAGGCAAGGCATTAAATTGTACTGGTACAACATCTCTTTATCACTTTCCTACAGTCAAACCTTAACGAATAAAAGATTCTTGACTTTGGAAACTATGGCTATTTCATGTGTATGCATCCATAATCGAAACATTTTGTTGCCACCTACGTTACAACAATAATTCCCTTCGCCGCGTGCACAAAACGTAACATGAAAACTACGGGATAAACAACGCTGTCGTCAGACGATCCGTTCCTGAGCACGCAGAGCTCACAACTGACTATGGCTCTAAGCAGCACGCAGTTCATACTGGCCTCACTAGATATTGGATAGTAAAAGATGTACGGTACAAGTTAGATGACAGTACAATATAGGCTACTTTCCCCTACCTCCATGAGAGTCTCAAAGCGGTATTATCTATGAAGGTCCGTGGTGCGGGTGCATAGTGGACCATTGTTTACGAAACATAGCACCTCGATCTGTATGACCTGTAGATGGTGCAGGCCTTGGACCTGCGTACATCATCGAGGTGTAATCAGTGCCATGTACAATCGTATCAACACCCTCCTATTTATGGGGCTTTCTGTGTTGAGCATTGGGTGAAACTGTTCAAGGCTTGCGTATGCTCGGTTGGCTGTGTGTTCTGTGTGATTCGCCCTCATTAGTCTCCAGTCCATACAGACATTAAGCTACCCAACTTTGACAGAGAAACGTATTGGGCGTGTGTGTGGTGTGATTTGCGTGCAGTTTTGAGGTTTATGCAGTTGTTTCGATTTGCGAGTGAAGAGAACTGCTTCGCACTTCTCAACGTTTCGGCTGCGACCGAACCCTCCTGATCTTATACTACTAGTACAGTCTATGGTTTTCAGCCAGCGACAAACCTTGTGAAACTCGAGTAAAATTTTTATTCCAACGTGTCGACCAAGAGGTCTTACATTTTGTTTATTGTTTCACTTAATGGAGTTTCGTTAAACAGATAGGCGTAGAGCTATTGTTTGCCCTTTGACAAGCCACATTATGGGCCGCCGTTTGCTGCACCTTTCTTTTTTTATCCCCTACCTTTAGCGCAAATTGTGGCTGCGTGCGGCCTGCATCTCGCAAGTACATTATCTCTCTCAGCCCTCTGACGCTGTTAATATATAGTAAATATCGACATCGACTTCACCTCGTTTCGATTGACTTGGGATTGTTCCAAGCTAAATAAAGGCGATCAACTACTTAGTGCATAGCGACTGACGTATTATATACGGGTTTCGATCGTGAAATACTCTCAATGTGTCATACAAAGCACTGTATTAATGTTAATACTGCCTGCCTTCGATATCGTTTTTAGATCATGATTATATCTGCCAGTCCACAGAAATACTAAGCATTCTCTTCCTTTCCTTGAGGTCGTCAGGCACTGAAGGGGCTAATTTACTTTGCTTTAATTCTGTATTGCATTCTGGATAGTTCCTGGATTATAATTCCAATACATGTTCATTACTGTATTCCATATTGAAGCTAGCTTTTTATTCTTTGACATACTGAGAGCCACCAATCTCAGATACTATGTACTACTATATGAAAATGTACTTTTTTTTTAGAAAACTTTGAAGTTGATACAGCAAAATATTTATGTAAAAAATGGATCAAAAACGTGGTCCACAAGTGAACGAAAGTTATCAGGTTTTGAGTGGAGGGAAAAGAGTGCCAGTCAAGTGAAAAGGCAAAAAAAAGAAGAAAAAAAAACCTCTGTGATAGTCAGGGTGGGAAGTTACGAGCAGAATCGATTTTCTTGCTATCCGCGACACACCATGCTAGGTCGTCATAAGAAATTCAGTCCTATCAAGGAGGGGTTGTAAATTGGACTGTCTTCATGCAGCCACGGTTTGCACATTACACATTGTACACGGTCAGCTTTACATCGAATTTCAGATTAAATTTGTCACCCCCCTACACTTTTGTCGACTTCGAAACACACATCGTTGACGCAGTGGCGTAGAAACTGCATACAGACCTGAATGCATGGTGTAAATACTGCTGGCATTAGTGATTGTCCTTTGGATATCGTATCGATGTACTTGTCGGTCTTGCAGAATATACCGGTCACTGCTGGGAGCAGCAGACACTGCATGTACGTTACCTTATGTTGACAGTTTCTCTTCAGTGTTATCCAGTGTAACTTTCTCCAATACGAATGTGCGCCACCTTCTTCGAACACCACAGTAACGGTTGCTGACGGTGACGTTACCCTTTCTCGAAGCCATTACCTAATTGTGGATGAAAGGGTATGTCCTGCAGTTGGACGTTGTAGATAACGATCTTGATCAAAGCGACAAGCGCCTTTTCCATTACCTTTATCGTGACCGGGCCAAATATCTCACGAAATAATCGTCAAACGAAAAAACTGAAATGGCGCTATGGTTAGCTTGCTAGATGGCGCTGCTATAGGTCAACCGGATATCAATTGAGTTTTTTTAAAATGTGAACCCCCATTTTTTATTACATATTCGTGTAGTACGTATAGAAATATGAATGTTTTAGTTGGGCCACTTTTTTCGCTTTGTGACAGACGGCGCTGTAATAGTCACAAACATATGGCTCACTATTTTAGACGAACAGTTGGGAATAGGTGGGTTTTTTAAATTAAAATGTAGAACGTAGGTACGTTTGAACGTTTTATTTCGGTTGTTCCAATGTGATACATGTACCTTTGTGAACTTATCATTTCTGAGAATGCATGCTGTTACAGCGTGATTCGCGTGACCGCTACGGTCGCAGGTTCGAATCCTGCCTCGGGCATGGATGGTTTAAGTAGTTCTAAGTTCTAGGGGACTGATGACCTCAGAAGTTAAGTCCCATAGTGCTCAGAGCCATTTGAACCATTTTGAACAGCGTGATTACCTGTAAATACCACATTAATGCATAAATGCTCAAAATGATGTGCGTCAACGTCAATGCATTTGGCAATGCGTGTAACGACATTCCTCTCAACAGCGAATAGTTCACCTTCCGCATTGTTCGCACATGCATTGACAGTGCGCTAACGCATGTTGTCAGGTGTAGTCAGTGGATCAGGATAGCAAATATCCTTCAACTTTCCCCACAGAAAGAAATCCTGGGACGTCAGATCTGGTGAACGTGCGGGACATTGTATGGTGCTTCGACTACCAATCCACCTCTCATGAAATATGCTATTCAGTACTACTTCAACGCACGCGAGCTATGTGCCGGACATCCATCATGTTGGAAGTACATCGCCATTCTATCATGCAGTGAAACATTTTGTAGTAACATCGGTAGAACATTACGTAGGAAATCAGCATACATTGCACCATTTCGATTGCCATCGATAAAATTAGAGCCAATTATCCTTCCTCCGATAATGCTACACCATACATTAACCCGCCAAGGTCGCTGATGTTCCACTTGTCGCAGCCACAATGGATTTTCCGTTGCCCAATAGTGCATGTTATGCCGGTTTACGTTACCGCTGTTGGTGAATGACGCTTTGTCGCTAAATAGAACGCGAGCAAAAAATCTATCGTCGTCCCGTAATTTCTATTGTGCATAGTGGCAGAACTGTACAAGACGTTCAAAGTCGTCGCCATGCAATTCCTGGTGCATAGACATATGGTACGGATGCAATCGATGATGATGTAGCATTCTCAACACCGACGTTTTTGAGATTCCCGATTCTCGCGCAGTTTGTCTGCTACTGATGTGCGGATTAGCCGCGACAGCAGCTAAAACACTTACTTGGGCATCTTCATTTGTTGCAGGTCGCGGTTGACGTTTCACATGTGGCTGAACACTTCCTGTTTCCTTAAATAACGTAACTATCCGGCGAACGGTCTGGACACTTGGATGATGTCGTCCAGAATACCGAGCAGCATACATAGCACACGCCCATTGGGCATTTTGATCACAATAGCCGTACATCAACACGATATCGACCTTTCCAGCGATTGGTAAACGGCCCATTTTAACACGGATTATGTATCACGAAACAAATACCGTCCGCACTGGCGGAATGTAACGTGATACCACGTTCTTACAGGTTTGTGACTGTTACAGCGCCATCTATCACAAAGCGAAGAAAGTTGCCCAATTAAACATTCATATTTCTTTACGTACTACACGAAAATGTAATAGAAATGGGGGTTCCTATTTTAGAAAACGCGGTTGATATCCGTTTGACCTATGACAGCGGCATCTAGCGGGCCAACCATAGCGCCATCTAGTTTCCCCCTTGAAGCTAGAAGAGTTTCGTTCTTTGTAGTTTTTTCGTTTGATGGTTATTACGTGAGATATTTGGCCTGGTCACTATCAATGGACCACCCTGTAGCACGCAGGGTGAGTCATAAATGAGGAAAAATATGTCGTGGAAATTGTCACACACTGAGCTACAAACATAAATTCGTTTTCCGCATGTTCCTATGTCAATAAATGACAGTGCAATTGAATGGTAAAAATTTTGTAGTATGAAGTGGACTTCTGGGTGTTGCTATAGGCCGACATTGGCCAAGGGGACAAATCGGCTACAGGGCACAACATGCGAGTGTTGTAGGTAGTCTAGCCGCTCACGAGAAGGCGAGGCATGCGGTGTCAAGCGAAGGTCTGCGTGACACTGCGTACAATGGCAGCGCCCACATCTATCTCGTACCGGTTACTCTGGGTAGCTGACATAGGTAAAGGAACTTGAGGAGGGGTTGCACTACTGTACATGCATGTTTTATAATGTGGTTTTTGTGTCCCAGACTTAGTTTTAAGAAACGAGTACGTAGATGCAGAATACAAAATACAACTGCACAGGTATGTGGCAGTGAATACAAACGAATACAGTACAGCTCTACAAATCGAAACTAACATAGAAACACATAACCAGAAGCTGCAGTGGCGGTTTATAAGTACTATTCGAAATTATGGCCACGATGTTTGTTTCAGAGTTGAACTCTTCGCAGGAAGGATTGCTGAACACTATCCAAAATGTCTGTATCTCTCTGTATAACATCACAGGCATGTTGTATTCTGCGTTGAACGGTGTTGACATCAACAACCTCTCCTTCATAAATGACAGATTTCAGATGGCCCCACAAAAAAGAAATGCAGTGTATTCCGGTCTGGTGATCTTGCTGGCCATGCTACAGGGCCTCCACGACTGATCCATTTCGAAGGGGAGGCATGCATTGTCCATGTGGCGTCGCACTGTGCCGCTGAAGCGAGCGGGGGCACCATCATGCATGTACCACAGGTTCATAGAGGAGGCCAGACTAGCGCCTTGCAACAGTTCCGGTTATGTAGCATCCAGGAAACGCAGATACCGCTCTCCTGTAAGGCTTTGTGGTAGCGCATGCGGTCCTATAAGATGTTCAATAATACCACACCAGATATTGTGTTCTTGGTACCCTCGTATCACTGAGCCGTGGGGTTTCCTTCCGCCCACTCGTGCCAATTATGCGAATTCACTATACCCTGCTTGGTGGAATAGGCTTCGTCGGTGAACCGTATTGTTCGTGAGAAATGCTGATCCTAGGTCTGACGCCGAGTGAGCAGCGCAGAGGTGTTGTAAAACACGTCATACACTTCGCGGTTTTACTTCCGCCGTTGACCACTCTTTCCGCTTACAGGACACACATGCCCTAACATGGGACTGTACACTCCTTACCGGCGGCAACGTGTGATTCACAACTTCTGATACAATTTCACACACGTTACGATTGGATTTGTTCTTTCTCGTATGTTTCACACGCTGGCAGACACACATCAGCTCATTGGTGTGTCATGTGTTGTATCTGTGGATGAATGACATGTCGTGATCGTGTGGCTCGTCGGTATCTCGTTCAATGGGAAACAGGTGTTTTTGTTTTACGTACACAGTACACCGAGGACAACGAAATTAACAACGGTGCGTCACGTGTTACGCATAGCTGCATGCGGTCCTTGACATATTTTTCCTCATTTATGACTCACCCTATATATGTAATATAGTGTGTATATAGGGCTCTTCCTCGCACACACCGACATAATAACCATCACAAAAGTTGTACTGTCACCTCCATTTTGTTAGTTTGAATTGATGAGATCATAGGATGTGGGGCTGTAATGTCGTCCATACTTCTGAGTAGGATTACTCACTACTACAGGCTAAGCTAGGAGCCAGAAGTGGTAGAAAAGTGAACGAAGGTGCCAACCCAAAAAAGCCTGGGCGGATAGAAAGAAGAGTAGCGATTATCTTGCTATCTGTAGCAGACCATGCAATGGTAAGGTTGTAGTTAGTATTTTTTATCATACAATGCCGGATACCATTGTCATAGCTTAGGTTGTTATAAGAAACTCAATATTATCAAGGAGGTGTACAACTGAGGATGGGACCTGTGAAGCCTCCTGGGCTAGCTGCAGCGTCTGTGCATAACGGCATTCCTACATTGGCAGATGGTCGGCTGCATACATTCAGCTGGCGTTGGCAATTTAGTGTATTACAGTGGTTCATCAGTATTTATTCCTGTTGGTGAGCTTGTGCTAGGCATAGGTGGTTAACTGTCCTTAGCAAGGAGTGCTTTTGGGCGATTATGTTTCCACTTACGGTTGTGATCGTAGTTTCCAGGTTTGTTAAATTGTCCCAAGTGGCAGTAAAGTCGCGTGGTGAGTTTGTTGGATACCCGTGCCATAGTCTCAATGCGGTATTTTCTGTGAAGGTCCCCGTGCATGTGTATCGTGAAGCATTGCACCATGTCCTGTACGACCTGTAGACAGCGCAGGCTTGTTCGAACTGCACAACCGTAAGCTGGAGCTGCATACGTCATCGAGGTGTAATGAGCGCCATGTACAACCGCATCAACACCCTCCTATTGAGTATGCTTAGCCTGATGAGCATTAGGTAATGCTGTCTGAGCCTCGCGTTTGGTCGGTTGGACACGTGTTCTGTGTAGTCCCTCCATGTTAATTTCCAGTCCATCCATACACCGAGACACCTAACTTACGCACAGAAACGTGTAGGGCGTGAGTGTAGTGTTATTTGTGTGCAATGTTGGTGTTTGTGTCGCCGTTAAGGCTTATGCGCGAACAGAACTGTTCTGCACTTGTCATCATTTACTTTAACACGCCATCATTTCAGTTGTGACCGAACTCTCATGAACGTTACCTATTAGTTCAATCCATGCTTTATAACTAGCGACAGATTGCTTAAAAGTCTCATTAAATTCTTACACCAACAGTACTAGAATGACTGTTGATTGTCGACCAATAGGTCGTATATTTTGTTTGTTTTAGTTAATATCTTTGCGTGGAAAAGGTTGTTGAAGGCTATTGTTTTATTGATGGTGACAAGCCATACTGAGCATACCAGTCTCTCCACCTTGTTTTTGCCTGTGTCTCTGAAAGTGTTCAGACAAAATCCACGGCAAGCAAGAATTTCGCTTTCATACAGCAGCTCGCCGACACCGTTAATCTAGCAATTAACTACACTCCTGGAAATTGAAATAAGAACACCGTGAATTCATTGTCCCAGGAAGGGGAAACTTTATTGACACATTCTTGGGGTCAGATACATCACATGATCACACTGACAGAACCACAGGCACATAGACACAGGCAACAAAGCATGCACAATGTCGGCACTAGTACAGTGTATATCCACCTTTCGCAGCAATGCAGGCTGCTATTCTCCCATGGAGACGATCGTAGAGATGCTGGATGTAGTCCTGTGGAACGGCTTGCCATTCCATTTCCACCTGGCGCCTCAGTTGGACCAGCGTTCGTGCTGGGCGTGCAGACCGCGTGAGACGACGCTTCATCCAGTCCCAAACATGCTCAATGGGGGACAGATCCGGAGATCTTGCTGGCCAGGGTAGTTGACTTACACCCTCTAGAGCACGTTGGATGGCACGGGATACATGCGGACGTGCATTGTCCTGTTGGAACAGCAAGTTCCCTTGCCGGTCTAGGAATGGTAGAACGATGGGTTCGATGACGGTTTGGATGTACCGTGCACTATTCAGTGTCCCCTCGACGATCACCAGTGGTGTACGGCCAGTGTAGGAGATCGCTCCCCACACCATGATGCCGGGTGTTGGCCCTGTGTGCCTCGGTCGTATGCAGTCCTGATTGTGGCACTCACCTGCACGGCGCCAAACACGCATACGACCATCATTGGCACCAAGGCAGAAGCGACTCTCATCGCTGAAGACGACACGTCTCCATTCGCCCTCCATTCACGCCTGTCGCGACACCACTGGAGGCGGGCTGCACGATGTTGGGGCGTGAGCGGAAGACGGCCTAACGGTGTGCGGGACCGTAGCCCAGCTTCATGGAGACGGTTGCGAATGGTCCTCGCCGATACCCCAGGAGCAACAGTGTCCCTAATTTGCTGGGAAGTGGCGGTGCGGTCCCCTACGGCACTGCGTAGGATCCTACGGTCTTGGCGTGCATCCGTGCGTCGCTGCGGTCCGGTCCCAGGTCGACGGGCACGTGCACCTTCCGCCGACCACTGGCGACAACATCGATGTACTGTGGAGACCTCACGCCCCACGTGTTGAGTAATTCGGCGGTACGTCCACCCGGCCTCCCGCATGCCCACTATACGTCCTCGCTCAAAGTCCGTCAACTGCACATACGGTTCACGTCCACGCTGTCGCGGCATGCTACCAGTGTTGAAGACTGCGATGGAGCTCCGTATGCCACGGCAAACTGGCTGACACTGACGGCGGCGGTGCACAAATGCTGCGCAGCTAGCGTCATTCGACGGCCAACACCGCGGTTCCTGGTGTGTCCGCTGTGCCGTGCGTGTGATCATTGCTTGTACAGCCCTCTCGCAGTGTCCGGAGCAAGTATGGTGGGTCTGACACACCGGTGTCAATGTGTTCTTTTTTCCATTTCCAGGAGTGTATATTGAGATTGACTTCTTGGATATTTGGGAATCCAGCCGGATATTCGCGTCGTTCTTGCATGATATTTCACTTTGTGACTTGCTGTCTTCTTCAGGTGCTACCTGAGACCTGTCCTTGTGTCGATCGAGTCCAGTATTTATGCCTGGAGGGAGCTGGGAGATCCGTCTTCGGTCCGCGCCCGCCAGACGCGGTTACATAGGCCCTCTCTGGTGGCCGGTGTTCCGACCGCCGTCCGCGCCCCGCCTGGCCGTCATCTGAAGTCGTGCTCTGGGGTGTGTCAAATCTGGTCTCTAATGTCCGACGTCTTGTCTCGCGGCTGCTCGCGGTCTCCGCTTCTATTTCTTGTAGAATCCCGGAGTGTCCTGCGTTGAGTTTTCACGAGGTCAAGTGCTGGATTCCAGGCAGTGCTGATTTAGTATCCCGAGTCACGGTTGATTAGATTATCTGTGACCTTAATCTCAATGGCTTCTTTAATTACACTGTCCCAAAATCGTGAGGTCTGCGTCACAATCTTGGTGTCATTGTAATCCATTGAGTGACCAAGTTCCAGACAATGCTCTGTTAGGGATGATTTAGTTGCCTGTGAGAGTCTGGTGTGTCTCTGGTGTTCTTTACACCTGATGTCCACAGTTCTGGTGGCCTGGCCAATGTACGACATCCCACACTGGCATGGTATGTTGTAAATACGTGGCTTGCGTACCCCAGGTCGTCTTTTACATTCCCCAGCATAGCCCCAATTTTGGTGGGTGGGCAAAATATGCTCTTGATGTCATATTGAAATTGCCACATTTCGACTAACCCGTGAGTGCCCTAGTTGGACTGTCCCAAGCTTAATAAAGGCGATCAACTACTTGGTGGACAGCGACTGACATGTAAACTACCGGTCTGAAGTTGTTGAATATTAGTGATTTTGAGGAAAAAATACAAATTGGATCCAGAACTGTTAGAAATTCTCCTGTCAGTTAGTTTTGGAATAATCCTTTATTGAAAGTAAATACATCCAGTCAAATTTTACTCTCTTCAAAGTAGCCTTCTTTGGCTTTAATCACAGCTCTGCATACGTGAGGCATTGTTGCTGTCAGCTACATCAGGGTTATCTCGGTGATATTCCGCCATTCCTCTTGTAGTCTGGTCCAGAGGTGTTGAACGATGGTAATAGGCGTTGATTTAACTGCTCTCTTCAAGTGATCCCAAAGAAGTTCAGTTGGGGGATTGAGGCGGCCAGATCGTATTTTTCAGTTCCTTCTTTATTTCTATATTTGCCGAATACACATTACACAATTTTGAAGTATGTATAGGTCGTTACCTTACTGTAAGACGAATCCCTAGCCAATCAAACGTCCTCCGCATGGCTTTGCATGATACTGTAGAATGCGATGGTAATCCTCTTTCTACATTGTTTCGTTTATTTGTGGAAGATCATCAGTCTTACCCCTCCAAAGCATTATCCAAGACCATGAGGGAACCCCTTCTATGTTTTAATGTTTGAGGTAAACATTGGTGTAACATTCGTTCACCTGCAAACGGCAAACAACCTTGCGTTGCTTTGTGCTAGAGACCTCAAATTTGGATTCGTCTGTAAAAAAGTACCTTTTTCCACAGATTTGTTGCCTAACTTTCATGTTGTCTTGCCCAGTGTAGGCTCATCTGCGTATTAATAGCCGTCAATAATATTTTCTTATCCACCACATGTCCGTTGAGGTTCACTGCCTGAAGACGTCTTTTCACAGTACTTACGCTCAGGCCTTTTCCTTATTATGGTTGAGTTCTGCTGATGAAACTGGCGCTGTTTTGAAGCGATCACGATTACTTCTGACTATATATATGTGGTATAGCTTTCTGACGTGACTTTTGGTCTACCCTTTCGAGGTCGGTCCATATTCTGGTCGGCATCCGCGTGCCTCTGCAAGGTATAATGAACACATCCCAAGGAAATATGTTCTTGACGTGCTGTCTGTCGCATACTAAGATCGGCTGTACGTAAAGATAGAATGTCAGAACGTTTTTCTATTGAAAGCTCCTTTCTTCGTGCCATTATCGATGTTTACTACACTGAGTGCTCACTGGAGTTTACTGTTTGATATCTCGTGCATAACTACATGCTCCCCCTTCTAATCTGTAACCCTTTCTACAGGTTTGTTGACGTGCTATAAACGCAATCTAGTGAGGAAAGATTATATTATTCCTCCACAATCCAAATTAGCGGCATGCAGTGCTTGGAACGTGAACAGCATAACAGCGGAAAGTTATGTTTTGAACGATTTCATTTTTAAAAACGTGGAACACTACTCCTAAACGTTGTATTGAACGTGACATTCGAATCTGATAACTAGTTATTTTTTATCTTACCTTCAGGACGGTCGTAAACTTTTGAACTATGGTGTGTATATATAGAGTTTCGATCGTGAAATACACTCATTAGGGCATACAAAGCGCTGTGTTAATATTAACACTGCGTACTTTCGGCAGCGTTTTGATGTCTTTATTATATATGCCAGTCCACAGAAATGCTGTTACTAAGTATTCTCTTCTTTTACTTACGGACGCCAGGCTCTGAAGGAGTTAATTTAACTTAACTTTTATTTTGAATTGAATTCTGGATCGTTGCTAGATAGTGATTCCAGCTGATGTAAACTACTTCTTTCAACATGGAAAGTAGCATGCTGATTCAACCTTTTGCTGTAAAACTGTCGTCTCTGATTTTTCGAAGCAGTCATCTCTGATTTTATGTATTATTTAAGGAAGTGAATTTTATTTAGCAAGATTGTAGCATTCAGTAGTACTTTGATGTTAATACAGCAACATGTTTACGGCAAAAGGAATTGCATCACAAAAGCGGTCAAAAAGCGAACGAAGGATAACGAGTTTTTGGGCAGAGGGACAAAATGCCAATTCAAGAGCCTTGGCAGAAAGCAGGTTTGTTCGAACTGCGTTACCCCAGACTGGAGCTGCATCCGTCATCGAGGTGTAATCAGTGCCATGTCCAACCACATCAACACCCTCCTACTCAGTGTGCTTAGCCTGGTCAGCATTAGGTAAAGCTGTTTGAGCCTGGCGTTTGGTCGGTTGGTTACGTATTCTGTGCAGTCCATCCAGTCCAGCCAGACACCGAGGTACCTAACTTCGGCACAGAAACGTATAGGGCTTGTGTGTAGTGTTATTGGTGCGCAGTGTTCATGTTTGTGCAGTTATTTGCAAATGAACGGGAACACTTCGCACTTGTCTATGTTTACTATAACACGCCATCATTCCAGCTGCGACCGAATCCCCATTATCTTTCACTGTTGGTCCAATCCGCACGTTTGAACTACCGTCAGCTTGCGTAAAAATGGCATTATATTCATGTTTGAACAGCACTAGAATGACTGTTGATTGTCGACCAAGAGGTCTCGTATTTTGATATAATGAATTTTTATATTGTTCCAATAAATTTCTTAGTTTTACAAAAATTAACATTTTTTAAACAACGTTTAAACATAATGTTCTAAAAAAGTTTTAGATAGCCTCACAGGCTCTTAGTTGTGGCAAGTCATTCTGATTCTGAAGAGAAACGGGGGTCTGATTGGCAGTTAACGCAGGTGTAAAAGGGGCTGTCGTCTGCACAAGTTGTGTGTGCCCACTTCTTACGGGAACCACATTCGATCCAATCTTGACCCGGTTTGGATGAAGAACCATTTGTAAGACACCAAACCAAACCAAACCAAACCAGTCATCGTCAGAGTCATATTCATGTTTCTTTTTTCAGGCTACACTCATTTTTATCTTGTTTCCATGGTTTGTCGAGCTGTTTTGTTCTCAACCAAATAACTTCAATAGTTTTAATTCGCCTCTCTCTGTCTTAATGGATTCTTTCTCTGCCTCTCATTTGTATCTTGCCCTATGTTATTTTTTGTACGAGTATCTGTAAGGGTAATGGGTTTAGGGCAGAGGGGAAGAAGTTCCAGGCAAGTGACAAGGCAAGAAAGCTTTGCCTTAGTCTGGGCAGATAATAAGAGCAGTAGCCGTTTTCTTCCTATCTGTGACCTGACACGCAAGGGTGAGGTTATAGTTAATTATTTGGTATCGTGCAGTGCTAGGTACCATTGTCATATCTTAGGTCATCATTAGAGAATCAATCCAATCAAGGAATGGTAATGCTAAGATTGGGCACCCGTGATGATAGGATCACAATGAGTGCCACTTTTCGTGGTCAGATATTTACCATATCCTGTGAAGTTTGAAAGAATTTCTCGGGGCAGACTTCAGAAAAGAGTCGTACATGAGCTCGTCCGAAGTCGCGTATTTGGAATTTCCATATAGTGCTAACATCAGGTGTGTCCTGCCTGTGTTATCACGTCTCGATATACTGAGAGTTTAACAAATTCACAGCTTGCAGTTGTTCCATGAGGTTTAGTTATTTTGCTTTTCCTTGGCCAAAAATAGGATGCGTTACCAAATCCTTTGCAGGCATGTTTGAAAAGTGCAAATGCACAGTCTAAATTGAAAGAATCAGTGGAGTACCACACTACAGCTAATTTCCCTCTTCGGTGTTTGTGGAAATACAATTTGTGTAGTTGTTTCCTCGATGTTTCAGGCGCCGTCAATATCCTAGATCAACACTGCCTCTTTGTCAGACTCTGCAGCTTGGGAAATAGCAGTTTCCACAATCAATGAATCCGCATTTTTTTTCTGCTCGTGGCACTTAAATACCTCCATCCTGATATTTCCGCATGTGCGTCATAATGAAGCGGTTCTTGTCGGTCTCATTTGCGAGAAACCTTTCCTGTGTGACTACAGCATTTGTGACTTCATTGAAAATAATATCTGATAAAGAACGAGATGTCCTTAAACGTCGAGATCTTTGAGAATACTTCGTTTCCCTTTGTGGAGCATCACTTGGGTGGCCATCGAATATGTATATGATTTGATATGCGTAGTGCTTTCTGAAATAGGTTTCATATTTCCTACAGCTGGCTAGAACGTTATCTGTTATATGCCAAACAATCTTATAAAAGATGTAAACACCTGCTTAAAAGCTTGTTTGTTCGTCGTTGGAATGAAATATTCACCTGATTCTGCCTATCAGGGAACTGACAAATAGTTGGTAGGTTTGGGGAGGTACACTACCCTCCATAAGGTTGGAAAAACTAGTAATTATAGACAATGGAAAGGAAATACAGTAGTATAAAAATGCATTTTATTGTTTCCCAAATGTTTATTAAGCTCAAATAATACACAAGAAGACGCAACAATTAAATTTTCGATTCCAGAAAATATCCACCCTCTGCTTTCATCACTGCCTTGCACACTCTCGTCATGCGCTGCGTCAGTTTTGCCAAGGTTTCATTTGGAATTAATCTCCATTCTGGCTGCAGGGCCTCCGACAATTGTGACCTACTCATGATTTACCGTTTTCGGATCCTCCTGTCCAATTCATCCCATAGCAGCTCGATTTGGTTACAATCACGGGATTGGGGGCGGCCATTCCATGTTTTTCAATTTTTTACGACCCTCTAGAGACTTCACATGGTTGTGACTCGAGCGAGACGTATCTTTCGTGTCGTTGTCACGCTGCTAGACAAACCCTTTCCCAGGGTGATGCACACCAGATGTCTTAGCATGTCGCTGGTGAATGGCATGATAATCCTTTTGGTTCAGTTCTCCATCTATTTTCACCAAATCTGCGACTTTGTTCCTTCCAAAGGCGCCACATACCATCGCAGAACCCCCTCCATGCTTTACAGTTGGAATTACACACTGAGGATTCAAGTGTTCATGGGGTAAACGGCAACAAATTGATGGCGTTTACTTCCAGATATTTCGAACTAGAATTCATCAATGAATAACAATCTTTCCCAATCCCCCGCTGTCCAGTGTTGGTGTGTCGTAGTCCACTGAATCCATTTCTTCTTGTTAACAGGGCGCAACATTGGTTTCCTTGTTGCTACATAACCTCGGAGGTTGTTGTCTGCCAGGCGTCGTCTCACTGTTGACACACTCACCGGTGTATCCCTCGTTGCGATTAGTTCAGCAATCAATTCACGGACTGTTTTTAATCTGTTACGTTTACGGGTCACTACCAAATACATTTCCTGGCGTTCTGATATTTTCCTGGGTGCTCCTGAGCGAGGAGATCTGCATAGGAGCCTGTTTCTCGATGCCGGTGTATGGTTTTGTTAACTCCGCTGATGGAAATAATAGGTTTCTATGCTATTTGTCGGACACTATTGTCTTCTTGGTGCAAAGTGATTGTCATTGCCCGTGATGAATAAGGAATCTGGCACTTTGGAGCCATTTTCAAAGACTTTCGCGTCGTGTTCTACCTTTATGCAAACGCAACCACAAGTGAACAGAAATGTAAACATCGTACCTGTACCTAGCCATGCGGTTTACTCGAGACCATTTGGCGTGGTTGGTAGGACTGCTTGGACAGGTAATGTCGGTTTACAAAAAATGGAGCAATACCAGTATGTTCCACTGTGTATGTGTATGTAAAATAATTAACTGTACAGTACTGTACGTGGCATTATTAACCGTTATTTGAGCTTGCTATTCCGTATTCTAACCAATAACTCACATAGATCACTTCCATCTTGCTCCGTTGTCATACGCAGCATGGCGTTTCCAAACTTGTGGAGGGCAGTGTGTGTGTGTGTGTGTGTGTGTGTGTGTGTGTGTGTGTGTGTGTCATTAGAGGCCTAGGCACAGGTCTTGTAGGGCTAATTCGCGTAAATAACGGGCCACTAATTTGTGTACTAGGAGATGATGCCCATTTGTACCAGATGGGTGCTGTAGATTTACATCACGCGAATTTGTTCGCCGAGACATCAACGTGAGTTCACTATAATGCATTGTAGCTCCATGTTCAACAGTGTACCATGAACGGTGCGCTTCGAAGCACTTGTACATGCTCGAGAATTGTGCTCTTGACAGAGATGGGACATATCTGCATCTATCGTATTGTACAGAGCAGACAAGACTCTGAACTCCACGTTCTGTGAAGGGCCGTGGACGCCCAAACAATAAAGCGCCTAGGGATAGTTTCCCTGTCGTAGCTCTTTCCGATGATGCTAACGACGGAAGTACGTGAACATTTTGCGATTTTCGACATACCTGTCACAGTATCTGCGTAAAAGTAATCTGCCCTATGTTGGTGTCGTCTATCTCAGTGGGTTTCCTCTATGCAGCACATATCTTCGCTACGGTGATCCCCTGTCCACATCCTATCTCATTTCATGATTATATTTGGAACTCCATGGAAATATTGTTACTAAATACTCGCATATTTTCTTATGTTCCCTAAACTCTGATGGACCTAATTCTTCACGGAGTGCTACACTGAGGAGAGTTATCGATGTTCGTCGGTGAGGCCTGGCACGAAGTGGGCGTTCGAAAACATCCCAAAGGTGTTCTGTAGGATTCAGGTGAGCCCTCTGTGCAGACCAGTCCATTACAGGGATGCTATTGTCCTGTAACCATTCTGCGACAGGCCGTGCATTATGAACAGATGCTCGATCGTGTTGAAGACGTAATCCCCATCCCCGAATTGCTCTTCAACAGTGGAATACAAGAAGGTGCTTAAAACATCAGTGTACGCCTGTGCTGTGATAGTGTCACGCAAAACCACAAGCGGTGCAAGCCCCCACCATGAAAAACACGAACACACCATAACACCACTGCCTCCGAATTTTACTGTTGGCGCTGCACACGCTGGCAGATGACGTTAACCGGGCATTCGCCAAATCAACACCCTGCCATCGGATCGCTACATTGTGTATCGTGATTCGTCGCTCCACACACCGTTTTTTCCCCTGTTCAATAGCCCAATGTTTACGTTCCTTACACCAAGCGAGGCGTCGTTTGGCATTTACTGGCGTGATGTGAGGCTTATGAGCAGCCGCTCAACCATGAAATCCAAGTTTTCTCACTTCCCACCCAACTGTCGTAGTACTGCAGTTAATCCTGATGCAGCTTGGAATTCCTGTGTGATCGCCTGGATAGATGTCTGCCTATTACACAATACGACCCTCTTCAACTGTCGGCTGTCTCTGTCAGTCAACGGACGAGGTCGGCCTGTATGCTTCTGTGCTGTACGTGTCCCTTCACCTTTCCACTTCACTATCGCATCGGAAACAGTGGACCTAGGGATGTTTAGGAGTGTGGAATGCTCGTGTACAGACGTATGACACAAGTGGCACCCAGTCACCTGGTCACTTTCGAAGTCCGTGAGCTCCGCAGATCGCCCCATTCTGCTCTCTCACAATGTCTAATAACTGCTAAGGTTGCTGATATGGAGTACCCGGCAGTAGGTGGCATAACAATGCACATAATACGAAAAACGTGTTTTGAGAGGGTGTCCGGATACTTTTGATCACATACTGTATATGCTTTGAAACAGCCATCTCGTATTTTACGTCTCAGTTTTATGAAAACTAATTTTATTTAGCAAGAATTTAGCTTTCACTAAGAATTTTAAGTTAATACAGCATAGTGCATATGTAAAGAAGAAATTCGATCGCAAAAGTGGTTGAAAGGGGCACTAAGGTTAATGGGTTTTGGGCGGAGGGAAAGAATTTCCAGGCAAGTGACAAGACAAAACGCCTTTACCTGAGTATAGGCCGAGAATAAGAGCAGTAGCCGTGATCTTCCTATCTGCGACCGGACATGGAAGGGTGGGTTACAGTTAATTATTGGATGTCGTGCAATACTCGATGCCATTCTCATATCTTACGTCGTCATTAGAGAATCAGTCCTATCAAGGACAACTGCTAAGGCTGCGCAGCTGTTCTGGTAGCAACGCAATGAGTGCCAGCTTCCTGCGTCCGATGTTGGCCTTATCCTGCCACGTTTGAAAGGTTTTCTGGGCGCAGACGGTACTAAAAGAGCGTACCTGAGCTCATCCGAAGTCGCGCGTTTGGGATTTCCATATAGTGCTAACATCAGCTGTTCTCCTGCCTGTGTTATCACGTCTCGATACAATGAGAGTTTAACAAAGTCACAGCTTGCTGTTGTTCCATGAGGTTTAATAATTTTGGTTTTCCTTGGATAGAGAAAGAGGATGTCATATCACATCCTATGAGGACATGATTGGAAAGGACATATGCACGTTCCAAATAGAAAGTATTATTGGAGAATCACACTCCTGATGATTTCCCTCTTGCCTGTTTATGGAAGTACAAGTTGTGTAGTTTATCCTCGGCGCCTTAGGTTCGGTCAATATTCTTGCTCAACACTGCCACTTTGTCTGACTCTGCAACTTGGGAAATAGCAGTTTCCACAACCAATGAATCCGCATCTTCTTCTGCTCGTGGCACTTGAATACCTCCATCCTGAAGACTTCCACATGAGCGTCAAGATGGAACAGTTCTTGTCGCTCTCATTTGCGAGAAACGTCTCCTGAGGGACTGCAGCATTTGTTGTCTTTATCGGAAATGATATCTGATAAAGAACGAGATGTCCTTAGACGTGGAGATCTTTCAGTTAACCATGTTTCCCCGTGTGAAGCATCACTTGCGTAACCATCGAAAATATCTATGATTTGATACCCGTACCGCTTTCTGAAATGGGTTTCATATTTCAGACGGATGGCTACAAACTTATCATTGATATGCGAAACAACGTTGCAGAACAAGTGACCACCTGCTTAATCGCTTGTTTTTACACGCACAAATCTTTATACACTGATAAGCCAAAACCTTACCACGTGCTTGATAACTTGTGTGTACGGCACTGGAACGAAATACATCACTTACTTTGCGTATTAGGGATCCGACAGTTAGTTGGTAGGTTTTTAGAGGTATGTGTCATTAGATGTCGACGACAGGTCATGTAATTCGCGTAAATATCGGGCCGCTAATTTGCGTGCGCGTTGATAGCTCCCGATAGGAACTCAGATGGGTTCCATTCATGTAAATCGGTTGAGTTTCGTCGCCGAAACATTGTGGGTTCACTATAATGCTCCCCAAACCACTGTAGCACGGTTCTGCTACGAGACATGACAATTATTCTCCTAAAAGATGATATCGGCATCAGTGAAGACATGAAGCATGAAGGGATGCAGCTGGTTCGCAGCTGTCAGCGTGTCTTCGATTACTACCACGGTCCCCAACCACAGGAGAACGTCTCAAACAGCATAATACTGCTCACACAGCCTGAGTCCGTGGCACGATCTGGGTTTCAAGCGCTGTTCAGCTTGGTGACGGAATTTCTGAACACCATCAACCTAGTGTAGCAAGATTGTCATTCGCCCGAAGAGCCGATAGGTTTCCTTTGATCGACAGTCGGATACCGATGGTCCCGTTCCAACTGGACTCGTAACTGATTATGCCGTTGGCTCAACATGCGCTGCAGTCCTCCAACAGTGTAGGGGAAAGTACCCCAAAACGTGATAGCTTGCCTGTTTTTCGCTTTATTTCTTATTGTGTACAAGGTACATTCCAAAGTTAGATCTCATTTAAAAGTATGCACTTTTTCAACTACTTCAAATACCTTTGTCACATTTGTTCAATAATATTTATGTGAAAAATACTGGTTTCACAAAATCGTACACGATCCCGTTTTACCCTACCAAGGGTGGGTAAAAAGGGATAGAGATTCGTATGTTATTAGGTTTTTGCTGATTTTAACTTTTGATTTAGTTTTTAGAACAAAAATGGGCTTCGTTTTTATAGGAAGAAACTTTTTAATGAAACACAGAAATCGCATAAAATGTGTCGTCTTCTTCTTCTTCTTCTGCTTTGGAACAGGCTTCGTGGGCCCATCCCTGGCAGCTCGAGCATTGTATGCAGCCTTCTCCAGATTTCTATTCAGTAAACAGAGCGTTGCAGTAAATACGTGCTTCATGTTTTACAGCTTCATCTTATGAAGACTTCGAAAACGTGCAACCTTGGCTGCCTGATGATTTGTTTTTAGGTTTTCTTATGTTAGGTCCATTTTCTTCGATTTTTGCAAATGATGATTGTGGTTTAGTTTCAGGTTCAGAGTAACATTTTTTAACTTTATGTGCCTATTTTGCACCTCCACTTGGTTTTCTTTTACGCCTCGTTTGTTTCGTCCTCGGAACGTTGACGAGATTTGTTTTGGTATCCCTTTCCTTCAGCTTTTGAGTTCTTTCTCGTTCTGATTTGTCGCGCTCTTATTCTTCCAACTGAAGTTTATATGGGCTTCCTGTTATTTGTTGTTTTCCCTCTTCTCCTATTGTGTTTATTTTGAGGTCTTGGTCCAATCATTCGTGGTGGAGGTAGAATGTCTTTGGGTGATACAGAAAATGGCAGTGAAGGACGATATACTAGCCCAAGTCCTTCGTTTCCTGTTGAAGTGGACGGTTGGATAAGTCCTGCGTTTGTGTTAGTGTTATCGGTGCCCCCGTCACTAGCCTAGGTGATTCATTCAATACTGTCTCTCGTGGTTGTGATGACTGCAAACTCTTAGATGCTATGACTGAACTTGAAGATCCTTCGGATCTGGCATCGTTTTGTTGCAGATTTAATGGTTGTTGGGACGTCATGGTCTGAGCATCCGGCAACGGGTGATCTGTTGGAAGAGAAGGAACGAAGAGATATACAGGAAAAACGACTGTTTTCCTGAACCCATTCGCAGCAGTTTGGACAAGAGCTGCTCGTTGAAATGGTGCATTGAACAGCTTTCCTACTTCGTAGATAGTAATCCCTCTGCCAGGATGGTTGAACATCGACTTGCGAACCTCTTGCTCGTAGAAGGTGCTCAATGGGAACATAACTGTAACATCTAATGGCTGAAGTCGATGCGTAGTGTGGGGAGGCAAAGTCAGCATGATAACATTAATTTCTCTTGCCAGATTGATTAGTTCGATACTTTTAGTGTGGCTGCAGTGACCATCAAGCAACAGCAGAACAGGTCTTTCATGGGAATGATTTGCTATCTGAACGAATTTCTTGAACCACACAATGAATGTTTCCTTGTTTATCCAGCCTGTCTTGTTGTATGCCGCGAAAGAGCCTCGTGGAGTATCATCCATTAGCCTCGGGTTTCCTCTTTGCCTGGGGAAGACAAACATGGGAGGAAGATAATTCCCTGCATCACTTATACTGGTTTCTACTGTGACCAAGACTCCTCGCTCACCTGATGTCAAATTTCCCACTTTCTTTTTACCTCAGAACGCAAGAACTTTAGAAGGCTTGTTAGGAACTGAGATTCCCAGTCTCATCAACATTGTAAATGTCATTGGGAGGAAACTTATACTTTTCATAGAGATACCCCAATAGGTCGTAAGACTATTTCACGGCAACGCGATTGAACCTTTTGCTCAAGCCATCGACGTAGCTTCAGGGTTTCTCAGACTAAGGGTTTTATTTCTTCCAAGAAAGTGGTACAGCCAGTGTTTACCCGCCATTATTTTAACGGTGTTAAAACTGTGCTGAATATTGTTAATTTCAGCTAAATCATAAGCTAGGATTCTCATGTCGGTTAGGTTAATTCCAAAGAGCCTCTCTTCTAATATCAGTACATGTTAAGCTAGCTGTTTTTCCTGATCTGCCAGTAAAGACGTTTTCAAACCTGCCGAGCTTTTTTACAGCAGCCACTTTTGGTGTCAAAGCATGTAAGCGTGCTTTTTTCACTTTTCTCTCCAGTGTAGATTTAGGGACGTTAAATGAATTGGCAGCTTTCAAAAAACCCATCCTTCCTTCTAAAACTTCTCGAACAGCCTCTGCCATGCTCTGCTCGTCGCAGCTATTTCTAGATGAAGTTCGCTGATAATAGCGAAGCATCTTGTAGACGTATTCTGAAACTAAAATAAACTTTTAACTGTTTAAAAATTGCCGGAGAAAATATGGTTAAACTTTAGTTGTGATTATACATAGGCCTATTATAATTCATTACCTATTTCAATTAAAATAACTTAAACACATTGCGAAAACATTAATGGAAATGGTCGGGTAAAACGGGACACATCGAAATTGTATCCCGTTTTGGGCACCCCAAAAGTGTCCCATTATGACAGACCGTGATGCTTTTGACAACATCAATGGCTGACCCTTGAACCGTTACACACTAGCAGTATTTACATACATGAAATTATTGTTAAAAGAGCTATGAACAAAACACTGTACTTACGGGAATTGTTCCGAAGGACGGAGAAACACAAGGATAGGTGTTCTACAGTCGAAAAAAGTTCAAAGTAAGTAAAAATCTCACTAGAAAATATTGAAAAAATATTTCTTCGCGAAAAAAATGGAGGTCAGGAACCAGTTTAGCCTGTCTCCCGCGAGATAACACCAACAGTCGAGCTCCGAGGCTCAATATCCCGTTTTGCCCGCCTATCCCGTTTTGGAGAACTTTCCCCTACCATGAACTTTGTGCTCTGAAACACTTGAGCGTGCACCAACATTTTGCTGTATCGTCCTGTACAGAGGAGAGAAGATTCTGCACCCCACGTTTTGTGA
This sequence comes from Schistocerca serialis cubense, assembly GCF_023864345.2. Lineage (NCBI taxonomy): Eukaryota > Metazoa > Arthropoda > Insecta > Orthoptera > Acrididae > Schistocerca > Schistocerca serialis. The sequence continues at coordinate 170,145,634 of NC_064640.1, forward strand.
AGAGCCGTATGCGTCCTACCATTTAGCACCTGGTGATAGTTTTCCTGTCTTACCTCTTTCTGTAGATGCTATTGATGGTAGCATGTAAACATTTGCCCCCCTGTCCGTGTCTGATCTGCTTACGTACCTAGTTACTGCGTCCGTAGCACAACAGAAGTAAACTGGGAGTGGCTGTCAATGGAAACATTATCAAAGTGGCGGAGGGGATGGCAGCCTCTGCTGTTCGTGACATGTTGGTCGAGGGAGATCTGAAAATAGGTCTACACGCGAAGGTGGGACAGATTTATGTCCAGCGCGGCCAGACAGCGAGGTACCTAACTTCTGCTTAGAAACGTATTTGGCGTGTGTGTAATATTATTTGTGCGCGGTGTTGGTGTTGAAGCATGTCAAACATGAAATAAATATCAAGTGATAAAGTTTGTCACAAAATTTTTAAAGTATCCGTGTTCCCATGCAAGGTATAATGGACACATCCCAAGGAAATGTGTTCTTGGCGTGCTATTTTTCGCATGGTAACTGCACTTTCGCATAGTCTGCACTTAAAGAGACAATTCTAGAACGTTCTGTTGAAAGTTCCTTTCTGCGTCCCATTATCTATGTTTACTAGACTGAGAGCTCATTGAAGTTCACTCTTTGATATCTCTTGCATAACTACATGCCCCCTTCATACGTATAACCGTGTTTACAGGTTTGTTGGCGACCTATGAAAGCCACGTAGTGACAAAAGATTAAATTATGCCACCACAGTCCAAAGGAGCGGCATGCATGGCTTGGAACTAAGCATAACAACGATAAGTTATGTTTTGAACGATTTCATTTTTAAAAAACGTGGAACACTACGCTTAAGTAGAGCATGGAAATGTGAAAACAATATGGCTAATTTGTGTCTGAATCTGATAACTAGTGTTTTTTAATCTCACTTTCAGGGCGTTCGAAAACTCCTGAGCGATCGTGTATGTAAAAGTGTAAAACTTGCCAAATGTTGGACACACATTTCTCGTCTTTCAGAAAAGATCGCTCCTGTAAACATCAGTACATAAATGAAATCGGACTTTTTAAACAGTATGTAAAAGAGTGTATTTTGCCATGTCTCATCCTATGGTAGGTGAGATGCCGCATCATGCGTGGGGGAGATGCCTCATGACTGTATTTTGGAACAGGTTCGTTTAATTATCAAGAAAAGTGTAGCCTAATTGTTTACAACTGGCTTAAGAAGCATGTTTTACAATTGCAAGAAAACTGAAACGATGAAAGAATCAGAAAAATACTTCAATATTGTAAATGTATGTGGTAACCCAAACAGACGTAGAAAATGAATGAAATTGTTCAGAGATATGTACCTAAGTCAACAAAAAAATTACAAAACAAGAAGTATTAAAAGTTTGTTTGCGTAGCCATCCTCCGCAGCAAGCACAGAAATACTTGTTTTGTGAATAAAACGAATAAAACAGTCTTTTCTTTCTGCGACTTCATTTATTTTTGCCAGACGCTTTACGCCTTTTCCTTGCTCTAAGGCATTATCTGTGGTATCTGTAACATACAGTTTTGTTAGTTTTAGATTATCAAATAGTTCATTGTTTTTTATTGTTGATCTATTTTTTGGATTTCTCCTCCTCCTCCTCCTCCTCCTCCTCCTGTAGTGGTTTGTTTGTGGTTGTGTTCTCGTAGGCGTTCTAAAAATGCGAGTGGTTTACCCCATATTTCCAGGCTGTCAAATGTTGTTTGCGTCTGGGATCAAATGTTCTACCTGTTTGTCCTATGTATCTGCCTTCACTAGTGTTACACTGTAGTTTATATATATTTGTTTTCATGTATATGCCTCCTTTTTTTGTGGTTTTCGGGTACATTTTTGTGTAAATAGTTTGTGGTATATGGTATGTGTATTCCCTGTGTTTTGAAAATGTTGTCATGTGCTTAGATACGCTGTTACAGCTAAATGCGATTCATCGGTGCTCCACTTTCCTATCGTTTTTCTGTGCTGTCCTGTAATTGAGAATTATTATTGACTTAATAACTTAGGATAATCAACGCATTACAAGGTTCACCACCTCATTTCTAACCATTATGTTGCAGTAATAATGCTAAACAGATTGTTTAAAGCTTACTGCACAAGGCAAGGCATTAAATTGTACTGGTACAACATCTCTTTATCACTTTCCTACAGTCAAACCTTAACGAATAAATGATTCTTGACTTTGGAAACTATGGCTATTTCATGTGTATGCATCCATAATCGAAACATTTTGTTGCCACATACGTTACAACAACAATTCCCTTCGCCGCGTGCACAAAACGTAACATGAAAACTACGGGATAAACAACGCTGTCGTCAGACGATCCGTTCCTGAGCACGCAGAGCTCACAACTGACTATGGCTCTAAGCAGCACGCAGTTCATGCTGGCCTCACTAGATATTGGATAGTAAAAGATGTACGGTACAAGTTAGATGACAGTACAATATAGGCTACTTTCCCCTACCTCCATGAGAGTCTCAAAGCGGTATTATCTATGAAGGTCCGTGGTGCGGGTGCATAGTGGACCATTGTTTACGAAACATAGCACCTCGATCTGTATGACCTGTAGATGGTGCAGGCCTTGGACCTGCGTACATCATCGAGGTGTAATCAGTGCCATGTACAATCGTATCAACACCCTCCTATTTATGGGGCTTTCTGTGTTGAGCATTGGGTGAAACTGTTCAAGGCTTGCGTATGCTCGGTTGGCTGTGTGTTCTGTGTGATTCGCCCTCATTAGTCTCCAGTCCATACAGACATTAAGCTACCCAACTTTGACAGAGAAACGTATTGGGCGTGTGTGTGGTGTGATTTGCGTGCAGTTTTGAGGTTTATGCAGTTGTTTCGATTTGCGAGTGAAGGAACTGCTTCGCTGTTGTCAACGTTCCGGTTGCGACCGAACCCTCCTGATCTTATACTACTAGTACAGTCTATGGTTTTCAGCCAGCGACAAACTGTGTGAAACTCGAGTAAAATTTTTATTCCAACGTGTCGACCAAGAGGTCTTACATTTTGTTTATTGTTTCACTTAATGGAGTTTCGTTAAACAGATAGGCGTAGAGCTATTGTTTGCCCTTTGACAAGCCACATTATGGGCCGCCGTTTGCTGCACCTTTCTCTTTTTATCCCCTACCTTTAGCGCAAATTGTGGCTGCGTGCGGCCTGCATCTCGCAAGTACATTATCTCTCTCAGCCCTCTGACGCTGTTAATATTTAGTAAATATCGACATCGACTTCACCTCGTTTCGATTGACTTGGGATTGTTCCAAGCTAAATAAAGGCGATCAACTACTTAGTGCATAGCGACTGACGTATTATATACGGGTTTCGATCGTGAAATACTCTCAATGTGTCATACAAAGCACTGTATTAATGTTAATACTGCCTGCCTTCGATATCGTTTTTAGATCATGATTATATCTGCCAGTCCACAGAAATACTAAGCATTCTCTTCCTTTCCTTGAGGTCGTCAGGCACTGAAGGGGCTAATTTACTTTGCTTTAATTCTGTATTGCATTCTGGATAGTTCCTGGATTATAATTCCAATACATGTTCACTACTGTATTCCATATTGAAGCTAGCTTTTTATTCTTTGACATACTGAGAGCCACCAATCTCAGATACTATGTATCACTATATGAAAATGTACTTTTTTTTAGAAAACTTTGAAGTTGATACAGCAAAATATTTATGTAAAAAATGGATCAAAAACATGGTCCACAAGTGAACGAAAGTTATCAGGTTTTGAGTGGAGGGAAAAGAGTGCCAGTGAAGTGAAAAGGCAAAAAAAAAAAAAGAAAAAAAAAACTCTGTGATAGTCAGGGTGGGAAGTTACGAGCAGAATCGATTTTCTTGCTATCCGCGACACACCATGCTAGGTCGTCATAAGAAATTCAGTCCTATCAAGGAGGGGTTGTAAATTGGACTGTCTTCATGCAGCCACGGTTTGCACATTACACATTGTACACGGTCAGCTTTACATCGAATTTCAGATTAAATTTGTCACCCCCCTACACTTTTGTCGACTTCGAAACACACATCGTTGACGCAGTGGCGTAGAAACTGCATACAGACCTGAATGCATGGTGTAAATACTGCTGGCATTAGTGATGGTCCTTTGGATATCGTATCGATGTAGTTGTCGGTCTTGCAGAATATACCGGTCACTGCTGGGAGTAGCAGACACTGCATGTACGTTACCTTATGTTGACAGTTTCTCTTCAGTGTTATGCAGTGTAACTTTCTCCAATACGAATGTGCGCCACCTTCTTCGAACACCACAGTAACGGTTGCTGACGGTGACGTTACCCTTTCTCGAAGCCATTACCCAATTGTGGATGAAAGGGTATGTCCTGCAGTTTGACGTTGTAGATAACGATCTTGATCAAAGCGACAAGTGCCTTTTCCAGTACCTTTATCGTGACCGGGCCAAATATCTCACGAAATAATCGTCAAACGAAAAAACTAAAATGGCGCTATGGTTAGCTTGCTAGATGGCGCTGCTATAGGTCAACCGGATATCAATTGAGTTTTTTAAAATGGGAACCCCCATTTTGTATTACATATTCGTGTAGTACGTATAGAAATATAAATATTTTAGTTGGGCCACTTTTTTCGCTTTGTGACAGACGGCGCTGTAATAGTCACAAACATATGGCTCACTATTTTAGACGAACAGTTGGTAATAGGTGGGTTTTTTAAATTAAAATGTAGAACGTAGGTACGTTTGAACGTTTTATTTCGGTTGTTCCAATGTGATACATGTACCTTTGTGAACTTATCATTTCTGAGAATGCATTCTGTTACAGCGTGATTCGCGTGACCGCTACGGTCGCAGGTTCGAACCCTGCCTCGGGCATGAATGGTTTAAGTAGTTCTAAGTTCTAGGGGACTGATGACCTCAGAAGTTAAGTCCCATAGTGCTCAGAGCCATTTGAACCATTTTGAACAGCGTGATTACCTGTAAATACCACATTAATGCATAAATGCTCAAAATGATGTACGTCAACGTCAATGCATTTGGCAATGCGTGTAACGACATTCCTCTCAACAGCGAATAGTTCACCTTCCGCATTGTTCGCATATGCATTGACAGTGCGCTAACGCATGTTGTCAGGTGTAGTCAGTGGATCAGGATAGCAAATATCCTTCAACTTTCCCCACAGAAAGAAATCCTGGGACGTCAGATCTGGTGAACGTGCGGGACATTGTATGGTGCTTCGACTACCAATCCACCTCTCATGAAATATGCTATTCAGTACTACTTCAACGCACGCGAGCTATGTGCCGGACATCCATCATGTTGGAAGTACATCGCCATTCTATCATGCAGTGAAACATTTTGTAGTAACATCGGTAGAACATTATGTAGGAAATCAGCATACATTGCACCATTTCGATTGCCATCGATAAAATTAGAGCCAATTATCCTTCCTCCGATAATGCTACACCATGCATTAACCCGCCAAGGTCGCTGATGTTCCACTTGTCGCAGCCACAATGGATTTTCCGTTGCCCAATAGTGCATGTTATGCCAGTTTACGTTACCGCTGTTGGTGAATGACGCTTTGTCGCTAAATAGAACGCGAGCAAAAAATCTGTCGTCGTCCCGTAATTTCTATTGTGCATAGTGGCAGAACTGTACAAGACGTTCAAAGTCGTCGCCATGCAATTCCTGGTGCATAAACATATGGTACGGATGCAATCGATGATGATGTAGCATTCTCAACACCGACGTTTTTGAGATTCCCGATTCTCGCGCAGTTTGTCTGCTACTGATGTGCGGATTAGCCGCGACAGCAGCTAAAACACTTACTTGGGCATCTTCATTTGTTGCAGGTCGCGGTTGACGTTTCACATGTGGCTGAACACTTCCTGTTTCCTTAAATAACGTAACTATCCGGCGAACGGTCTGGACACTTGGATGATGTCGTCCAGAATACCGAGCAGCATACATAGCACACGCCCATTGGGCATTTTGATCACAATAGCCGTACATCAACACGATATCGACCTTTCCCGCAATTGGTAAACGGCCCATTTTAACACAGATTATGTATCACGAAACAAATACCGTCCGCACTGGCGGAATGTAACGTGATACCACGTTCTTACAGGTTTGTGACTGTTACAGCGCCATCTATCACAAAGCGAAGAAAGTTGCCCAATTAAACATTCATATTTCTTTACGTACTACACGAAAATGTAATAGAAATGGGGGTTCCTATTTTAGAAAGCGCAGTTGATATCCGTTTGACCTATGACAGCGGCATCTAGCGGGCCAACCATAGCGCCATCTAGTTTCCCCCTTGAAGCTAGAAGAGTTTCGTTCTTTGTAGTTTTTTCGTTTGATGGTTATTTCGTGAGATATTTGGCCTGGTCACTATCAATGGACCACCCTGTAGCACGCAGGGTGAGTCATAAATGAGGAAAAATATGTCGTGGAAATTGTCACACACTGAGCTACAAACATAAATTCGTTTTCCGCATGTTCCTATGTCAATAAATGACAGTGCAATTGAATGGTAAAAATTTTGTAGTATGAAGTGGACTTCTGGGTGTTGCTATAGGCCGACATTGGCCAAGGGGACAAATCGGCTACAGGGCACAACATGCGAGGGTTGTAGGTACTCTAGCCACTCAAGAGAAGGCGAGGCATGCGGTGTCAAGCGAAGGTCTGCGTGACACTGCGTACAATGACAGCGCCCACATCTATCTCGTACCGGTTACGCTGACTAGTTGGCATAGGGAAAGGAACGTGAGGAGGGGCTGCACTACTGTACATGCATGTTTTATAATGTGGTTTTTGTGTCCCATACTTAGTTTTAAGAAACGAGTACGTAGATGCAGAATACAAAATACAACTGCACAGGTATGTGGCAGTGAATACAAACGAATACAGTACAGCTCTACAAATCGAAACTAACATAGAAACACATAACCAGAAGCTGCAGTGGCGGTTTATAAGTACTATTCGAAATTATGGCCACGATGTTTGTTTCAGAGTTGAACTCTTCGCAGGAAGGATTGCTGAATACTATCCAAAATGTCTGTATCTCTCTGTATAACATCACAGGCATGTTGTATTCTGCGTTGAAGGGTGTTGACATCAACAACCTCTCCTTCATAAATGACAGATTTCAGATGGCCCCACAAAAATGAAATGCAGCGTATTCCGGTCTGGTGATCTTGCTGGCCATGCTACAGGGCCTCCACGACTGATCCATTTCGAAGGGGAGGCATGCATTGTCCATGTGGCGTCGAACTGTGCCGCTGAAGCGAGCGGGGGCACCATCATGCATGTGCACAGGTTCATAGAGGAGGCCAGACTAGCGCCTTGCAACAGTTCCGGTTATGTAGCATCCAGGAAACGCAGATACCGCTCTCCTGTAAGGCTTTGTGGTAGCGCATGCGGTCCTATAAGATGTTCAATAATACCACACCAGATATTGTGTTCTTGGTACCCTCGTATCACTGAGCCGTGGGGTTTCCTTCCGCCCACTCGTGCCAATTATGCGAATTCACTATACCCTGCTTGGTGGAATAGGCTTCGTCGGTGAACCGTATTGTTCGTGAGAAATGCTGATCCTAGGTCTGACGCCGAGTGAGCAGCGCAGAGGTGTTGTAAAACACGTCATGCACTTCGCGGTTTTACTTCCGCCGTTGACCACTCTTTCCGCTTACAGGACACACATGCCCTAACATGGGACTGTACACTCCTTACCGGCGGCAACGTGTGATTCACAACTTCTGATACAATTTCACACACGTTACGATTGGATTTGTTCTTTCTCGTATGTTTCACACGCTGGCAGACACACATCAGCTCATTGGTGTGTCATGTGTTGTATCTATGGATGAATGACATGTCGTGATCGTGTGGCTCGTCGGTATCTCGTTCAATGGGAAACAGGTGTTTTTGTTTTACGTACACAGTACACCGAGGACAACGAAATTAACAACGGTGCGTCACGTGTTACGCATAGCTGCATGCGGTCCTTGACATATTTTTCCTCATTTATGACTCACCCTATATATGTAATATAGTGTCTATATAGGGCTCTTCCTCGCACACACCGACATAATAACCATCACAAAAGTTGTACTGTCACCTCCATTTTGTTAGTTTGAATTGATGAGATCATAGGATGTGGGGCTGTAATCTCGTCCATACTTCTGAGTAGGATTACTCACTACTACAGGCTAAGCTAGGAGCCAGAAGTGGTAGAAAAGTGAACGAAGGTTAGCGGGTTTAAGGGAGTGGGAAAAAGGTGCCAACCCAAAAAAGCCTGGGCGGATAGAAAGAACAGTAGCGATTTTCTTGCTATCTGTAGCAGACCATGCAATGGTAAGGTGTAGTTAGTATTTTTTATCGTACAATGCCGGATACCATTGTCATAGCTTAGGTTGTTATAAGAAACTCAATGCTACCAAGGAGGTGTACAACTGAGGATGGGACCTGTGAAGCCTCCTGGGCTAGCTGCAGCGTCTGTGCATAACGGCATTCCTACATTGACAGATGGTCGGCTGCATACATTCAACTGGCGTTGGCAGTTTAGTGTATTACAGTGGTTCATCAGTATTTATTCCTGTTGGTGAGCTTGTGCTAGGCATAGGTGGTTAACTGTCCTTAGCAAGGAGTGCTTTTGGGCGATTATGTTTCCATTTACGGTTGTGATCGTAGTTTCCAGGTTTGTTAAATTGTCCCAAGTGGCAGTAAAGTCGCGTGGTGAGTTTGTTGGATACCCGTGCCATAGTCTCAATGCGATATTTTCTGTGAAGGTCCCCGTGCATGTGTATCGTGAAGCATTGCACCATGTCCTGTACGACCTGTAGACAGCGCAGGCTTGTTCGAACTGCACAACCGTAAACACGTCATCGAGGTGTAATGAGCGCCATGTACAACCGCATCAACACCCTCCTATTGAGTATGCTTAGCCTGATGAGCATTAGGTAATGCTGTCTGAGCCTCGCGTTTGATCGGTTGGACACGTGTTCTGTGTAGTCCCTCCATGTTAATCTCCAGTCCATCCATACACAGAGACACCTAACTTACGCACAGAAACGTGTAGGGCGTGAGTGTAGTGTTATTTGTGTGCAATGTTGGTGTTTGTGTCGCCGTTAAGGCTTATGCGCGAACAGAACTGTTCTGCACTTGTCAACATTTACTTTAACACGCCATCATTTCAGTTGTGACCGAACTCTCATGAACGTTACCTATTAGTTCAATCCATGCTTTATAACTAGCGACAGATTGCTTAAAAGTCTCATTAAATTCTTACACCAACAGTACTAGAATGACTGTTGATTGTCGACCAATAGGTCGTATATTTTGTTTGTTTTATTTAATGTCTTTGCGTGGAAAAGTTGTTGAAGGCTATTGTTTTATTGATGGTGACAAGCCATACTGAGCATACCAGTCTCTCCACCTTGTTTTTGCCTGTGTCTCTGAAAGTGTTCAGACAAAATCCACGGCAAGCAAGAATTTCGCTTTCATACAGCGGCTCGCCGACACCGTTAATCTAGCAATTAACTATATTGAGATTGACTTCTTGGATATTTGGGAATCCAGCCGGATATTCGCGTCGTTCTTGCATGATATTTCACTTTGTGACATGCTGTCTTCTTCAGGTGCTACCTGAGACCTGTCCTTGTGTCGATCGAGTCCAGTATTTATGCCTGGAAGGAGCTGGGAGATCCGTCTTCGGTCCGCGCCCGCCAGACGCGGCTACATAGGCCCTCTCTGGTCGCCGGTGTTCCGACCGCCGTCCGCGCCCCGCCTGGCCGTCATCTGAAGTCGTGCTCTGGGGTGTGTCAAATCTGGTCTCTAATGTCCGACGTCTTGTCTCGCGGCTGCTCGCGGTCTCCGCTTCTATTTCTTGTAGAATCCCGGAGTGTCCTGCGTTGAGTTTTCACGAGCTCAAGTGCTGATTTAGTATCCCGAGTCACGGTTGATTAGATTATCTGTGACCTTAATCTCAATGGCTTCTTTAATTACACTGTCCCAAAATCGTGAGGTCTGCGTCACAATCTTGGTGTCATTGTAATCCATTGAGTGACCAAGTTCCAGACAATGCTCTGTCAGGGCTGATTTAGTTGCCTGTGTGAGTCTGGTGTGTCTCTGGTGTTCTTTACACCTGATGTCCACAGTTCTGGTGGCCTGGCCAATGTACGACATCCCACACTGGCATGGTATGTTGTAAATACGTGGCTTGCGTACCCCAGGTCGTCTTTTACATTCCCCAGCATAGCCCCAATTTTGGTGGGTGGGCAAAATATGCTCTTGATGTCATATTGAAATTGCCACATTTCGACTAACCCGTGAGTGCCCTAGTTGGACTGTCCCAAGCTTAATAAAGGCGATCAACTACTTGGTGCACACCGACTGACATGTAAACTACCGGTCTGAAGTTGTTGAATATTAGTGATTTTGAGGAAAAAATACAAATTGGATCCAGAACTGTTAGAAATTCTCCTCAGTCAGTTTTGGAAGAATCCTTTATTGAAACTAAATACATCCAGTCAGATTTTACTCTCTTCAAAGTAGCCTTCTTTGGCTTTAATCACAGCTCTGCATACGTGAGGCATTGTTGCTGCCAGCTACATCAGGGTTTTCTCGGTGATATTCCGCCATTCCTCTTGTAGTCTGGTCCAGAGGTGTTGAACGATGGTAATAGGCGTTGATTTAACTGCTCTCTTCAAGTGATCCCAAAGAAGTTCAGTTGGGGGATTGAGGCGGCCAGATCGTATTTTTCAGTTCCTTCTTTATTTCTATATTTGCCGAATACACATTACACAATTTTGAAGTATGTTTAGGTCGTTACCTTACTGTAAGACGAATCCCTAGCCAATCAAACGTCCTCCGCATGGCTTTCCATGATACTGTAGAATGCGATGGTAATCCTCTTTCTACATTGTTCCGTTTATTTGTGGAAGATCATCAGTCTTACCCCTCCAAAACATTATCCAAGACCATGAGGGAACCCCTTCTATGTTTTAATGTTTGAGGTAAACATTGGTGTAACATTCGTTCACCTGCAAACGGCAAACAACCTTGCGTTGCTTTGTGCTAGAGACCTCAAATTTGGATTCGTCTGTAAAAAGTACCTTTTTCCACAGATTTGTTGCCTAACTTTCATGTTGTCTTGCCCAGTGTAGGCTCATCTGCGTATTAATAGCCGTCAATAATATTTTCTTATCCACCACATGTCCGTTGAGGTTCACTGCCTGAAGACGTCTTTTCACAGTACTTACGCTCAGGCCTTTTCCTTATTATGGTTGAGTTCTGCTGATGAAACTGGCGCTGTTTTGAAGCGATCACGATTACTTCTGACTATATATATGTGGTATAGCTTTCTGACGTGACTTTTGGTCTACCCTTTCGAGGTCGGTCCATATTCTGGTCGGCATCCGCGTGCCTCTGCAAGGTATAATGAACACATCCCAAGGAAATATGTTCTTGACGTGCTGTCTGTCGCATACTAAGATCGGCTGTACGTAAAGATAGAATGTCAGAACGTTTTTCTATTGAAAGCTCCTTTCTTCGTGCCATTATCGATGTTTACTACACTGAGTGCTCACTGGAGTTTACTGTTTGATATCTCGTGCATAACTACATGCTCCCCCTTCTAATCTGTAACCCTTTCTACAGATTTGTTGACGTGCTATAAACGCAATCTAGTGAGGAAAGATTATATTATGCCTCCACAATCCAAATTAGCGGCATGCAGTGCTTGGAACGTGAACAGCATAACAGCGGAAAGTTATGTTTTGAACGATTTCATTTTTAAAAACGTGGAACACTACTCCTAAACGTTGTATTGAACGTGACATTCGAATCTGATAACTAGTTATTTTTTATCTTACCTTCAGGGCGGTCGAAAACTTTTGAATTATGGTGTGTATATATAGAGTTTTGATCGTGAAATACACTCATTAGGGCATACAAAGCGCTGTGTTAATAGTAACACTGCGTACTTTCGGCAGCGTTTTGATGTCGGTATTATATCTGCCAGTCCACAGAAATGCTGTTACTAAGTATTCTCTTCTTTTACTTACGGACGCCAGGCTCTGAAGGAGTTAATTTAACTTAACTTTTATTTTGAATTGAATTCTGGATCGTTGCTAGATAGTGATTCCAGCTGATGTATACTACTTCTTTCAACATGGAAAGTAGCATTCTGATTCAACCTTTTGCTGTAAAACTGTCGTCTCTGATTTTTCGAAGCAGTCATCTCTGATTTTATGTATTATTTAAGGAAGTGAATTGTAATTAGCAGGATTGTAGCATTCAGTAGTACTTTGATGTTAATACAGCAACATGTTTACGGCAAAAGGAATTGCATCACAAAAGTGGTCAAAAAGCGAACGAAGGATAACGAGTTTTTGGGCAGAGGGACAAAAGGCCAATTCAAGAGCCTTGGCAGAAAGCAGGTTTGTTCGAACTGCGTTACCCCAGACTGGAGCTGCATCCGTCATCGAGGTGTAATCAGTGCCATGTCCAACCACATCAACACCCTCCTACTCAGTGTGCTTAGCCTGGTCAGCATTAGGTAAAGCTGTTTGAGCCTGGCGTTTGGTCGGTTGGTTACGTATTCTGTGCAGTCCATCCAGTCCAGCCAGACACCGAGGTACCTAACTTCGGCACAGAAACGTATAGGGCTTGTGTGTAGTGTTATTGGTGCGCAGTGTTCATGTTTGTGCAGTTATTTGCAAATGAATCGGAATACTTCGCACTTGTCTATGTTTACTATAACACGCCATCATTCCAGCTGCGACCGAATCCCCATTATCTTTCACTGTTGGTCCAATCCGCACGTTTGAACTACCGTCAGCTTGCGTAAAAATGGCATTATATTCATGTTTGAGCAGCACTAGAATGACTGTTGATTGTCGACCAAGAGGTCTTGTATTTTGATATAATGAATTTTTATATTGTTCCAATAAATTTCTTAGTTTTACAAAAATTAACTTTTTTTAAACAACGTTTAAACATAATGTTCTAAAAAAGTTTTAGATAGCCTCACAGGCTCTTAGTTGTGGCAAGTCATTCTGATTCTGAAGAGAAACGGGGGTCTGATTGGCAGTTAACGCAGGTGTAAAAGGGGCTGTCGTCTGCACAAGTTGTGTGTGCCCACTTCTTACGGGAACCACATTCGATCCAATCTTGACCCGGTTTGGATGAAGAACCATTTGTAAGACACCAAACCAAACCAAACCAAACCAGTCATCGTCAGAGTCTTATTCATGTTTCTTTTTTCAGGCGACACTCATTTTTATCTTGTTTCCATGGTTTGTCGAGCTGTTTTGTTCTCCACCAAATAACTTCAATAGTTTTAATTTGCCTCTCTCTGTCTTAATGGATTCTTTCTCTGCCTCTCATTTGTATCTTGCCCTATTTTATTTTTTATACGAGTATCTGTAAGGGTAATGGGTTTAGGGCAGAGGGGAAGAAGTTGCAGTCAAGTGACAAGGCAAGAAAGCTTTGCCTTAGTCTGGGCGGATAATAAGTGCACTAGCCGGTTTCTTCCTATCTGTGACCTGACACGCAAGGGTGAGGTTATAGTTAATTATTTGGTATCGTGCAGTGCTAGGTACCATTGTCATATCTTAGGTCATCATTAGAGAATCAATCCAATCAAGGAATGGTAATGCTAAGGTTGCGCACCCGTGATGATAGGATCACAATGAGTGCCACCTTTCGTGGTCAGATATTTACCATATCCTGTGAAGTTTGAAAGAATTTCTCGGGGCAGACTTAAGAAAAGAGTCATACATGAGCTCGTCCGAAGTCGCGTATTTGGAATTTCCATATAGTGCTAACATCAGGTGTGTCCTGCCTGTGTTATCACGTCTCGATATACTGAGAGTTTAACAAATTCACAGCTTGCAGTTGTTCCATGAGGTTTAGTTATTTTGCTTTTCCTTGGCCAAAAGTAGGATGCGATACCAAATCCTTTGCAGGCATGTTTGAAAAGTGCAAATGCACAGTCTAAATTGAAAGAATCAGTGGAGTACCACACTACTGCTGATTTCCCTCTTCGGTGTTTGTGGAAATACAATTTGTGTAGTTGTTTCCTCGATGTTTCAGGCGCCGTCAATATCCTAGATAAACACTGCCTCTTTGTCAGACTCTGCAGCTTGGGAAATAGCAGTTTCCACAATCAATGAATCCGCATTTTTTTTCTGCTCGTGGCACTTAAATACCTCCATCCTGATATTTCCGCATGTGCGTCATAATGAAGTGGTTCTTGTCGGTCTCATTTGCGAGAAACCTTTCCTGTGTGACTACAGCATTTGTGACTTCATTGAAAATAATATCTGATAATGAACGAGATGTCCTTAAACGGCGAGATCTTTGAGAATACTTCGTTTCCCTTTGTGGAGCATCACTTGGGTGGCCATCGAATATGTATGTGATTTGATATGCGTAGTGCTTTCTGAAATAGGTTTCATATTTCCTACAGCTGGCTAGAACGTTATCTGTTATATGCCAAACAACCTTATAAAAGATGTAAACATCTGCTTAAAAGCTTGTTTGTTCGTCGTTGGAATGAAATATTCACCTGATTCTGCCTATCAGGGAACTGACAAATAGTAGGTAGGTTTGGGGAGGTACACTACCCTCCATAAGGTTGGAAAAACTAGTAATTATAGACAATGGAAAGGAAATACAATGGTATAAAAAAGCATTTTATTGTTTCCCAAATGTTTATTAAGCTCAAATAATACACAAGAAGACGCAACAATTAAATTTTCGATTCCACAAAATATCCACCCTCTGCTTTCATCACTGCCTTGCACACTCTCGTCATGCGCTGCGTCAGTTTTGCCAAGGTTTCATTTGAAATTAATCTCCATTCTGGCTGCAGGGCCTCCGACAATTGTGACCCACTCACGATTTACCGTTTTCGGATCCTCCTGTCCAATTCATCCCATAGCAGCTCGATTTGGTTACAATCACGGGATTGGGGGCGGCCATTCCATGTTTTTCAATATTTTACGAACCTCTAGAGACTTCACGTGGTTGTGACACGAGGGAGACGTATCTTTCGTGTCGTTGTCACGCTGCAAGACAAACCCTTTCTCAATCAGACGCACACCAGATGTCTTAGCATGTCGCTGGAGAATGGCGTGATAACCCTTCTGGTTCAGTTTTCCATCTATTTTCACCAAATCTCCGACTTTATTCCCTCCAATGGAGCCCCATTCCATCACAGAACCCCCTCCGTGCTTTACAGTTGGAATTATGCACTGAGGATTCAAGCGTTCATGGGGTAAACGGCAACAAATTGATGCCGTTTACTTCCAAATATTTCGAGCTAGGATTCCTCAATGAACAACACTCCCAATGCCCCGCAGTCCAATGTTGGTTCGTCTTAGCCCACTGAATCCATTTCTTCTTGTTAACAGGGCGCTACATTGGTTTCCTTGTTGCTACATAACCTCGGAGGTTGTTGTCTGCCAGGCGTCGTCTCACTGTTGACACACTCACCGGTGTATCCCTCGTTGCGTTTAGTTCAGCAGTCAATTCACGCACAGTTTTTGATCTGTTACGTTTACTGGTCACTACCAAATACATTTCCTGGTTTCTGATATTTTCCTGGGTGCTCCTTGGCGAGGAGATCTGCATGGGAGCCTGTTTCTCGATGCCGGTGTATGGTTTTGACAACTCCGCTGATGGAAATAATAGGTTTCTTTGCTATTTGTTGGATACTATTGCCTTCTTGGTGCAAAGTGATTATCGTTACCCGTGATTCATAAGGAAACTGGCACTTTGGGACCATTTCCGATAACTTTCTTGGCGTGTTATACGCAACTACAAGTGAACAGAAATGTAAACATTGTACCTCTACATAGCCATGCAGTTGACTCGCGCCGGTTGGTAGAACTGCTTGGACAGGGAATGTCTGTTTACATGAAAGGGAGCAATACTAGTATGTTCCACTATGTATGTGTATGTAAAATAATTAAGTGTACAGTACTGAACGCCTCATTATTAACCGTTACTTGAGCTTGCTATTCCGCATTGTAACCAATAACTCACATAGATCACTTCCATCTTTCTCCGTAGTCATACGCAGCGTGGTGTTTCCAAGCTTGTGGAGGGCAGTGCGGAGGGAAAGAAGTTCCAGGCAAGTGACAAGACAAAAAACCTTTGCCTGAGTATGGGCAGATAATAAGTGCAGTAGCCGTTTCTTCCTATCTGCGACTGGACATGGAAGGGTGAGGTTACAGTTAATTATTGGATGTCGTGCAATACTTGATGCCATTCTCATATCTTACGTCGTCATTAGAGAATCAGTCCTATCAAGGACAACTGCTAAGGCTGTGCTGCTGTTCTGGTAGGATCGCAATGAGCGACACCTTCCTGCGTCCGATGTTTGCTTTATCCTGTCGCGTTTGCAAGATTTTCTGGGCGCAGACGTTACAAAAAGATCGTACCAGCGCTCATCCGACGTCGCGCTTTTGGAATTTCCATATAGTGCTAACATCAGCTGTTCTCCTGCTTGTGTTATCACGTCTCGATCCACTGAGAGTTTAACAAAGTCACAGCTTGCTGTTGTTCCATGAGGTTTAATAATTTTGCTTTTCCTTTGCTAGACAAAGAGGATGTCATATCACATCCTGTGGAGGCATGATTGGAAAGGACATATGCACGAACCAAATTGAAAGTATTATTGGAGTATCACACTGCTGCTGATTTCCCTCTTGCGTGTTTATGGAAGTACACTGCTGGCCACCGTAAATGCAACACCAAGAAAGACAAGAGGTAGCACAACAAAATTTATTTTGTAGATAATATGTTGACCAAGTATCAAATGATTACGTTTACAGACGTCTGTGACATGCGGTTCCTGCCAGAATCAGTAGCCAGAGTAGCCGCCATTGTTGGAGATCACCGCTGCCACACGTCTCGGCATTGAGTCAGAGAGACGTTGGATGTGTTCCTGGGGTACAGCAGCCCAAGCAGCTTCCACACGTTGCCAGAGATCATCTGGTGTGGCAGCTGGGGATGTAATCCGGGTCACTCGTTGAGCAACCATGGACCACATGTTTTCTATCGGCGAAAGATCCGGAGAGCGAGCCGGCCAGGGAAGCAATTCAATCTGGTTATTGACGAAGAACCTTTGGACAATGCGTGCCACGTGTGGTCGCGCATTATCCTGTTGAAATATGGCTGTGACCGAGCCCTGAAGGTACGGAAGGACAACTGGCTCCAGCACCTCGGATATGTAGCGCCGGCTATTTAAAGTACCGGCAATGCGTACTAGAGGCGTGCCAGAGTAATATCCAATGCCGCCCCATACCATAATACCCGGTGCAAGACCAGTGTGGCGGTGCATAATGCAGCTGTCCAGCATCCTCTCTCCACGGTGTCTCCACACTCGAATCCGACCATCGTGGTGCTGCAGACAGAAGCGTGCCTCGTCAGTAAAGACAACGTTATTCCATTCTGCCGTCCACATCCGTCTGTCATCACACCATTGGCGACGGAGACGGTTGTGGTTCTGCGTCAATGGTAGACGAAGCAATGGACGTCTTGCGGACAGACCACTCTGCTGTCAACGGCGTCGAATGGTACGCGCAGGCACTGGATGATGCGTTACAGACGCAATGTGCTGTGCTATGGTTCGGGATGTCACTGAGCGATCCGTCACTGCCATGCGCACAATTTGCCTATCAGCACGTGCAGTGGTGCACCGAGGTGAATGCGATCGACCACGTCGGTCCGTCGTACCCTCCTGCATCCAACGGTCACATATCCGCATTACAGTTGTTTGGTTTCGTCCAATACGACTAGCGATTTCTCTGTATGATAATCCACAATCTCGGTAAGCCACTATCCTTCCTCTGTCGAACTCGGATACTTGATCAAAAGATGTTCGCTGTTGTCTACGAGGCATAACTGATCGTCTTGTGAAACAGCCACAAGGTAAACACACGTGCCGAACGTACACTCGTCGAAATCGCAAAGCCTTAAGTGGCGCTATGAGGTGGCGCCACAGGCGCGCGTGATGTGCGTCTGCGCTGAAATTCTAATCAGTTGCACATCTCATCGCTGCAAACTCATGGTGTAAATTTCACTTTATTCAGATGCTTCCTTCAGGGTGTTGCATTTACGGTGGCCAGCAGTGTACATGATGTGTAGTTTTTTCGTCGGCGCCTTAGGAGCCGTCAATATTCTTGCTCAACACTGCCAGTTTTCAGACTCTTCAACTTGGAAAATAGCAGTTTCCACAACCAATGAATCCGCATCTTCTTCTCGTCGAACTTGAATACCTCCTTCCTGAGACTTCCACATGGGCGTCAAAATGAAGCGGCTCTTGTCACTCTCATTTGCGAGAATTGTCTCCTGAGGGACTGCAGCATTTGTTGTCTTTCTCGGAAATGATATCTGATAAACAACGAGGTGTCCTTAGACGTGGAGATCTTTCAGTTAACCATGTTCCCCATTGTGAAGCATCACTTGCGTAGCTATCGAATATATCTCTGATTTGATACCTGTACTGCTTTCTGAAATGGGTTTTATATTTCATACGGATGGCTACAAACTTACCTTTGACATGCAAAACAACGTTGTAGAACAAGTGACCACCTGCTTAATCGCTTGTTTTTACACGCACAAATCTTTTATATAACTATTTACACTGATGAGCCAAAACATTATTACCACCTGCTTAATAACTTGTTTATACGGCAATGGAACGAAATACATCACTTACTTTGCGTATTAGGGATCCGACAGTTATTTGGTAGGTTTTTAGAGGTATGTGTCATTAGATGTCGACGCTAGGTCATATAATTCGCGTAAATATCGGGCCGCTGATTTGCGTGCGCGTTGTTAGCTCCCGATAGGAACTCAGATAGGTTCCATAGATGTACGTCGGTTGAATTTGGTCGCCGAGACATCGTGAGTTCACTATAATGCTCCCGAAACCACTGTAGCACGGTTCTGCTACTAGACACGGACAGTTATTCTCCTAAAAGATGATACTGGCATCGGTGAAGCCTTGAAGCATGAAGGGATGCAGCTGGTTCGCAGCTGTCAGCGTGTCTTCGATTACTACCACGGTCCCCAACCACAGGAGAACGTCTCACACAGCATAATACTGCTCAGACAGCGTGAGTCCGTGGCACGATGCGTTTTTCAAGCCGCTGTTCATCTTGGTGACGGCATTTGTGAAGACCATCGACGTAGTGTAGCAAATTTGTCATCCAGCCGAAGAGCCGACTCATTTCCATTGATTGACAGTCGAATCCCGATGGTCCAGTGCCAACTGCACTCGTAACTGATTATGTCGTTGGCTCAACATGTGTACACGTAGTAGTGTTCTGCTGCAGTTCTCCAAGTTCAACGATGTACCATGAACTTTGTGCTCTGAAACACTCGGCATTTTGCTGTATCGTCCTGTACAGAGGAGAGAAGATTCTACACCCCACGTTTTGTGAAGAGCCGTATGCGTTCAGCCATTTAGCGCCTGGTGATAGTTTCCTTTATTACCTCTTTCTGTAGATGCTATTGACGGTAGCATGTGAACATTTGCCCAGCTTCGCCATTTACGAGATACTCGTTCACAGGGTCTGTAGCAAAATAATCTGCCATTTGTCGATGTCGCTTATTTCTGTGGATTTCCCCTACTCAGCCTATATCTTCGCTAAGCTGATACCCCGTCCGTGTCTACTCTGCTCATAATCTTCGTTACTACGTCCGTAGCACAACACAGGAAAACTGAGAGCGGCTATCAACGGAAATATTATGAAAGTGGCGGAGGGGATCGCAGCCTCTGCTGTTGACGACATGTTGGTCGAGGGAGATCTGTAAATACGTCTATACGCGAAGGTGGGACAGATTTATGTCCAGCGCGGCCTGACATTGAGGTACCTAACTTCTGCAATGTGTGTGTGTGTGTGTGTGTGTGTGTGTGTGTGTGTAATATTATTTGTGCGCGGTGTTGGTGTTGATGCAGTTGCGTCGGTTTGAGAATGAACGGAACTGCGAACTGATTAGCACTTATCGACGTTTACTGTAACACGCAGTCGTCCACTGCGACTGAAGCCCCATGATCTTTTACATGTTAACTAATGACAAACTGCCTACATTCACTATCGATTTAATTTCATGACTGTATTAGCCACTCCTGTGTAATTCTATTACTAAGTATTGTCTTGTTTCTTTATGTTCACTAAGCTCTAATGGAGCTAAAGGTAAAACAGTTACAGCCCTCTGTCACAAAAATTAAGTCTTTTGACCCGGTTTCGACAATTCTATGAGAGTTACCATCAGAAATTAAACATTCAAATTGGCCTATAATATAAGTACAAAATTATGGGGAAAATGTATTTATATAGAAGTGTAAGTACTGACCATCAGTACAAAAAAGAAACAGCACTTACATGTCAGGTATGAAATAAATATAAAGCGTTAAATTTTGTCACAAAATTTTTAAAGTAGAATGAAAGGAAAGCAAGCCACTACAGGCTGCCAGCATATGTCGAGCTGCCAGCAAATGTCGAGCTAGGGGTACCATCAGTTGAGGCGCCCGCTTTAACAACTGCGGGCAGGTGAACATTGCACCACGAGTGCCATCTAGTAGCCACAAGTTCAAACTGGCTACTTAACAGTCAAATAAAGACAGACGAATATTTATTTTGTTTGACAGCAGTCGACAAGGTAACTTTTTGTCTGCGTCAGAGCTAAGAAGCACAGTTTAAAGGATGAAAACACCATTATATAAAATACAAAGAAGGCTGAATGACACAGCCTGTAGAAAAAGAATGACGTGAAATGCAGCCAATATTAAACATTTAATAAACGAAAATTTATGAGTCGACTTAGATAAAAAGAAAAATAGAGGCATGAGGAAACACGAAACCAAATATACCGTTATATATTTACCGTTATATATTTACAGTATACGTGACATGTAAATATTGTTTCTTTCTAGTATTGTTATCCCGTACTTACACTTTTATACAACAAAATTTTCCCCTAATTGTATACTTGGGTTAGAGGCCAATACGAATGTTTAATTTCTGATGAAGGCACTCGTAGAAGAGTCGTAACAAGGTCAATAGACGTACTTTTGCGACCGAGGGTTGTAATTGCTTTATCTTTAGTTTGTAAATGGTCGCTGACTACGCAGCCATGTTTAAAACTGTAATGGAGCTAGTTTACTTTGTTTCAATTTTGAACTGAATTCTGGATTTTGGCTGGATTGTAATCCCACTTGATGTTAATATCTTCATTCATTATGGAAGGAAGCATTCCTACACGAAGGTCTTGGTGGCCGAGCGATTCTAGGCGCTTCAGTCCGGAACCGCACGACTGCTACGGTCGCAGGTTCGAATGCGGCCTCGAGCGTGGATGTGTGTGATGTCCTTAGGTTAGTTAGGTTTAAGCAGTTCTAAGTTCTAGGGGACTGATGACCTAAGATGTTAAGTCCCATAGTTCTCAGAGCCATTTGAACCATTCCGACACATTTATATTTTGCGTTACAGCCATCTCTTATTTTACATCTCTCTCTATGAACATTAATTTTCTTTAGCAAGTGTTCACCTTTCACTGAGAATATGAAGTTAACACGGCATAGTATATACACAATCAAATTGGATCGCGAAAGTGGTTGAAACGACAACTGAGGGTAATAGGTTTAATGCGGGGGGGGAAGTGACAGGCGAGTGACAATGCAAGAAACCTTTGCGTTAGTCTTGTCAGTTAATAAGAGCAGTAACCGTTTTCCTCCTATCTGCGACAGGCCGTGCAAGTGTTAAGTTAAAGTGAATTATTGGGTATCGTGCAATGCTTGATATTATTGTCATATCTTAGGTCGCCATTAGAGAATCAGTCGTATCACGGATGGGTACTGCCAAGGCTGGGCAGTTTCGTTGGTAGGATCGCGTCCGATTTTGGCCTTATCCTGTCGCGTATGGAAGATTTTCTGGGCGCAGACGTTACAAAAAGGTCGTACCTGAGTTCATCCGAAGTCGCGCGTTTGGAATTTCCATACAGTGGTAACGTCAGCTGTTCTCCTGCCCGTGTTATCACGTCTCGATGCACTGAGAGTTTAACAAATTCACAGCTTGCTGTTGTTCGATGAGGTTTAGTAACTTTGCTTTTCCTTGGCCAAAACGAGAATGCGATACCAAATCCTGTGCAGGCATATCTGAAAAGTGCAAATGCACAATCTAAATTGAAAGAATCACTGGAGTACTACACTACTGCTGATTTCCCTCTTCGGTGTTTGTGGAAGTACAATTTGTGTAGTTGTTTCCTCGATGTTTCAGGAGCCGTCAATATCCTGGATCAACACTGCCGCTTTGTCAGACTGTGCAACTTGGGAAATAGCAGTTTCCACAATCAATGAACCCGCATCTTCTTCTGCTCGTGCCACTTGAATACTTCCATCCAGAGATTTCCGTAGGAGCGTCAAAATGAAGCGGTTCTTGTCGCTCTCATTTGCGAGAAACCTTTGCTGTGTGACTGCAGCATTTGTGACTTCATTGAAAATAATGTCTGATAAAGAACCAGGTGTCCTTAAACGTCGAGACCTTTGAGAAAGCTTTGTTCACCTTTGTGAAGCATCACTTGTGTGGCCATCGAATATGTATGTGATTTGATATGAGTAGTGCTTTCTGAAATAGGTTTCATATATCTTACAGCTGGCTAGAAAGTTATCTTTGAATGCCAAACAACCTTATAATGGATGTAAACACCAGCTTAAAAGCTAGTTTGTTCGTCGTTGGAATGAAATATCCACTTGATTCTGCCTATCAGGGAACTGACAGATAGTTGGTAGGTTTGGGGAGGTACACTACCCTCCATAAGTTTGGAATCAAGTAGTAATTACAGGCAATGGAAAGAAAATACAGTAGTATAAAAATGCATTTTGTTGTTTTCCAAATTTTTATTAAGCTCAAATAACACACAAGAAAGCGCAACAGTTAAATTTTCGATTCCTCAAAATAGCCACCCTTTGCTTTCATCACTGCCTTGGACACACTCACCATGCGCTGCGTCAGTTTTGCCAAGGTTTCAGTTGGAATTAATCTACATTCTGGCTGCAGGGCCTCCGACGATTGTGACCCACTCATGATTTCCCTCCATGCTTTACAGTTGGAATTACGCACTGAGGATTCAAGCGTTCACGGTGTAAACGGCAACAAATTGATTGCGTTTACTTCCAAATATTTCGAGCTAGGATTCCTCAATGAACAACACTCCCAATGCCCCGCAGTCCAATGTTGGTTCGTCTTAGCCCACTGAATCCATTTCTTCTTGTTAACAGGGCGCTACATTGGTTTCCTCGTTGCTACATAACCTCGGAGGTTGTTGTCTGCCAGGCGTCGTCTCACTGTTGACACACTCACCGGTGTATCCCTCGTTGCGTTTAGTTCAGCAGTCAATTCACGCACAGTTTTTGATCTGTTACGTTTACTGGTCACTACCAAATACATTTCCTGGTTTCTGATATTTTCGTGGGTGCTCCTTGGCGAGGAGATCTGCATGGGAGCCTGTTTCTCGATGCCGGTGTATGGTTTTGACAACTCCGCTGATGGAAATAATAGGTTTCTTTGCTATTTGTTGGATACTATTGCCTTCTTGGTGCAAAGTGATTATTGTTACCCGTGATTCATAAGGAAACTGGCACTTTGGGACCATTTTCGATAACTTTCTTGGCGTGTTATACGCAACTACAAGTGAACAGAAATGTAAACATCGTACCTCTACATAGCCATGCAGTTGACTCGCGCCGGTTGGTAAAACTGCTTGGACAGGGAATGTCGGTTTACATGAAAGGGAGCAGTACTAGTATGTTCCACTATGTATGTGTATGTAAAATAATTAGTGTACAGTACTGAACGCCTCATTATTAACCGTTACTTGAGCTTGCTATTCCGCATTGTAACCAATAACTCACATAGATCACTTCCATCTTTCTCCGTAGTCATATGCAGCGTGGTGTTTCCAAGCTTGTGGGGGGCAGTGCGGAGGGAAAGAAGTTCCAGGCAAGTGACAAGACAAAAAACCTTTGCCTGAGTATGGGCAGATAATAAGTGCAGTAGCCGTTTCTTCCTATCTGCGACTGGGCATGGAAGGGTGAGGTTACAGTTAATTATTAGATGTTGTGCAATACTTGATGCCATTCTCATATCTTACGTCGTCATTAGAGAATCAGTCGTATCAAGGACAACTGCTAAGGCTGTGCTGCTGTTCTGGTAGGATCGCAATGAGCGACACCTTCCTGCGTCCGATGTTTGCTTTATCCTGTCGCGTTTGCAAGATTTTCTGGGCGCAGACGTTACAAAAAGATCGTACCAGAGCTCATCCGAAATCGCACTTTTGGAATTTCCATATAGTGCTAACATCAGCTGTTCTCCTGCTTGTGTTATCACGTCTCGATCCACTGAGAGTTTAACAAAGTCACAGCTTGCTGTTGTTCCATGAGGTTTAATAATTTTGCTTTTCCTTTGCTAGACAAAGAGGATGTCATATCACATCCTGTGGAGGCATGATTGGAAAGGACACATGCACGATCCAAATTGAAAGTATTATTGGAGTATCACACTGCTGCTGATTTCCCTCTTGCCTGTTTATGGAAGTACATGATGTGTAGTTTTTTCGTCGGCGCCTTAGGAGCCGTCAGTATTCTTGCTCAACACTGCCAGTTTTCAGACTCTTCAACTTGGAAAATAGCAGTTTTCACAACCAGTGGATCCGCATCTTTTTTGGTAGATTTGTGGAGGTATGTGTAATTAGATGTCTACGCCAGGTCAGTAATTCGCGTAAATTACGGGCCACTGATTTGCGCACTCGGTGATGGCGCCCGACGGCGAGCCAGATGGGTTCCATAGATTTACATCGGGCGAGACATCAACGTGAGTTCACTATAATGCTCATCACGCTATAGCACGGTTCTGCTCCGAGACACGGACAGTTATACAGCTGAAAGCTGACATAACCGTTGGTGAAGACGTCAAGCATGAAGGGATGCAGGTGGTTCGCAGCCGTCGACTTGCCTTAGATTGATACCACAGTTCCGAAGCCCAGGAGAATGTCTCCCACAGCACAATACTGCTTCCACCAGCCTGCGTCCGTGGCTCACTGCAAATTTCGAGCCGCTGTTCAGCTGGATGAAGTTTCATTTCATTGAATGACTTTCACATACAAAATTAAAAGGAATTACTTTGGCTTTAAGTGTATGAACGCTTAGTAATGCCTGTAACTGAAAACAAGTCGATGCTTTTGTAGCATAAAATTTCATGCTCTTTAACTTTCATAACTTGACATTTTTCATTTGGAGTAGCCGCTTTTGAGTTATACTCTTTGGAGCCAACTTTTTAGACTAGTTGGTAAAAACGAACGAACTTTGACTACAGATTGCAGTCAAACTGGTGCTCCGCTTTTGAAATTTAAGTAGGTCAGTCGACGCAACATTAAATGATGCAAAAATGTCCAGCGGCTTTTGGCGTTAGAACTTGGGTTCGACATACTCTCAACTATACGCGTAAGATAAAATAATGTTCTTCTACTTCGTTTTTAGGAAGCAAGAATAGCCCCGTTATTGGACCAAATACTGTGTTCCTGAAACTGTTACGCCAGACCCTATTGGGAGAAAGAATTTTGGTTTGCTTGTGCGGCAAATAACGGTATCGACTGTGCCGCATTTCGATTGACCCGTTTGTGCCCTACTTTAACTGCTCCAATCGTAGCGAAGGTGATAAACTACCTGTTTCATGGCGACTGGGGGTTATAGTTATACGATCCTGAAGTACACTCACTATGGCATACAAAGCATTGTCTTGATGTTAACACTTCCTACCTTCGGTATCGTTTACACATCATGATTATATCTCCCAGTCTAAGGAAGTAGTGTTACTAAATATCCTTATGTTTTCCTTATGGTCTCTAAGCTCTGATTTAGCTGCTTTACTTTTCTTTAGTTCTGAATTGTATTCTGGATTGTGGCTGGATTGTAAATCCAGTTAATGTTAAGGTGCTTCCACAGGATGCCTTTTTTGTGTTTAACTGTGCACATGTGCAAAAATTTCCAGTAGCGGCACTAGGCATGCGCATATGTGCTAGCGCAGTATTCTGGAAATGGAGACTGTGGGTAAAGCGCATTGTTTCCCGCTTTCGGTGGGAATCTTTCAGCTTTTTAGCTGATGACAGCCAGCTGGGGCCACTATGTGTTTTTTCAGTAAAAACACTACCAATCGCCGTTATATAGAATTATTTCTAGGCAACCAGTTTCGACGTTACACTAAGTCATCTTCAGTCCAAAACTGCTCCAATCCAGTAACCTTCGTGTTACAAATATAGAAATGCCTCTAACTGGTCTCGTAATAGCTATTACAGGCATACGTGCTCGTTGGACAACAGTCAGCAACTGTTTACTCCACCAGAAGATGGAGTTACATCCATTAAATGTGTGTGTGTGTGTGTGTGTGTGTGTGTGTGGTGTGTGTGGTTTGTTGAGGCTATGCTGTAATGCGAATTATTTCCAATAAAGTCTGTTGACTTCGAAGGAAACACGTTTAGGTTTATACATGTTTTCAGGCAAAGAGAAAAGTTGTGTGGAATACCGCTCTGAAGCTTGTTTGAATAAAAATTCAAGATGTGTCGCCCTGAGCGTCACGTATCAGATAAAATGTCTCTCATCAAATTCGTTTCGATGTAGGAAAACTGAGAAAAATAAGGCAAAGATTCATGAAAAGTGTATATGAAAACTGTAGACGAATATTTATATTATGGCGACGTAAAAGCACTACTGAGGAGCCTGATAGCTGAACAAAAGAAGTGAAGGGTTGTGTGTAGCTCCTCATCAAACTACTAAAAATATAAATGAATCATACTTATGAGGAAGAAAATACAAAACTGAATAACACAACGTCCGTTCTAGTGAATTCTGTCATCTATGAAATTCGCAAATTTGTCGAGTCCGAGGATGTTAATTTTCATCACATTTCATGATTAAATACAAATGACGCATTGAACGTAAATTAACCTTCACACAACAACTAATAACCTTCCTTAAGTATTTCTCAGTTTCAGGAGTAGTCACTTTTATTTTTATTTATTTATTCTTGTTCCGTTGATCCAGTATGCAAGAGAATTGCATGGATTTGGAACTAGCCATAATTATACACCACAACAGTACTTACAGTTGCTAATAGGTATAGATTGTAATATTGTATAGGAACAAAATACGCCAATAATTACAAGCTTAGGCATTTCCTACAGCGAATCTTTTGCAGAAGCTCGAAATTTAGCGCGGACTTCAATGCGAGACGCCTATAACAGTTTCCACAACGAAACGTTGTCTTGAAACCTGGCAGAAAATCCAAAGAGATTCTGGTCGTATTTGAAGTATGTTAGCGGCAAGAAACAATCAATGCCTTCTCTGCGCGATAGCAATTGAGATAGTATCGAAGACAGTACTGCCAAAGCAGAGTTACTAAACAGTCCTCCAAAATGCCTTCACAAAAGAAGACGAAGTAAATATTCCAGAATTCGAATCAAGAACAGCTGCCAACATGAGTAACGCAGAAGTAAATATCCTCGGAGTAGTGAAGCAACTTAAATCACTTAATAAAAACAAGCCTTCTGGTCCAGACTGTATACCAATTAGGTTCCTTTCGGAGTATGCTGATGCATTAGCTCCATACTTGACAATCATATACAACCGTTCGGTCGACGAAAGATCCGTACCCAGGTCACACCAATATTCAAGAAAGGTAGTAGTAGTAATCCACTAAATTACTGGCCCATATCGTTAACGTCGATATATAGCAGGATTTCAGAACATATATTGTGTTCGAACATTATGAATTACCTCGAAGAAAACTGTCTATTGACACACAGTCAACATGGGTTTAGAAAACATCGTTCCTGTGAAACACAACAAGCTCTTTATTCACATGAACTGTAGAGTGCTATTGACAAGGGATTTCAGATCGATTCCGTTTTTCTGGATTTCCGGAAGGCTTTTGACACTGTACCACACAAGCGGTTTGTAGTGGAATTGCGTGCTTATGGAATATCGTCTCAGTTATGTGAATGAATGGATTTGTGATTTCCTGTCAGAGAGGTTACAGTTCGTAGTAACTCACGGAAAGTCATCGAGTGAAACAGAAGTGATTTCTGGCGTTCCCCAAGGTAGTGTTTTAGGCGCTTTACTGTTCCTTATCTATATGAGGGATTTGGGAGACAATCTGAGCAGCCGTCTTCGGTTGTTTGCAGATAACGCTGTTGTTTATTGACTAATAAAGTCATTAGAAGATCAAAACACAATTCAAAACTATTTATAAAAGATATCTGTATGGTGCGAAAATTGGCAGTTGACTCTAAATAACGAAAAGTGTGAGGTCATCCACATGAGTGCTAAAAGGAACTCGTTAAACTTCGGTTACACGATAAATCAGTCTAATCTGAAAGCTGTAAATTCAACTAAATACCTAGGTATTACTATTACGAACAACTTAAATTGGAAGTAACACATGGAAAATGTTGTGGGGAAGGCTAACCAGAGACTGCGTTTTATTGGGAGGACACTTAGAAAGTGTAACAGACCTAGTAAGGAGACTGCCTACGCTACGCTTGTCCGTCTTCTTTTGGAATACTGCTGCGCGGTGTGGGATCCTTACGAGATACGACTGACGGAGTACATCGAAAAAGTTCAAAGAAAGGCAGCACGTTTTGTATTATCGCGAAATATGGGAGAGAGAGTCACACAAATGATACAGGATTTGGGCTGGAAAACGTTAAAAGAAAGGCGTTTTTCGTTGCGACGGAACCTTCTCACGAAATTCCAATCACCAACTTTCTCTTCCGAATGCGAAAATATTTTGTTGACACCGACCTACATAGGGAGGAACAATCACCACGATAAAATAACGGAAATTAGAGCTCGTACGGAAAGATATAGGTGTTCATTCTTTCTGCGCGCTATACGAGATTAAAATAATAGAGAATTGTGAAGGTGGTTCGATGAACCCTCTGCCAGGCACTTAAATGTGATTTGCAGAGTATCCATTTAGCTGTAGATGTAGAAGGAGAAAGAGATATAAAACAATCAAATAGTAAATTACAATCCTTCCACAGTACAAGCTACAAATTTGATAGAATTAAAATGCTCTGTTTTGAAATGAGGAATAAATAATTCAGACGACTGTATACGTTGCCAGTTACCAGCTAAGAAAATTTTATTGCCAACATTTTCGCTAAAGTTTCCCAAGCAGAAAATCTAAAATCTCGTTGCGGCCTCCTCCTGAAATCTGCAAACATATAGTCTTCATAACTTTGTATTTCTCGTGCCTCTGTTGATTATACAGGATGTTTCAGAAGTTATGGTCAATAATTCACACATGGAAAATACTGGCCAAAAGTAGCTAAAAAGCTCTAATAAACATGGGTCCACAAAGCAACCGTTGCCGATGTACAACAAATTCTCTTTTGCAGTTCATTATTGTCTAGGAACACATGGCATCTCCGAACGTTAAAGTAGGTGTTCGAAATGTTGTCCATGCGTCTGAATGCAACATTGAATTCGTCTGTGAAATAAGTTGTAGGTCCTGTCTGGCATTCCTGGGGAATTCTGTAAATGTTGGAAGGCTGCAATCCGAAAGTGTAATTCCTCAAGAGAGTTGACCACGGTAGCGTAGACCAGGTTTTTAACATGATTGCACACATACAAATGCATGAGATTTAAATACGGAGACTCTTGAGGCCATAACACAGGCCCTCCTGTAACTATCCTGTGTTGACCATATGTCAGAGTTAAAATCCGGCACTCGTAAATGAACATGTGCTGTAGCACCGTCATGCATGAACGATATGTTCAGGGCATTGGTTCAGTCGAACATCATCATATACACCTGGAGGTACAGTCCGCAGAAATCACGCGTACTGCTGTCCGGTTAGTCTCTGTGGTAGCACGTGTGGTCCAGTTATGAGGTCTCCGAGCAGTCCTGTCCAGAATAAGTAACGCTGCTGGTGTCGTGATACGTGTGTTGCATTAGGATTGACATCGGCCCAATTGTGACAGTTATGGTAGTTAAAAATACTGTCACGAGTAAATCCAGCCTCATCCGTGAACAGAATACTGCTTACTAACAGGGGATTCAGGGTACACTGTTGTTGCACCCATGAGCAGAAATTCTCTCTAGGAGGGAAGTCTGCATTTTTGAGTGTTTGCGCTCGCTTGAGATGATTTGGATCGAGTACTTGCCGATGTAAAATCCGCCACACACTGCTATGACCCAGCGTAACAATCCTCTTGCTGAAGTACTCGGACGTTCGTGTACAATGCGTAACACCCTTTCTTCAGCATAAGGGATTATGGATTTGGTCGATCTTCTCGTACATGGTGTGCGAAGCTCCCGATTTCTCTAAGGCGCTGATGTAACTGTTTGGGCTGCCTGCGTACTCTCCATTGGTGTAACCTCTGTCCACGATGCCTTCACGTTCCGTAACTGATCGTGAGGCCGGTACGGCACAGTGCACTGAGGAGGAAAGGGAAGTAGTTGCGCATGCCAACGTAAATACCGCGGTATCCAGGGGCGTTCACTGTTGGTTCCCAACTCGAATTAATGCGATATGTCGGTAACGGCTGATTTGTGGACCCACGTTTATTGGACCTTATTAGCTACTTTCGGCCTGAACTTTCCATGTGTGAATTATTGACCATCACTTCTGAAACACCCTCTGTACTTCTTTACTTACTGTCGCTTTTGCATTTTTTTTTCTGTCACCTTATCATCACAGTAAACACAACGAAAGCTCCCAAGCAAAGAAGGGGGCTTATAGCAGACTCGTTGCGCAATGAGGCAGTGTGTGGACACCAGAACGGCCATGCGTACGTGCATTCTTTCCACAAATTCGTGTGCATGCCCTTTTATTACCGTGCACCTGGGGTTGCGCACGACGAAAGAGGCAGTGTGGGGACATACCTTTAATTACTTTACTCATTATGGAAGCAAGGATTCTGATCCATTCATATGCTGTGAAGCAACCGTGAATTATTTTATATATCACTTATGAAAATAAATTTTCTTTATCAGGAGTTTGGTTTTCACTAAGACATAGAGGTTGCCACAGCAAAATATTTACGTCAAGAAGCGTTGGATCACAAAAGTTGTCGAAAAGAGATGAAGGGCAACGGGTTTAGGGCGGAGGGAAAAAACTGCCAGGAGGGTTCCAAAGCAAAAAAAAACCTACCATGTTCTGGAAGGGTAAAAACAGCAGTAGCGCTTTTAATACTATCTGTGACAGACCATGCAAGGGCAAGGTTGTAGTTAGTTATTAGGTATCTTGCAATGCTTGATAACATTGTCATGGCTGAGGTCGTCATAAGAGAATCAATCCTATCAGGGATGTTACTGCTAAGGCTGCGCACGTGGGAAGTCTCCTG
This sequence comes from Schistocerca serialis cubense, assembly GCF_023864345.2. Taxonomy (NCBI): domain Eukaryota; kingdom Metazoa; phylum Arthropoda; class Insecta; order Orthoptera; family Acrididae; genus Schistocerca; species Schistocerca serialis. The sequence continues at coordinate 170,177,060 of NC_064640.1, forward strand.
GGCTAGCTGCAACATCTGTGCAATACTGCTTCCTTGCATTGCTGGATGGTTGGCTGGTTACATTCGGCTGACGATGCCAACTGTTTTTGCTGTGATACAGGGGTTTACTATTATTTGCTTTGTTTGTGATCTTGTGTTAGGCATAGCTGTTTAATTGCCCTTGGCAAGGATTGTTTTTCGGCGAATATGTTTTCACATACGGTTGTGATGGTAGTTCCCCAGGCTTGCGATGAGGGGATTGTTAGTGTGTGTTGAGCGCGTGTGCAGTCGTGTGGCGAGTTTCCGGGATACCTCTGCCATACCCTCAGTGCGGTATTTGCTATGAAGGGCTGCAGTTAATGTGTACAAAGTATCATGGAGCATTACTTGCGATACGTAGCTCACTGTCCTCTATGACCTGCGAGCGCCACAGGTGTGGTAGAACTGCGTAACCCCAACTGGAGTTGCATACGTCGTCGAGGTTTAATCAGTGCCATGTACAACCGCATCAACACCCTCCTATTCAGCGTATTCTGCCAGATGAGCACTGGGCAGAGCTGTTTATGCCATGCGTTTGTTCGGTTCGTTTTGTGTTCTGTGTGGTCCCTCATGCTAATTTCCAGTCCAGCCAGACACCGAGGTAGCTAACTTCCGCACAGAAACGTGTAGTGTTGGTTGTGTGCAGTGTTCGTGTTTGTGCTGTTGTTTCGGTTTGTGAGTGAACACAACTGTTGAACAAAACTGTTTCACACTTGTCGATGTTTACTTTAACAAGCTATCGTTCCAGTTGCGACCGAACCCCCATGACCTTTTACTATTAGTTGAATCCGCGCTTTTTAAACAGCGACAAATCGCGTCAAATTCTTATCCCAGCATTACTATAATGCCTGATGATTGTTTACCAACTGGTCTTATGTGATTCTTGAGTTTCTCCCGGCGTATTTGATAATCAAAATATCCACGGGTGTACTGCCGGTCTACAGTGTCCAACGGGCACAATATTTCGGCGATCATACATGTCTTCATCATCAGGTGAACTGACGGACTGAGCTCCTGTGAACGTGCCGGTACGGAGATCCGTACGCTATGGCTGCTCAGGGGGAACTGGGTTCGGTCGCGGCGGCGGCCGATTTAAATACCCTCCGCCCGCGGCGCACTCCCTCCGCCGTCCGCGCCACGGTCGCGCGGTGGAACAGATTGCGACGGCGTCTGAGATGACGTCGGTGTGATGGCTCTGTCCGCCGTGGTCGTCTTAACTATACGTTTGGTCGATTTACTCTTGATTAACCCAATCGCTGGTTCCCAAGCCTTGCTAAGATTATAGCCACAGTCACCTTTCAAAACTTTTGTTGATGGGTACCCTAATTTTCAACACATTCACTCCAAATGTATACTTTTTGTTTCAATAAAAATCATCATGCAGAAACAAGGAACTGATGAACAGATAGCGCAGCCTGCTTGCGTATGTGACTCACGTAGGAACCAGTGGGGAAACAGGAAATCGTACAAAATGAGCGGAATACAGGACTGACTGGTCTGTCCGCTTGCATGTATGTGGCTCACAAAATACATAAGTGATAAAACGACATACAGAAGAATAAATAGAAAATATTAACAAAAATGTTTCAACAGAAATGCCTAAAAGACCAAATGAGAGTGAGCATAATAACAAAAATACAAATAAAAGGGGGATGAATGATATAGAAAATTCATGTCCCATAACTAAGCAATTAGCTGAAGACAGCTGAAGAATGGTAGAAAAAAGTTGCAAATGCTATAATCGGAAATCATATATAGATATGTATTGTATAATATCTGTATGTAAGAAGTATTGACCCTGGCTGTTGAGACACTTGTCCCACTGTGACACAAGGCGGTGAATGGCTGTCTCATAAAATTCCTGGGGCTGCGATATTAACCAGTTCAGCACGTACAGCTGGATGACGTCATCCGAGGTGAGTTGTTTGCCCCTCAGAAGTCTTTTTAAGGGGACCAAAAAGGCGTAATCACAGGAAGGGTGGCCGAGAACCTCCCATTTGAATTTCTGCAGGAGTGCCGAGATTATGTTGGCCGTATGAGGCTTTGCATTGGCGTGGAGCAGAATGCCCCCACAGGTGAGATTGCCTGGTCGTTCTGATCTGACTGCTTGGCGAAGGGTGGTCGAGGTTTGCGAGTAAAGCTGGGCATTTACTGTTGTCCCGTGCTGCAGGATGTGAATCAGAAGGGGGCCATCTTGGTCAAAGGAGAACGTCAGCATAACCTTTCCTGCACTCGTGTCGATGGCCTTGGCTTTTTTTGGTGGTGGTGGTGGTGGTGGTGGTGGTGGTGACAACCCTGTATGCTTCCACTGGAGACTGTCGTTTTGAATCTGATTCGAAGTGATGACACCTTGACTCATCTCAAGCCACTCCTCGTGGGAGGAACGCATTCCCGTCCCAAGCATAGCGCTGCAGATGAGCAAGACAGTGGGCCGTTCGTCATGCTTCCTGGTGTGGTTAAAGACTGTGGAGCACTCATTGGGCACACACTTTGCACATATGCAGTCGTTCCTTCATTATAGTGTGAACACTTCCGACGCTCAATCCGACCACGGCTTTCACTGTCACTCGGCAGTCCTTGGTAGTGAGTGCATCCACCAGCTGGACGATGTCATCGGTAATGCAGTGTGGTACTCCAGACTGTGCTTCATCGGCTAATGACACCCGTCCTTCCCTGAAGCGCTTGTGCCATGCCTTGCGCCTTGCAAGGGACATGCAGTGTTCACCGTACACTTGTGGCATTCGTCGATGAATGTCCGTTCCTCTTACTCCTTCAACTGTCAGAAAACGAATGAGACCTCTTTGCTGTTTTATGGACGCCTCATTTCACTGTTAGCAATGCGACTGGCAGTGTTTAACAATTGATGCATGCTGCTGCTAGCTCTGTATAGTCACATAGCGTGCATGCATGCCCTCTAGCGACGGGCTGGGAACTTCCACGCTCTGGTCGGAACACCACCTCGTTACACATGCCACGATATTACCCTCCTGTCAGTGGTTTGTGTATTCCAGACTCCACTTCGTTTCTTTTTGAACGCCCCTTATATTTTATGGATTTTTACTCCATTAAACAAACTGATTAAATGCATCGAGAGCAAAAATATTGTCTGTCTGAAAGGGAACTAATAACACTAAAGGTGATGCACCACGACAAGTATTTATGTGTCACCGCTGGAAAATGCGACACACGTTCTGTGTGTGGACAAGCATTGTCCTGTTGAAAAATGGCACCACAATACTACTCCATGAAGGGTAAGACACGAGGACGTAGGATACTGTGAGGTTCCATTGTGCCGTCACCTAACACCATACCCATACACCATGACGCCAGAAGTAACACCACTGTCCCTCCAAAATATTGGAAGAATAGGACCCCTCTCAAAGGTTTCTGCCATACTTGCTGATGGTGGTTATTAAGGGTAGAGCAGAACAGCAGTCCATTGGTGTTAATAGCAGCCTACACAAGGATCTGTAATTCCGTAATGTAGCTGCTACTAGTCACTGACCAATTGTGTGGAAAGACACAGTGTTGCAGGGAATCTGTTACTTGTTGTAGGATGGAAGGTGTTGGTGTGAACAGATTAGTTTGTGCTTGGTGCACAATACGGCGATCCTCTCTTCTGGTGGTTAGTCCTGCTCAACCAGTACCTTGACCATCTCGTGTTACCATGTAGTCCATTATGAGGCCATGTCATATCTGAATGCCTCACAAATCTGGATTTTGCACGATTCGACCAGCTAGCCAAATGGAGACCCACAGCGAGGCCCCCTTTAAACTGTTATGTGCTGATTATGCTGTCTCCGCGTCATCCACAGTGATCAGTCAACCTCGTGCTGTATGCATACTACATGTAACTGTGGAGGACTCAGAGAACTGGCCCATTTTCGCTATTTTTATGTAATTTATGTGGCTGTAATTTTTGCTATATATCAATGCGTACAGTGTGACTCTGTGGCGTTGGCTGACACATGTAGCCATCATCTGATATCTCATATGCTGTTGCATAAATGGTTCGTGAGTTATTAATTTTACATTGAATATGGCAATATTCATAATTGCAGGGGTCTTAGCTTCTGTTATAATTGTTGGACTATTATCAACCAAATAGCTCTGAGCTCATATTATCACTATGATCTATGTGATGCCTTTGACTTTTTCGTTCAATGATAATAAGCTGTGGAACATAATTTTTGCAAATATTGTTGCAGTAATGTTCCAGTCAGCACCCAGTATCTATCATTACAGTGCCTTCTCGTAGCCACAATCTACCTTCCCCTCCACGGGGCAGGAAAACCACTCTGCTGACCAGTCCATGCACGTCATGGATGCCTGTCTGTCCACTAGACACTTACTAGCCTGCCTGCTGCTGTCTACACACACTCTTCCATCTCTCCCCAGACAGCAGCTGGCAGATCGTTAACTCTCAAGGTTCAGGGAGTCACTTGGAGGTAGTGAAGAGAGAAACCATGTCAGAACTGGCACTCCATAAATTTTAATTTTGTATTGTACAAAATGGTATTATACCATTTCATACACCTTACTCTGGTGCTCTGATGAAATCATTGAATTATTGATATGGATACCAATACCATTGTTAATATAAGTGTATTACAGTTACTCTTGTCATTGTTATTGGAACATTCCTAGCCTTAAGCAGCTCGTTGAGACATGCAGTTTTCTGTCTGGATTTCCTATCTGATCATTGACTGATATATCTTGTATTTCTTTGACTAAGATACAGTTCATAAAATTAATGATTATTGTTGCAACATGCTACTGTCAATGACATTTTTGTGGAATTTATATTCCTCTGTCAATTACGTGTTCTAAGCCAATGCTGAGAATTACATAACTTGTAACTATAGTTCAGCAAAACTTTCAGAAATGTTTGTGGTATGTAAACAGTTCATATATTTGTTAAGAAAATATGTCTATTTCCAGTGGAGATAAGAATTATCTTTCTATTTATAACAGCTTTGTATATATTAAATCTACCATTGTATTTTAATTTTAATCAAATAAAGTTTATTGTATACTGTGTAGAAGTTTACTTGCATTAAATTATTTTTTCCTACTACCTGTTACCGGGTATTTATAATTAAACTGACGGTGTTCCGAGAGTTGGAGTGTAAACTGTGTATGTTACAGGACGCTGAAACGTGGTAGGTACGTTTATTAATTGCTGCACCTGTGAGCATGCTAAAAAAGTAATAGTTCTACTTTCTGCCACCAGATGAAAATACGGCACTGTAAGCAGTCAGAACGTGTTGTCGATGCACGAAAACAGGACGAATGATGAAACGGCAAGACAAAGGTAATTCTGGTATGTTTATTAAGATATGGTCACAAGTTACAATAAGTGTTACATATTGTCTCCCGACTCTGCAACATGCTGCATCCGTTAAAGGACATAGTTGACAGTGGATTATATCTGGCGTTATCAGAGCAAAATGTCGCCATATGCTATTCTTCAAGGAAGGAGAGATCAGGAAGAGTCCGGATACGTCCCTAATAGGCATGATCTCTCAGGTATCGCTGCGACCTGAAGTCACAGGGACTTAATGTCAGTGGATCTGGAGGGTAACACGTCTTGAAACTGCCTATAAAACATGCGGTCCTTAGTGAATGTTTATCAAGGAAGCAAGCATTTCACCTGGCAAGCGAAGCATCGTGTCGCCTCATCTTACATGAAAATAGCAAGGCTATGTTAGCTATCACGTGTTCCATAAGGAGGTCCTTAAAACGTGCAAATATTACAGTACACTTCAGAGGCATACATGGTGCCATTTCCTCAAATAAGAACTGCCCAAGAATGAATGAACTTGTGAAACCACACAGTACAGTTGTATGAGATAAATGCAGTGGATGTTCATGCACAACATGTGGCGGATTAGAACACTATGTACGACAGTTCTGTGCATTCACAGAACTGAGCAGAGTAAAATGTGCCATGTCCGTCCAAAGAATATCCCCCAGCCACATGTCATCCATTTCTACACACCCCAAAAAACTAAGGGCAAAATCGTGGCGTTGCGGAAACTGTTGCGGAAATGCTTCAGGAACTCAAATGAGAATCCATTCAGGCAAGGCGACATTATTTTCGAGGAACACTATTGAGAAAATTTAAAGAACTAGCATTTGAAGCTGACTGCAGAATGCTTCTGTTGTCTCCAACATGCATTGCACGTAAGGACTATGAATATAAGATACAAGGAATTAGTACACATAAGAAAGTATATAGATAGTCGTTTTTCCGTCATTCCATTTGCGGGTGTAACAGGTAAGGAAATGCCATGCGCCGAAAGGTTGTGTGCAGAGTATTGATGTAGACGTAGTGTAGAAGCTTGTACAGATACCAGCGTAAAATGCGCTGCAAAATCTTTTAACTGTTGACTAGGGGAGAGACAACTTCCTTGACACAACTGGAGGATTGGCTGTAGAGTTTGAGGCATGTGCTGGACTGTTGGCTATAGCTACAGCAACTTCATCAACAAATGCTAAGGGAATGGGCCGCTTCCCTCTCCCTGCTGCGCTATCTACTTCACCTGTTTCTTCAGATTTCTTGATCGTGTTCTTTACCTCATTTATTGACATGACGCGTTCTCACAGCTGTTTCTGTTGGTGATACTTCCCAAATGCAGCGTTGCTACTGCTGCCGTTCTTCTAGAACAACATCAGCAGTGCATGGTGTTCTTTCTCAGTAGCCCTTGTGTTTCGTATAGAAAACGTAAGTCTTCTTCACCCTTTACACCAACAGTCACTTCACAAAGGAAAGTAAGACAGGTTACCGAGTGAAAAACAGCATACTGACACCAAAAAAAGAAACGTTTCACATTCCAACTGCTTACAGCGCCATATTTTCACCTAGCAGCTGAAAGTGGAATTCTCCTTTTTTGCTGCACTGTAGCACTCGGAGCACCGTCAGTTTAATTATCACCAACTGCTATGTAAGCATTTACTATGTGATCAAAAGTATCCAGGCACCTGGCTGAAAATGACTTATAAGTTCGTGGCGCCCTCCATCGGTAATGCTGGAATTCAATATGATGTTGGCCCACCCATAGCCTTGATGACAGCTTCCACTCTCGCAGGCATACGTTCAATCAGGTGCTGGAAGGTTTCTTGAGGAATGGCAGCCAGTTCTTCACGAAGTGCTCCTCTGAGGAGAGGTATCGATGTCGGGAGGTGAGGCCTGGCACGAAGTCAGCGTTCCAAAACATCCCAAAGGTGTTCTATAGGATTGAGGTCAGGACCGTGCAGGCCAGTCCATTACAGGGATATTATTATAGTGTAACCATTCCGCCACAGGCCGTGCATTATGAACAGGTGCTCGATCGTGTTGAAAGATGCAGTCGCCATCCCCGAATTGCTCTTCAACAGTGGGAAGCAAGAAGGTGCTTAAAACATCAATGTAGGCCTGTGCTGTGGTAGTGCCATGCAAAACAACAAGGGGTGCAAGCCCCCTCCATGAAAAACACGACCACCTCCGAATTTGCTGTTGGCACTACAAACGCTGGCAGATGAAGTTCACCGGGCATTCGCCGTACCCACACCCTGCCATCGGATCGCCATATTGTGTACCGTGATTCGTCACTCCACACGACGTTCTTCCACTATTTAATTGTCCAATGTTTAAATGTTTAGGCTCCTTACACCAAGCGAAACGACGTTTGGCATTTACTGGCGTGATGTGTGGCTTATGAGCAGCTGCTTGACCATGAAATCCATGTTTTCTCTCCTCCCTCCTAACTGTCATAGTACTTGCAGTGGATCCTAATGCAGCTTGGAATTCCTGTGTGATGGTCTGGATAGATGTCTACTTACTACAAATTACGACCCTCATCAACTGTCGGCGTTCTCTGTTAGTCAACAGACAAGATCGGCCTGTACGCGTTTGTGCAGCACGTGTCCCTTCACGTTTGCACTTCACTATCACATCGAAAACAGTGGACCTAGGGATGTTTAGGACTGTGGCAATCTCGCGTACAGATGTGAGACACAAGTGACACCCAATCACCTGACCACGTTCGAAGTCAGCAGAATAGGGCGCTCTGTGGAACTCACTCTCTCATGATGATGTCTAATGACTTCTGATATCGCTGATATGCAGTACCTGGCAGTAGGTGACAGCACAATGCACTTAATATGAAAAACGTATGTTTTTGGGGTGTCCGGATACTTTTAATCACATAGTGGACCCTTTTAGTGACATAGAACACAATGCTGTTTATAACTCACATCCGGGTCATTGTAGTTCTTCCCCATGAATGAATACTTAGGGTTATACAGAGTTTGTTCTATGTCGTATCCTTATGTATCTTTATACAGTTGTAAATGATAATGCTAATCAACCACATTATCTTGGAATTGATAGTTAACTTGAAATAATTGATTCCCATAGGGAAGCTACTGTCCTGACTACGGTCTATTCATTTCTCTTTAAATGTACATGTGTACAAGGTGAAAGTTAATAAAACCGGCAAACAGCAGTGATGGACTTCTTACTGGAAATGGGGAATAAAGGTGCTATGAACATGTCTGGAAATGGAGGACAATGTATGTGCAACGACAATAAATTGTCCCAGGAAACAGAACAGAGCTGCACCACACCCACGTCTCAACAGATGCTCAAAGTGGCCTCATGGTTTGCTTTTGTAAGTTCCTGCCTGTCTCCTAATAGCGTCAGAGGCGTCGTGAACACGCTGTTGCAGGGTCTGCACATCAGGAACTACTTCATCAAACAAAACACTTTTCAGATGCCCCCAGAGGAAAAAATCCAGGGGATTTAAGTCGGGTGATCTACAAGGCCATGCTACGGAGCCTCCGCGTCCTGTCCAACGTCTGGGGAAGATGACGTTGAGGTGAGGTGTCAACAAACTGATGTGGAAGTGGGGCGGCGCTCCATTATGCAGAAACCACACAATCTGTGGCATTGCCAAAGGCACATTCAGAAGCAACGCGGGAAGATATTCCACAGCAAGACCAGGTACATTCTTTTGTCGAGCTAATGTGAAATACACTCATGGAAATGGAAAAAAGAACACATTGACACCGGAGTGTCAGACCCACCATACTTGCTCTGGAAACTGCGAGAGGGCTGTACAAGCAATGATCACACGCACGGCACAGCGGACACACCAGGAACCGCGGTGTTGGCCGTCGAATGGCGCTAGCTGCGCAGCATTTGTGCACCACCGCCGTCAGTGTCAGCCAGTTTGCCGTGGCATACGGAGCTCCATCGCAGTCTTTAACACTGGTAGCATGCCGCGACAGCGTGGACGTGAACCGTATGTGCAGTTGACGGACTTTGAGCGAAGGCGTATAGTGGGCATGCGGGAGGCCGGGTGGACGTACCGCCGAATTGCTCAACACGTGGGGCGTGAGGTCTCCACAGTACATCGATGTTGTCGCCAGTGGTCGGCGGAAGGTGCACGTGCCCGTCGACCTGGGACCGGACCGCAGCGACGCACGGATGCACGCCAAGACCATAGGATCCTACGCAGTGCCGTAGGGGACCGCACCGCCACTTCCCAGCAAATTAGGGACACTGTTGCTCCTGGGGTATCGGCGAGGACCATTTGCAACTGTCTCCATGAAGCTGGGCTACGGTCACGCACACCGTTAGGCCGTCTTCCGCTCACGCCCCAACATCGTGCAGCCTGCCTCCAGTGGTGTTGCGACAGGAGTGAATGGAGGGACGAATGGAGACGTGTCATCTTCAGCGATGAGAGTCGCTTCTGCCTTGGTGCCAATGATGGTCGTATGCGTGTTTGGCGCCGTGCAGGTGAGCGCCACAATCAGGACTGCATACAACCGAGGCACACAGGGCCAACACTCGGCATCATAGTGTGGGGAGCGATCTCCTACACTGGCCGTACACCACTGGTGATCGTCGAGGGGACACTGAATAGTGCACGGTACATCCAAACCGTCATCGAACCCATCGTTCTACCATTCCTAAACCGGCAAGGGAACTTGCTGTTCCAACAGGACAATGCACGTCCGCATGTATCCCATGCCACCCAACGTGCTGTAGAAGGTGTAAGTCAACTACCCTGGCCAGCAAGATCTCCGGATCTTCCCCCATTGAGCATGTTTGGGACTGGATGAAGCGTCGTCTCACGCGGTCTGCACATCCAGCACGAACGCTGGTCCAACTGAGGCGCCAGGTGGAAATGGCATGGCAAGCCGTTCCACAGGACTACATCCAGCATCTCTACGATCGTCTCCATGGGAGAATAGCAGCCTGCATTGCTGCGAAAGGTGGATATACACTGTACTAGTGCCGACATTGTGCATGCTCTGTTGCCTGTGTCTATGTGCCTGTGGTTCTGTCAGTGTGATCATGTGATGTATCTGACCCCAGGAATGTGTCAATAAAGTTTCCCCTTCCTGGGACAATGAATTCACGGTGTTCTTATTTCAATTTCCAGGAGTGTATTTAGCGTACTAAATGTAGTGAACTAAAATGGTGGCTAACATGTTTATCCACCGACGAACCAAGCACGAGAAGTCATACTAAAATGATGAGGTAAGGAGAGATCTTTAATGTGGTGTACGAGGGTATCACTTAAACCGCATATTTTCATAATATACAAATATTAATATGAAAACTAACAATGTGGCATATTACTTTCACAAACACTTAAATAAACACGGTAGTTGCTCATTTAGCTTGTCAGCCAATTGCAACACAAAATCCATGATGTAACAGAAACGTCACTGTTTCGTCGCGTGAACTCTTACACGCTGCGGACTGATCACACACGAAAGTTAAACGTCTCACGTTTGGAACTGAAAACATGAAAAAAAACAGTAATCATGCAACGGAGGCCTCCAAAACGCGCATTTTTAGTATGGTCTGTTGTGATATAGTGTCGGGAAATTTGATGTTACCGCGCGGTTTGAGGCGTCCTGTCACGGACTACGCGGCCCCTCCCGCCGGAGGTTCGAGTTCTCCCTCGGGCATGGGTATAAGTGTTGTTCCCAGCATAAGTTAGTTTAAGTACTGTGTAAGACAAGGGACCGATCACCTCAGAAATTTGGTCCCTTAGGAATTCTCTCTCTCTCTCTCTCTCTCTCTCTCTCTCTCTCTCTCTCTCTCTCTCTCTCTCTCTCTCTCTCACACACACACACACACACACACACACACAAATGTGACATCAGATAAATATGCTACCTAAAGATCTTATCCTGGAGTTAGCTTTTGATGTTATTTAGCAGTTGATCATGAAACAGAAAAGAAATCCCTTTTCGCTAGAGTGTGATGTTACCCTATTCTCCCTCCTGAAATCTTGGTTGCGGTACAGACTTATCCATAGCAATATCGGAGCAGTAAGTTAGTACCAGGGGTAAATGTCGCAGCCTTCCCCAGTATAGAAACCACAAGCCGCGCCTGTATCAACCTTTTCTTCGTCACAATCACAGAAATGTTGTACATAGTCAACTGGAATTGGTTACCCTTGGTCATCGTCAGAATTAGAAAATAAAAAGCAAGAAAATTTAATTTATATTGTTATCTCTGTGTCAGGTACATTATAAAACTTTAAATGATGATTACTTTTCATAACGATTTTGACAGCTGAGAAACATTACTGGGCGACCACCTCACACCGCTTTCAAACATGTAGATATATCATGATACAGTTGAAAACTAGCAATCAGTATTTGTGAATAGCTTTCCTGTTTTTAAAATTTCAGGAAAGTTATACACTCAAGCGCCAGAGAAACTGATACAGGCATGTGTATTCAAATGCAGAGATATATCAACAGGGAGAATACAGCGGTGCGGTCGACAACGCCTACATAAGACAACAAGTGTCTGGGGCAGTTGTTAGATCGCTTACTGCTGCTACAATGGCAGGTTATCAAGATTTAAGTGAGTTTGAACGTGGTGTTAAAGTCGCCGCATGAGCGATGGGACGCAGCATCTTCGAGGTAGCGATGAACAGGGGATTTTCCCGTGCGACCATTTCACGAGTGTACCCTGAACATCAGGAATACGGTAAAGTATCAATTCTTCGACATCGCTGCGGCCGGAAAAATATCCTGCAAGGACGGGACCAATGACGACTGAACAGAATCGTTCAACGTAACAGAAGTGCAACCCTTCCACTAATTCCTTCAGATTTCAATGCTGGGTCATCAACAAGTGTCAGCGTGCAAACCATTCAACGAAACATCTTCGATATAGGCTTTCTGAGCCGAACGCCTATTCATGTACCCTTGATGACTGCACGACACAAAGCTTTACACCTCGTCTGGCCCATCAACACCGACATTGGACTGTTGATAATTGGCAACATGTTCCCTGCTCAGACGAGTCTCGTTTCAGTGCATCGAGCGGCTGGACGTGTACGGGTATGGAGGCAACCAAATGAATCCATGCACCTGGCATGTCAGCAGGGTAATGTTCAAGCTGGCGGAGGCTCTGTAATGGTGGGGGGCGTGTGCAGTTGGAGTAATACGTCTAGATACGATTCTGACAGGTGATACATACGTAACCATTACGTCCATTGTGCATTCGGAAACCTCCCCTTAGAAAAATTATAAATGACTGTGCTTAAACTGACACACAATATCTTTAGCGCAACGCAATCTGACTTTCAGAAATCCCTACAAAAGAATGGCCCTAACTAACAATAACATATACCTTTCATGAATCACTTACCTCACAAAAATCTTCGTTACTCGAACTACTGCAATACTGTGAGCGCCACTACTGCCAGCTAAATAAAAGATTCTAACTACTGGAGACACTAACTACTGATAGGCATAGTTAGCAAAAGAAAGATTTTGATAGAGAACAAACAATGTATTTACCTTAATAGTGTTCAAAAGTCGTCATATATATATATATATATATATATATATATATATATATATATATATATTAAAATACTGCTATATCTCTCCTCCAACATCCACCACTGCTGGCGGCTCACCTCCAACTGCGCAACGCTACGCGCTGTTCACATCCAACTGCCCAACACTACAATAGCGAATATTCCAGCAATGCTAACCAGACACAGACTGCACACAGCACAGTCAGTGATTTTCATAAAGAGCCCTACGTGGCGTTACCAACATAAAAACCTAAACAGCCTACTTACATAGCCCACATGCTCCCCACAAAAAATTTTACAAGTTGTTTTTGACAGTGGTCAATAATGATTTGATAAATTTTTCATAATTACAATAGCAAAGATATCAAATGTACACACTTATTGATATACTGTTGGTCAAAAGAAAAGATTTTCTCACAGTCCATAAAGACAGTCCTGATCATTCATCACAGTAGTATTTGTAGTTTTTTTTTCTCTCAAAGTCTGAGCAGTAAAAGAAAATGCACACGGAATTAATGGATTTCCATGCAGTCTTGAAGAAGCAGTGTTGTCCTTCCAATGGAAAGACAGTGCTGACTCTTGACATGCAGACAGGTAATGGGCCACAACAGAGCAAACCCACAGCAGAGTCAGTCGAAGTTTTGAAGAATATTGATAGGTAGGTCATCACAGAGCAGACCACTGTAGTCCTGTTAGAGATTACGGTATTGGTGGGCCATCAGAGGTGCAGACCCACTGCAGTCCTTGTACAAATAATGGTATTGGTGGGCCATCAAAGATGCAGACCCACTGTAGTCCTTGTAGAGACGGCCAGCAGCCATCTGTTGCGACTGTGCAGGTGCATAATCGCCATCGAAGAGTCTTGCGGACAATATAGCAAGTCCATAAACCACCACTTGTGCACTCACAAAGTTTTTGGAATTTTCATTAGAACCAGCAATGCTGTTAACCAGTCCCTTGCTGAATTATTAACACACGTGCAAACACTAACTGCCCCAATTTCTCACATATTGTGCATATACTATGACCAACAGAAATGTGTGCAGGGAAATGAATGCTTACAAGTTATTTAATTTGATGAACTGGTGTCAATTACAATTTTATAACATGAGAATACAATTAAAAAGGTATAGAAAACATAATTAAAACATAATAATACAGATAACATTTGTAGTAATACAGGCTTTACAAAGAACAGAAATGAATGTATACATCAGTTTACAGGAATTATGACATAAGTAAATAAATAAAATAATGAGAATAGTTTTCGAAATATTAATTTCACACATGAGCATTAAAGTAGAACAGAATAAATAATGTCTAAACATCTTTACAAAGTAAATAACACATTATTAATGCAAATTATATTTGAAGATAGCAGTATTCCTCATCATAGTGAATGTAGCTTAGTATTAGAAGAGAAAAAAATTCTATGAAACAGTACACAGAGACAGGAAGAACACAAATACACAAGGGTACAAAAACACATAGCGGAATAACACAAAAGGAAAGGATAGGTAGGGTTTGTTTTCAGTGTAACATTTAGTACTGCAGTCCAACCCAAAACTTCATTCCATAGATGTTTCCTCTTATTTCAACATTTGTTCCCACAAAAAAATCCTATCCAAGCATGCTTTCTGTATTTATATGTTCACATATTTCTTACCTCATTATTTGTTTTCCATTATCTTACCTCATCATTTATTTCCAAGAAAATCCTACCAAAACCTGTTGTCCCTAAACCCTACTTTTTTGTTCATATCCTCTTTCAAAATAATTATTCTCCACTGTACACTAATTTTTTGGCCAAACCATTTTCTTATAGCTTCTCAATGCATTTCTTCCAATTCATCACAACTCGTTCTCTTATATTGCCTACCCCATCTTAAGCTAACTTAAATCTACTGAGCTCAGATATATATACCAAGGGATGACGCAATGCAGCAGCAAAAAAAAAAAAAAATAACACAAACAGAAATGACAAAAAAAATGCAAATTGGCAAAGCAAGCAGCAGTATATCTAAATTAGCAAAGCAAATGCAATATTACAACTAATATAGGGCAATGTGCAGCAAACAAGAAAAATAAATCAGTAGTAAAACTGGCTTAACAGAGTAATACAAGGTGAAATTCAGTAGCAAATGCAATAACTTATATTTAAACATAACAAACCCACAAGCAGGAAAATAGTACACTAAAGACAACAATGCAGATAAGGAAAATGTCCATTCACATCTTAATGTCTATGTCATTAAAGTGGTGCACCACAACAACTTATTCTACAAACAAAATTACCAAATACTTGAAAAGAAAATTATGTATGCAGTTACTGTTATTAGTCCCTTCTTATTGTTCTTTCCTTCCAAGTGCTCCTTTTTCAAAGAATGTGGCTCATAAAATTATTATTTAATAGATCTGTTGACAGAAAGTGTTCACATTAGCAAATGCATTTAATTTTATTTCATAAAACCAATGTTGCAACACAGCTGAAAACCAGATATAAAATGAAATAAGCAACTATGTACAAAACAAAGCATTAAAACATCATTCAATAGCCATGTGGCATTTCATAAGTTGGTAGAAATTCTCTCAACTCTCATAGAAAGACACTTACCATGATCAGGTGTGCAGATGTAAGAATATTTCCCATCATTTCATATGCATTTCAGTAAGTAGCACAAAGTATGCACTCCACAATATAATCATATATTTCCAAGTAATGAGCATGTCGTATTTGTGATGCTTTCTACAAAGGAATGTCAATAGCGAGGTTAATGGCCTCTTTTTTCCACCTAATGGCTTTTTCTCCAAGCAGCTGGCGCAGCTTGGCGCACACAACGCATTACGTCAAGGTCACTTAGCTTTCTTACCGAAATATTTACGACAGAAGTTTGTGCTACAGCGACAGTCTCATATAAAAAAATTTCACAGGTCGAGAATTTGCGTTACAAATGTTTAGAAACAAAATCCTATAAATATAACAGTGACCAAAAAATTTTCGCCAACATTGTGATACATTCATGCATGTACAAACATTTCATAACTCTTAAAGTATGATTCTTGGTTTCCAACATCCTTTTTCACAAATCAGAGTCCCTAACCACTACTCATTATTCCTTACTTTATTACACATATAAACATTCGTCGACACTTCAGTATTGCGTCGACACTTCAGTATTGCGTCGACACTTCAATACTTCATCATAATAAATATGTAGCATAATCAAATTCCTCATATAGCATTGGCTTATTGATCATAAACATACCTCAACAGCATAACACCTCAGTCAAATCCCAAAAACGTCGTAGCTTTCTGCAATAATTTCAAAACCTAAAAAAACTTCTCTGCTCATTTCAATAGTGTCATCTACCTCAAATGTACTTTAAAAATCATGATCCCATATCAAATACGACATTCAAAGCTCTCATAGTGTCACAATGGTTCCGAAAAAATATGAACAGTTCACAAAGTACAGACAAAATACAATTTCATAAGTGTGAAGTTATCCAACTGTGTAATTGCGTAAACATCTGTCACTGATGTAGTAAAAAGATGTTTGTTTCTCTGTTAAATAATCAGATAGCTGTGTAATTCTGTGTTAGAGAAATATGGTACCGATGTGTAAAGTTGTATAAGCAACTACCATATTAGCTAGGGCTCCTAGCGCTCGCTACACGCTTACCGCACAAAGTAGGCGTGTACCCCCTGAGGATTAATGTAATTATACCCTCAGGTGTTACAGATTACAGCAATGGAATGAAATGCATCACGGAAAACCTTAGCATCGTTGTAATTCAAAAATCGTTAAAAATAAATGTTTTAAGTACAAAATTAATAACTCAAATACGTGTACTGCAGCGCTAAACTGTGTGTCTTGTTGTAAGATAATCTTTGTCATTGCTTAACCGTAAAAATGTGCCAAGTGTCGTAATTATCGTCGTCCATAACATAAAGTCTGCAGAAGTCAATGTACTTACCTCATCATAAACAAAAGTGAAATGCTATGCATATAGATGTCGTAGTTATTACGTACATTACCATGATCAAGAAAGTACTATACTGTGACGTATTGTTGTGCTACAGAAAAGGCTGTCTCATTGTAGCTATACCACAAAGTTACTACTAAAACATATTTTACTTTCCAGAATAATACAGAAAAACTGTGCAGATATAATACAGATACACCGCAAAAGCAACAATGTAAATTGTGTCACTCATTAGTAGCGTCGTGATATAATCGTGTAGCTGTCAAATAAACTAACCACTGTGTCATCTGGTATCTCTCAGAAAGCACTTTAAATCCATAATGTATTTTCAAGTAAACCAAATGTTGCATTACAGTGTCATTTGCAATATATGTTCTAAGTATGTAAGCCGTATATTCGTTACATAATCGTGCAACTAACAAGCAAGAATGTACAAATAACAACAATGTGTCGTCTGTTCACTATAACAATCCACTCGTAATTATTGTTTAACTATGTTCTCTTCGTTCTTGACTGGATAGTTAATTTCAAACATTGTTGCATGTTAACAGTTTCTAAGTATGATAAAGCACACGTGAAGTGAAAAATTTTATGGCAAAGACTAAGTTAAAAAGCAGATTATCTTTCAGTAAACGGTTTTACATGTGAAATGTGGTGCAATCCTTTACTCTTCTTAGTACGCAGAGTTTCAACTTCAAAGCAATTATCATGTTGTATACATTGGTAAGGAATGCTAAATTTTTTCCCAAGGTTAGCGTCTATGTTATTTTTCTCTGAGCCAGCCGGCCCATGTGGCTGCCTGCGGTGCGAGTCATTGTCTGTCTCCTTGTTGGTGCGCATCGTTATTAGGAATAGGAGACTTAACTTCTACAAATTTACCTTGCCGAGAGGGCCCAGCCCTCTTCCAACGTTTGTCATACGGGTGGTGTCTGTTTGGTCACAATTTACATTGTAAGAATAGCCTTGTCGTGTCCAGTTATTGTTTCTGTCGTCACCGAATTGTGACAGATGTGACCTGTAATTGTTGTGTTCCTGTTTTTGAGTCTCGCAATTGCCAGTGTCAATTTCCAATTCTTGTAACAGTCCCTGAAAAGCTTCAATCTCGTCTTTGCAACGTCCTGCCAAAATAATATGTCGTAAATGTTCAGGCAATTTGATTAAGCAAATGCAGATGAGTTCTGAGGGGCTGTATGGGTTTGACAGATACTGATTCTTGTGCAACGTGTCTTCAAAATATTTCACAAGACTGGAAAATTCAGATTGTTCGAAATGTTTCATCATTATGATGCTAAGTTTTACTCGGTCTTGTGTAGCTTGAGACCAATATGCTGAGAGGAAGGCATGATAAAATTCTCTCTCCTTCACTGTGACAATCGTGAATGACTGATCGCATTCTTACAGCTGGTTCATTCTCTCCAAGTAGCGACACATAAATTCTAATCTGTGCTCTAATGACCAGTTGGGAGGGAAACAGTGAGAGAATTGATGAAGCCACGCTTGTGGATGAATGTCGTTGCCAGAATTCGTAAATGTTTTGAATTTGCGTGTAGTAATGAATAGCTTATAGTCAAAATCATTATGTCGGCGAGTCGCACATCGGTCATTGTTACTTCGTTTCGGCGGTTCCATCTCAAAATTCGGTGTACCTTGCCAATTTCTTTCATAATTTCCAAAGTGCTCTGAGTTATTATTTTGTGGCTGTTCCGTATTTCTAAGTCCCTCTTCCCGTATTGGAGCGCGAGTATCCTCTGAAATATGTAATTCTTGTATTACCTGTGTCAACTGCTCTTGTACTTCCCATATTTCTCTTTTGTACTGTGTATTGATTTGATTCTGATTTTGTTTGAATTTTCTAATTTGTTCATACTCTTCTGTGTCAGTGAAGGCTACAGGTCTTGTGTCATTCAGATTATCATCTACCTTTGTAGATAAGTTAGTGAACTGATCCGAAAAGTTCAGTTACTTTCTCCGATAATGAACAGATCTCCTCAGTGTGTTTTACTGAACTAAGTTTCAGAGTGTCCATTTGTGTTGAAAGCGTATCTACCATGTCCTTTAAGTTTCCTTGAGTTTTTGCAAGTTGCATAACCAAATCGGTTGATGCAACTGAGTCAGTTTTAGCTTGCAAGGTGTCGTGATTTTCATGAACAATAGTTTGCAGTTCTTTTATGGCTGCTTCGTGATTCTTTAATGCATTATCATGACGCGAAGAAATAGGTTTAAAACGCTCACAAATTTGTATTTTAACGTCATTACAGTCCTTTTGATATTTCGATTCGATTTTAAGTAACTCAGCAGTTAAACCTTCACGTGTTTGTTCAAGCGTGGTGACTAACTTTTGAAGATTTTGTCCCATTCTGTCTAACTTCTGAAGATTTTGTTCCATCATGTCTAACTTTTGAAGATTTCGATCCATTGCGTCTAACTGTTGCTGTGTTTGTCTCTGATTTTGTTTCATTTTTTACATTAATTGCAATAATAATGTATTAGTGTCTGCAATCTGTTTCTCTATGCTTTTCGGCAGTGCATTTGCACCGCCAACAATCACATTTTGACAAGCAGAAAATGTGTCTTGACTTATCTGAGAAAACGGCGAGGAGCCAAAACCTGAAACTACAGTATTTGCAAGTTTGTGTCCTGTCATTTCCGATTCCTGAGGCGAGCTGTAGCCAACCAGTCGATCGATAATGCTTCCCTGTTCACTAATTGTTTCACTGTCTACACCATTATTTGCCACCCGCTCCATTTCCCTATGCACAATTACCAAATTGCTATGTTGATTGTCTGTTAATTCATTACACGATGGTGCTGATAAGCTACGCTCGTTGTCACTATCATTTCTCAATTTATTTGGGAGCCTAGTGTTACGTTTTTCACACGCCATAATTATCACGTATTTCACATGGTAACAAGAAAAGCACAATTTGAAGAGCAAAAACAAGAAAACACATTAGCATAGCACTGAAAATAATATCTCAATAATTGCAAGCACAGCTGCTAAATACTTCGTGCAAATCTACATGCACGCCACAACTGTTTTACTGTACAACAATGAAAAACTGCAACGACAAAGGAAATTCTCTGTGCAATTATGTGCTAGGACAAACTACAAGAAAAAATCGAAAGATTCCAGTGAGGTATCCTGGCAGGGTCGCCATATGAAACCTCCCCATAAAAAATTATAATTGACTGTGCTTAAACTGACACATAATACTTTTAGCGCAACGCAATCTGACTACAAAAGAATGGCCCTGACTAACAATAACCTATACGTTTCATGAATCACTTACATCACAAAAAATTTCGTTACTCGAACTACTACAATACAGTGAGCACCACTATTGCCAGCTAAATAAAAGATTCTAACTACTGAAGGCACTAACTACTGATAGGCATAGTTAGCAAATGAAAGATTTTGATAGAGAACAAACAATGTATTTACCTTAATAGTGTTCAAAAGTCATTATATATATATATATGCAGCTCCTACATCATACAGATAAGCTTATCTGGGCGTGGCAGCAGAAGTAAGCCCACTCAGCGGAGCAATGGCGTCACCAGAAGTTCTTTTTAGCAGCGGATCACGCTCTGTTAGAACTAGAGCGCGATCCCTCAGCGCCTAGCGGCAGCCGAGCGAAGCTCGTTCAAGGTCACCCGCCTTGCCCAACAACATGGCGGCTACTAACACAGCTATAGTTAGCAAATGAAAGATTTTGATAGAGAACAAACAATGTATTTACCTTAATAGTGTTCAAAAGTCATTATATATATATCAGTTCATGATATCCAGTATTACAAATTTACTCTTTCTGGGGGACACATGTCCAGATCGTCCGCTCTTAAAATTCTGCCATCTCTCTCCCCACATCCACCACTGCTGACTGCTCACCTCCAACTGCGCAACGCTACGCGCTGTTCACATCCAACTGCCCAACACTACAACAGTGAATATTACAACAATGCTAACCAGCCACAGACTGCACACAGCACAGTCAGTGATTTTCATACAGAGTTTGGATTTTTGCGGTATGGAAAGGTCACTTGAGCTATCTGTACTAACCTAAGAAAATGGTGGGAAAGAAAGGGCAGTTGGTCTACCTCCACTAACTAATTCACCTGACCGCCATCTCTTCCTAGGGATTGGCTAGCAGAAGAATAGACATGTGTGTGATGTAAGTCTTCATTATTTTTCATGCACTATTTTATTTAAACAATTAGAGGCACTACCACCATCCAGTGTGGTCACCAAGGGGTCTGAACTCCAACTGACCTAGTACACAGTACTGCCAACAGAGGGTGCTGTAATCCAGCCTGTCACGTATGCCAAGATGGTGGTCTGGAGGCGGAAAACGATGCGAAAATGACTCAGCCTGTGCTGGACTGCTGGAGAGAGTAAGGAAGGAGTGTACTTTATTTATTTTGGAACAATTTATTTAGGGATGGAGTGTATTTATCACATTGATACAAAACACAAGCTCTGACATGTTTGGGGTCACGACACACAGGCCACAGACCAGTAAACTACTCCTAAATAACCCTCTGCAGACATGCAAACAACTCCTAAATTACCAAAATAATTTTAGTACAGACATGCACACTCCTTCTAAATAATGCAGTACACTGATATGTAGACATGCTCTGTACTCGTTAACTGCTGAAATAACGTATAGCACAGCCCACACACCTGCTCGCAAAAAAATTCAACAGACAAGCGCAAGCTCCGCCCGCCACCCCTGTCCACTGGACCGCACAGGAGGCTAGCGGCAGCTCCTGTGAAGTGATGCACAGGTGCTCGTTTGGGTCCCACAAGCATGAGGTGACGACACCCTTTGATACTTGGTACCTGAGAAATTCCTCTCGAAATACATGTTCACCTAGGCACCGTTGCTGACGTCACCAGACAGGAATGAAGACCTAGTTGCAGAGCCGCAAATATTTTGTTATAAGTTGGCACAGTGGATAGGCCTTGAAAAACTGAACACAGATCAATCGAGAAAACAGGAAGAAGTTGTGTGGAACTATGAAAAAATAAGCAAAATATACAAACTGAGTTCTTTGTTCAAAACGGATGAATCCTAAGTTCTAAAAATAGTTGTTACTCCAACAGCAGTAATCTAATTTTGGAGAGTGAGCCGCCGTTCGTATCGTCTCTTTTCGAACTACAATACTAGCTGCAGAAATTTCTGTAGTTCCATTTGAAGAAGCGAATTTGATACCCATGCTTCAGTATGAAATATAACTATGAAAGGAGGCTATACGTCGTTCAGTGAGGACTTATTCGTAATTCATCTAAGTTAAAACAGAATCGCGATATCTTAAACGGTTCAGGAAATATTTGAGATGAACAGCGTAGCTGAAGCACCACGTATAATTAAAGAAATAGATCAGACATTTACAGCATAACTTAATTTAAATTCTGTCTAATTCTACTGGATTTTTAGAAATATGATAGAAGGGATTTGACTGTTGTTTATCCTACTGTGCTACAATGGCAATTAGGACAATTAAAAAATACGTGCTCGGGCGATATTGTTCCATCACCACAGTAACTCCCCAGCATTATCTCTTTTCTTCGTCTGCATTAACATGCAGCATATAACTTGCACCAGTGTGTTGAATGTGAGATTCAAGGCCTGTGGCAGTTACAGTGTACTTCAGGATTAGACAGAAGGTGGGTCGTTACTGATATAGTGGAAAAGCTCCTTTTAGATCAAAACAGAGGCGAAATATGTAACCAAAATTGCTCCTGCTGGGTTAGTCATACACTAGTGGTAGTATGTGTCTGCGACTCAAATTCCATCGTTAATGGAGGACAGTTGGCAGTATGTCAGTGCATTTTGTATGGAATGCCATGAACAGTTTCATTGGTTTCACTTAACATTGGTGTAATCGTCTGTGACAGAGATTGTGATAAAAAACAAATAGTATCACGAAATTGGTTGCTGTAATCTGAGGGTGGGAAAGATGTGATGGCTTATTGAAATAAGTAATATTACTCTCCTGAAACATTGTAAAGACAGTGCATGCCAGTGTTTTAACATTGCCCAGGTAGTTGGTGAATGGTGACATAGCGACGATTCATATACAAGGAGGCTCCTCAGTAGTTTTCAGTATACGTGGGGCCGTAATCTGTACAAATAAAAATCAATGGCGCATGTATGAAACACCTGAGAAAGATATGACCGATTTGGTTGACTTTTTTGTCGTGTTCTTTATTGTTTCTATGAACTAATTTTTTTTTGGAAAATTTGTGTGTATTGAAATAAGTTATAATGTTATAAGGATTGCTGTTTCTTCTGGAATAATGTTCCAAAATTTTTTGTCATTTATTATTTTTAATGTGGCCTCACTGGAAGCTACTATACATATATCTGGCAGATACACACTGTGAAAGCAGGTAACATTTCTTGGTGCAAATATCCTGCACTACAGACCAACGAAACTGGCGGCTAGAGAGGCGAGTATAGGTGGTACCGCCTGCACCTTCTCAGCACGCTTCCCTCACTTAGGATCTAGCTGTAAACCTCAGTCGTCAGAAGCCGGAAACCTACACTCTGAAACTTCCGCGCGTGTCTAGCCGATCCCGGCAAACTATGCCAACAAACGATGCTATCTGACACATTTATGCACAATGAATTACAAAGAGTTCATTTGAAAACCAAGTGATTACCGAAATTTGCACATAGTACATTGCAATAAAGATTTTAGGGCCAGAAGCGGATAATGACTGTTTTAAGGAATTTATTATGCCTGCGAAACCAGATTTCGATAATATGTTTGGAAACACATCAGCCTGCCTATACTGAGGCGCCAAAGAAACTGGTATAAGCATGCGTATTCAAATGCAGAGATATGTAAACAGGCAGAATACGGCGCTGCCGCCGGCAACGCCTATGTAAGACAGCCGGCAGCGGTGACCGAGCGGTTCTAGGCGCTTCAGTCCGGAACTGCGCGACTGCTACGGTCGCAGGTTCGAATCCTGGCTAGGGGGTGGATGTGTGTGATGTCCTTAGGTTAGTTAGGTTTAAGTAGTTCTAAGTTCTAGGGGACTGATGACCTCAGATGTTAAGTCCCATAGTGCTCAGAGCCACTTGAACCTATGTAAGACAACAAGTGTCTGTCGCAGTTGCTATTTGCACTGCCGCCTCGAGGCACCATGTGATGCAAGCAAGCGTGAGCCATCGCTCTCACACCGATGCTTCCTACAGCGACCGTGTGAAATTTGCTTTTATTTTCAAGTATACAGTTAAAGTTATACTGACACGACAGAACTCCAACGCGCGCTCATGCCGCTCCCATATGCGAGACACCTCTGCGAAGTACATGTGTTTTACCATTGCCGATGCGATACCTAGGGATACTGATGTCAGCGAATAGCATAGGGTGCATTGTTCCTAGTGCGACAAGTGAGACATGTCTGACCATGCTTAACCGCCCAGCATGAATGATGCAATGCTTATAAGTGCATGCACGTAGCTGATTTACTTCGATGGTGTATGTTTTCGAGTATTAACAATGAATGGATGTACTGCACAGTCATCTATCCGCATTCGCAATGATGGTCGCAAAGTGGAGAAGGGGTGGTTTATCTATGATATTGAAACTGATACATCATTGGTGACATGCTGTCACATCATTGGTCACATGCTGTCACATCATTGGTTGGTGTGGAAATTACTGTAAAATTGTTCACACTATCAACTGTGATGCTTATTATTAGAGTACATCGTTGGTGTCTTTTCCATCCCATCCATGCACTGGCATGCTGGTGGTTACCACATAATGATTGACTGATATCGCTTGTTTGAGTTGGAGAAAGAGTTTTGGTGGATGGACAGCACGTTCTGGAGTGGATAGCACTGAAACAGTGCTCGTGAACAAGACTGCAATATGGCGAATCAGTCGAAACGGAATGTAGAGTCATCAGCTATTCTATGACTATGGCAGATGAATTTAAATGTAGAGCTCATGAATCACTTTCAGGCTGTAGTTTGGAAACCATCCACAACGAGGCAGAACTCCTCCAACTTGCTTATGTTGTAACTCTCTTTTATTTAAAATCATCCAGTGTTTGTGTGTGTGTGTAGCATGTTATGGCAGCCTCAGTAATAACATGATTTACATTGTGCGATGTCTAGTTTTCTGCGAGAGGCCATGGATCAGAACGTCTTTATGTCAGTTTAGAACCTGACACAGACCTCAAAGTCATGGCAGAAAAAGAAAATGTATGGCAGTGTACAAAGCGTGTTAGAAAACAATGTTTCAAACAACGACACTGGGTCACAGGGAGCGTCTCTTGCGACTTGCAGTATAGTCTGTGGGATATGGTCATCGTCCTACAGTATGGGTGATGAAACATTTAACTGTTCTCGGCAATAGATCAAAAGCTGTATATTTTATATCATCCTGCATTGGCAGCAGCAGCAGTTTGACAGGAAAATTCGATGTTAAACTCGTTGTCCAGTTAGGAATGCTATTCTGGGAAGCATCCCAACAACTCTCTCTCTGCGCTGGGTCCACATCGCAGCTATGCGTCATCGTGCCTGCAACAACGCCTAGTTGATTTCTATATCGGATGAAGTTAGTGGAGCTTTTATAGTTCGTAATTTTTCTCTGTTGGGGGGTAGAGAATAACGATGATAGCATGTTGGGCTGATAGATGTGAATGAATGCCAATCTGCTTCGGACTGAAGTATCTGTATCTAATTCGAGACGTACCACAACGCGCGCATTTCCACCGAATATTCGAAACACTGTCCTGTTGCACTAACTCAAGTCGTTCTGTTTGTACACGACTTGCAGAAGTTGCTGGATATGGCTTTCCGCGACTTCTGCTCAGTTCCGAATTAAATTGGAACGATCACATGCGCAAAGCTGCAGAAATGGGAGTAGTTGCAGGATGCGTAGGACTGACTAAAACAGCGTTGGAATTTTACTGTAGGAGATAGGTTCGAGAAAGGTAACTCGTTCCGAGATATGAGAGTGACAGAAATACGATTCACTTGTGACCATGATCCTACGCAGGTATGTGGTTGAATGGAAGGACTTGATTTCAAATCATAGACATCATTTCTAGCGGATAGTGTAACACTAGAGATCTGAAAAACTAGTGTACATTTCTTACGACCTCAAGCGGCACAACATATACTACTGTTTGTGATCCTTCTCAATCAGTCATCGCCTGTAACTCAGTGGATATATTGCAGAACCTCTGACATGGTATCGAGACAGAACACATTATACATACTGGGGAAATGTTTAATGGCGTGGGTGAGTTGCAGATAGCGGTTTCATACCACGTTCCTTAGCCTAAACACTTTCAAAATTGTGCGACTTTATGATGAGGTTGCATGGTGGTTACGTGTAAGCTGAATGCTGGTCTGATAATACACACTCCTATGATCACCGTCTTGGTATTTCTCCAGAAAAACCAATTCATTCGGGGGTAAGGCCATACCTCGATTTATAAAGCCAGTATAGCTTTTAACACGTATATTTGTGTGCACCTGTTGAACCAAGACCGCTCGTGACAATAGCATACAGTAGATGTGGCGATCGGGTTTTTTAACAACTGTCCAGTTACACTTCTCTTTGCAAGACACAGTGGCAACACTCGCAAGAAAAACTTACGAGACATGTCCACCCATCGCTGATTTTTCTCTCAGTGTTATTTTGTATCGTGTGGAATCATTTATTAGCGAAGTATTATACATAGTAGTAATAGGGGATGCGTGATAGGGTCACCTTGAGCATCAGGCTTATAAAGTATGTGTTTGTATTCCAACGTGTGCAGAGGAGATGACTGTGGAATACTGTGATACCAGAGGGAAGAGTATGTCAAGTCATAAGAATGGTACAGGTATTTCTATTTCCAGAGCCACAGCCATCAGCAAGGTCTATCTCAGATACTTCGCTCATTGTCGAATGTCGTTCAATTGAGACCGCAATCGTAACATTTAGTAGTAAGTACAGCAATCAAATATATATATGTGACCGGTTTTCTAGGGTGGTTCTGCCTATGTGTGGTCTGTGGTGGGCCTGATTCACGTTTCCTATTAACAGTAGGATCTGTCTGAATGCAGAGGACAGTTTGATTGTAGGAATGTAGCTGAGTTAACGTTGTCGTCCTCTAGACGGCAGAATAGCGAACCAATACTTAGTATGTGTTGGATAGCTTTCGTGATCGCGTGGAAATTCGAGAAGATTCAATATGGACGTGTGTTTGTGCTGGGCCATTATTCCCGCCTATGTAAATTGTTCGGTTCATTACTTCTGCACATTTCGCGGCTTTATTTAGTTGAGGGAACATGGATCGTGGTGTGTGCATCTAGTAGGTGAAAGACACATTTGCTGGTTCTCTAGTCGTGAGAAACACGTTATTTGACTTTGTAATTTATAGAGATGATTTGGAATCTTTTACAACACCAACATCGGTATTAACAAGTTGGAGTATCAGTTTCCTCTATTTTTCTTTTTCGAGTTTTTTTCACGCAAAGGTCCTCGCACATGGGATAAGTTTCTAGTCACTCAGGGGTCTAGAACACGCTCCATCTCGCTAAAGTTTGGGGTTTCTAGAAAAATAATTTCCAGTCTATATCTTGGGAATCATGTTGCGTGAGCGATCGGTAGGATGATGCCGTGTGCTTGATATCAAGAAGTACCGCGAAAATGGTATAAGATTATCGCAAACCTTGCGAAAATACATCTGTTCTTGTAATCCCAGAGGCTGGAGGTGTGTGTAGAAAATCAGGCAAGTAATCAGTCCGGACCAGAAACAGTAATGCGTTTGTGCCAAGGTTAATGAAGCCCGAATTTGTAGAACAGTTGTGAGAGTGACTTCGATCCGCTGAGGATGCTCTGGTCATGCTTTGGGGGTGGATGCCCGCCCGACCTCGCCGTAAATATCTACTGCTGTGAGGGGTATATACAGCACTGTCTGTCTTCGTGGTATATGTACGAGTGATGCAAAAGGGATGATTTTGTATGGTGCAGGATACGAATTGTGTATTTACTACATAGAGATGGTAAGCAGTGATATATTTCTGAGTTGGAGATCTCTAATATTCAAGCTCCTGTCCTCAGTGGAAGAGCACTGTAATTGAGTAGGAGTCTTTCTGTACTTGACGATATGTAGGGCATGCGGTGATATATTGGTGGGTCGCAGGTTTGTTTCACATTCTAATATTCAAGCTCCTCTCCTAGGTGGGAGAGCAGTGTAATTGAGTAGGAGTCTTTCCATATTTGACGATATGTAGGGTACGGGATGATATATTGATTGGTCACAGGTCGCTTTCACATTCTAATATTCAAGCTCCTGTCCTCAGTTGGAGAGCAGTGTAAC
Source organism: Schistocerca serialis cubense (assembly GCF_023864345.2). Taxonomy (NCBI): domain Eukaryota; kingdom Metazoa; phylum Arthropoda; class Insecta; order Orthoptera; family Acrididae; genus Schistocerca; species Schistocerca serialis. The sequence goes on from NC_064640.1 coordinate 170,205,251, forward strand.
TGGGTAAGAGTCTTTCCGTATATGATGATATGTAGGGTAGTTTGTAAGATTTAATTGTCAGTGCAATATGGCCATGTGTGTAAAATAGTTTTTTACCTCTGAAAGCCCCATATGCAGAAAGAAAGAAATGGCAGACAGTGCTTCCACACCAGTGGCATCAGTAATTCGGAGGGTCAGTTCGATAAGAGACAATCATTATGCTCGATTCATTCACAAGACATCCTTTGTGCTGGGATATAGGAGGCTCTAAATAGTAGTGAGAACGTTTGCATACGTTGAGAGCTGGAAGGGTAATGTGTGATGGATGGGGTGCCATGATAGAAAGGAATTCCATGCATCCAAGCTGAGACATCAAGAAAGTGAGTATTAATTGTTTCTGGAACACTATACATTTTCCGAGAAGTCAACTTGGCTCTTATTTTGAATACCCATGTGACATCAGTATAAGATTGAGAACCTTGTTAGATTCGATTGCGATGGTTTGTAGCTAAGCATGCGCACTTGGCAGTGTTGCATCAGTCACGCAGGGTGCTTAAACATGGTTAGATGCATCTCGCATGTTGGGCTAGGAACAATGCACCGTGAAAGCCTACATGGAATGCACCCTGTGCTATTCTCTGACATCAGTATCCCCAGGTATCGCATAAGCAGTGGTAAAACACACGTCTGCGCAGAGGTGTCTCACATATGGGGCTGGCCTGAGTACGCATTGGAGTTCTGTGACGTCAGTATAACTCTAACTGAATACTCGAAAACAGAAGCAAGTTTTACCTGCTGTAGGCACCAGCGGTGTAAGAGTGGTGACTCATGCTGGGTTGCTTCCAGCGTCGGCGCGCTCTGCAAATAGGTCTTCATTCCTGTCTGGTCTCATCAGCAATGGTGCCTAGGTGAACATGGATTTCGAGAGGAATTTCTCAGGTACCAAGTATGAAAGGATGTCGCCACCTCATGCTCGTGGGCTCTGAACCAGCAGTTGGGCGTCACTCCACGGGGGCTGCCACTAGCCTGCTGTGAGGTCCAGTGGACAGGGGGTGGAGGGCGGTGCTTGTGTGTGTCTGTTGCATTATTTTGCGAGCAGGTGTGTAAGCTGTTCTATGCATTATTTCGACAGTTTATGAGTACTGAGCGTGTCTATACATCAGTGTACTGCATTTATTTAGGAGGAGTGTGCATGTCTGGACTAAAATTATTTCGGTAATTTAGGAGTTGTTTGCACAGGGATATTTAGGAGTAGTTTACAGGTCTGGTGGCTGTGTGGCGTGACCCCAAACATGCCAGAGCATGTGTTTTGTATCAGTGTGATAAATATACTCCATCCCTAAATAAACTGTTCCAAAATAAATAAAGTACACTCCTTCCTTACTCTCTCCAGCAACCCAGTGAAGGTTGAGTCATATTTGCACCATTTTCCCTCTCCAGACCACAATATTGGATTATGATGCAGGAATGATGACAGCACCCTCTGTTGGCAGTACTGTGTAGTAGGTCATTTGGACTCTAGATCTCATGGTGGAGACACTGCCTGCAAAATAAAGACTAATGTCCAGATCAGGCAGAGTCCTTTTCCCACCAATGTCCCCACCCCAGACCATCAGCTTGGATTATGTCATGGAATGGACAACAGCGCTCTCTGGTGTTGGTACTATGTACTAGACCCTGTTTCCCGCCATCTTGGATAACAGTACTTGCGTCATCAGCTGACGTCATGGTGGCCATCTTGGATTACGCCACAGATGAGAGTGCCCTTTGGTGGTGGGACTGTGTACTAGGTTAGTTGGAGTGTGGACCCCATGGCGACCACACTGTTTCCCATCATTTCCCGTCACCATCTTGGATTACATCACAGGAGGGATGACAGCACCCTCTGGTTGTGGTACTGTGTACTAAGTCAGTTGGAGTTCGGACCCCTTGGTGACCATACTGGATGGTGGTACTGCCTCTAATTGTTTAAATAAAATAGTGCATGCAAAATTATAAAGACTTATGTCAAGCACTGGTCGAGTCCTCTCCCTGCCAATTAGGAAGAGGTGGCAGTCAGGTGACTTTAGTTAGTGGAGCTAGCCCAACCACACTTTCTTTCCCACCATTTTCTTAGGTTAGTACAGATAGCTCAAGTGACCTTTCTTTACCGCCAAAGTTCAAACTTGGTGCCAGTTCCTAGGAGGAGGTGGTGGTCTGGTGACTTAGGTTAGTGGAGGTAGTCCAAGTGGCCTCTCTTCCCACCATTTTCTTAGGTTAGTAGAGGTAACCGTGGTGTGATGCATTATTCTGTTGTAATTTAAACTTAGCACCATTTTTCTGACGGAGGGGAGGGGAGGGGGGTTAGATTAGTATAGGTAGCCCAATTGACCTTCTTCCTGCCAAAATTCAAACTTCCCACCAAAATCCGCCATCTTGGATGACGTCACAGCCATCATCTTAGATGATGTCATGCGCTGTTGCCAAGTCTACACGCCGCCATCTTGGCTGACGTCATCGTCACCATCTTGGATACATCTGGCAACACCGCAGAGTGTCCCAGAAATAGCTTTGTCCCAATACTCACACACAAACGGGAAAGATTGACCAGATTTCAAGTTGAAACTCTTATAATGAGTTTTACTTTATCAGTAGCAAAATGACTGTTCCTATCTTGTGACTGTACAAACTGAAATAAAAACTTTCTTTCAGAATGTAACCAATACTGCAATGACTGTAGAATAAGTCAAAAAGTATTCCCTTCAATCAACTGCATAACTGCCTACATTTGAATGTAGAAATGTAATCCTGGATTGCATGTACCATGTTTTGAACAAACACAATCTACCATACCAACAACGAACACAATGATGGTCATATAGTGAGCAACCACATTATATCCAGGATGATTCAGCTAAGCTGTTCACCTCAAATACACTCCTGGAAATTGAAATAAGAACACTGTGAATTCATTGTCCCAGGAAGGGGAAACTTTATTGACACATTCTTGGGGTCAGATACATCACATGATCACACTGACAGAACCACAGGCACATAGACACAGGCAACAGAGCATGCACAATGTCGGCACTAGTACAGTGTATATCCACCTTTCGCAGCAATGCAGGCTGCTATTCTCCCATGGAGACGATCGTAGAGATGCTGGATGTAGTCCTGTGGAACGGCTTGCCATGCCATTTCCACCTGGCGCCTCAGTTGGACCAGCGTTCGTGCTGGACGTGCAGACCGCGTGAGACGACGCTTCATCCAGTCCCAAACATGCTCAATGGGGGACAGATCCGGAGATCTTGCTGGCCAGGGTAGTTGACTTACACCTTCTAGAGCACGTTGGGTGGCACGGGATACATGCGGAGGTGCATTGTTCTGTTGGAACAGCAAGTTCCCTTGCCGGTCTAGGAATGGTAGAACGATGGGTTCGATGACGGTTTGGATGTACCGTGCACTATTCAGTGTCCCCTCGACGATCACCAGTGGTGTACGGCCAGTGTAGGAGATCGCTCCCCACACCATGATGCCGGGTGTTGGCCCTGTGTGCCTCGGTCGTATGCAGTCCTGATTGTGGCGCTCACCTGCACGGCGCCAAACACGCATACGACCATCATTGGCACCAAGGCAGAAGCGACTCTCATCGCTGAAGACGACACGTCTCCATTCGTCCCTCCATTCACGCCTGTCGCGACACCACTGGAGGCGGGCTGCACGATGTTGGGGCGTGAGCGGAAGACGGCCTAACGGTGTGCGGGACCGTAGCCCAGCTTCATGGAGACGGTTGCGAATGGTCCTCGCCGATATCCCAGGAGCAACAGTGTCCCTAATTTGCTGGGAAGTGGCGGTGCGGTCCCCTACGGCACTGCGTAGGATCCTACGGTCTTGGCGTGCATCCGTGCGTCGCTGCGGTCCGGTCCCAGGTCGACGGGCACGTGCACCTTCCGCCGACCACTGGCGACAACATCGATGTACTGTGGAGACCTCACGCCCCACGTGTTGAGCAATTCGGCGGTACGTCCACCCGGCCTCCCGCATGCCCACTATACGCCCTCGCTCAATGTCCGTCAACTGCACATACGGTTCACGTCCACGCTGTCGCGGCATGCTACCAGTGTTAAAGAGTGCGATGGAGCTCCGTATGCCACGGCAAACTGGCTGACACTGACGGCGGCGGTGCACAAATGCTGCGCAGCTAGCGCCATTCGACGGCCAACACCGCGGTTCCTGGTGTGTCTGCTGTGCCGTGCGTGTGATCATTGCTTGTACAGCCCTCTCGCAGTGTCCGGAGCAAGTATGGTGGGTCTGACACACCGGTGTCAATGTGTTCTTTTTTCCATTTCCAGGAGTGTATTTCCTGAACCGTTTAAGATATCACAATTCTATTTTCACCCTAATGAATTGTGAAATGTCCTAACTAAATGACACATAGTGTTTTATCATACCTGTATTAATTACAGAGATGTCGGTATCAACTCTGCTTTTTCAAACAGAGCTACTGTGATTTGTGCTGCTGGTGTGGTAGTTCTAAAAGAGGAAAATTAGAAGTTTCATAGAAATTATAACATTTAAAACTTTGGTTTTATTTGTTTTTACCTTCAAAAGAGTTATGTATATGGTACCTGTTCTTTTGAACATTACCGGAAGAACAGATACCACAAAATAAAGCACAATGACCCCTTCAGAGCAGATTTACACTAAGCTCTAATTCCTTCTTACGGCAACCGGCGAGACGAAGGGAGTAATGAGGCTAATGAGCAGAGGCAGTACATCAGTACATGTGGTATAAGTTGAGAATTTGATTCTGACGGGAGGCGTGCTAGGAAGTCCGTGCGGTTGTGGTGACGACTATGCCTGGATGACGTAGCTCAACTGTCTAGCAAGCAGGAGACCTGCGTTCGAATCCCAGTCTGGCATAAATTTTCAACTCATCCCATTAATTTAAATCAGTGCCCACTGGAAGCTAATGTCTTTAATTCCTTTGTGTCGCTAAACCAGTTGCTTTCTTATGCGGAAATTCGTACAGAACTGTCGCGTCTTGTTGATGCAGTGCTCTAGTTTGAAGCAGCTAATAGAGTCAGGTTATAAATGGGGAATGTTTAAAACTGATACTAATCGTACATGACTACATGTGGTGGGACCGGAACAACAACTGAAAGCCAGAGGAGGTGGCATCTGAGGATGATTCGCCAGTTAACTATGATAACGATTCTGCTCTTCATTCTACAAGAGCCTTCAAAGGAAGATGCACGTAAGAAATTCGATGAACTTGCAAAAAGAAGGAACTGAATTATACATATTGTTGTGAGTTTAATGTCAAGATACACCCTTACAGTACAAAACAGCAACAATAACAAACAGAAAATCACAAATGTAGTCATAAACACGTCCTTCTACTTCCATTTATTTTATTAAGAGTTCTAAACGCCCACCTTTGACTGCGACACACGTTTGCAATTGCTAGGGTAAGGACCTCTTGACGGACAAGAGATTACTTCGAAATCACTGCATATTCTGCAACAATACGATATTTTTTATCCCCTTGGGTCGTCATAACATATGCGTGGATTTCATCTTTGAGTGTACCGCAGAGAAAAAGTTCCAATGGCGTCAAAACAGGCGAACGTGCAGACCAGCTGACAACTCGTTCACGTCCTATCCACCGACCAGAAAGGAGCTGAGTGAGTGCTTTCCTACCGACAGGCGAGAAGTGCACCTATCGTGCTGGTACCACATACGTAGGGGGAGTGTACAAAAATATGAAAAAACCGAAAACACGAAACATTACCGTTCCTAATACAGTGCAGGGAACCCCTTGGGATTGAAAACAGTTTCTATCGTCTCGGAATGAATAAATACAGGTGTTGTATGGTGCTCAAGGGAATCCTATACCACTCTTCCATCAAAATACTGGCTAGTTTAGATAACGATGATGGAGATGGATAACGATCACGTACATTTCTTTCCAAAGCAGTAAAGGCTCAATAATATTGGGACAATGTTGACTGTGGTGGCCACAGAGAGGCGACAATTCATTTTCGTGCCCACAAAACCAGTCCTGAACGATACGAGCTGGAAGCTAGCATCACTAGTAAGCAACAAGCATTGTACCATGGAATGGACCTGGTCGGTCAACGTGGTCAAATAATCCTTGGCTGTAATGTGAGCTTGCAGAGTAACAATAGGGCCCATGGAATACCACGGTATGGGTGCCCAGATCACCGAGCCTACACCCTGTTTCACTCTTGGACCGTAAACTCGGCCAGAAGTTGGAAGCGGTGGGAAATAGACTCATCTGACAAGATGATATTTTTCTATTTGTCAATATTTCAGATTTTATGGCTTTGGCCCCTTTCTTTCTGTTACGAGCACTTGCATCACTAATGTGTGGTTTTGGAATTCCTACTCACCCTGGAATTCGCAGCTTATGGAGCCTTCTTCCCGTTGTTTCTGATACTGACAGGGTTCGTAAATGAGACATTCGGTTCTACAGTGACTATTGCGACTGTCGCCCTCTTATTTTTCGGCATAATCCTCTTTAATGACCGTCCGTCACAATCGCTCAACACACTTTCGTTCGCATTGTGCCATAGCGGACGACTTTTTCCGCTTTCCCTGTATGCTGCATACGTGTTCGATACGGCGCCTCTTGAAACACGAAACACTTCGGCTCCCATGACTGCGACAGCACCCACCACACGTGCACCAAGAATCTGCCTACGTTCGAATTCACTTAGCTCCGCACTCATAGCTACAAAAAAAAAATACTGTTCTCACTACTACTGACACTTGCAGCTTATTGACATTGCACAGGTGCCAAGCAATGGTCAAATACAACAGCGCAACTTACAGGCTCGGAACTTCTTCATTTACGTTCAAGCATGTATTACTCGCGGCGTTTCCATATTTTTGTCCAACCCCTGTACATGTACGAGGCCGCAATCGGGAGGACGACGGTTCAATCCCGCGTCCGACCATCCTGATTTCGGTTTTCCGTGATTTCCCTAAATCGCCCCAGGCAAATGCCGGGATGGTTCCTTTGAAAAGGCATGGCCGACTTCTTTCCCCATCCTTCCCTAATCCGATGAGACCGATGACCTCGCTGTCTGGTCTCCTTCCCCAAATAACCCAACCCATGTACGAGGCGAGATTCCAAGTACACTATATTATCCCACACTCATTTGGCTACAAAACCGTATTTTTCAACATGATCCCCATTCTACGCGATGGCCTTATGCCACCTTACTGGGAGGGCCTGCGTGCCTGCATGGTACTGTACTCGTCGACGTTGTCGGCAGCGTCGCACTACGTCAGCAATTCCATCAGAAACTGTTACAATGAGCCTCGTAACGCGCAAGCAAATCCGCACAGATGGTCCTCCGTTGCTGGTTATGGTCTTCTGCTAGGCGGCGAGGAACCTAGTGGGCAAACACCTTTGAGTACCCCAACTGGCGGACGAGTGTGACAGTGCTACCATCAGAGGTCCAGTTGAGCAGCAAGGTGTTTGACAATGGTCTTTCGATCATCTCGAATGAGGATCCGCACGTTCCAACATGCAGGAGTCACAACTGTGTGGCTGGCCGGTACGCGGGAGATCGGACAGTTTTGCGCGACCTTGTTTAGATAATGGCAGACGCCTCGCCAAACGACTCACCGTGCTTTTGTTCACTGCCAGATCTCAGTAGACATTCTGAAAACGCGTATGAATATCTGCGTTGCTCTAGTTTTCCGCCAAAAGAGACTTAATGACAGCTCTCTGCTTAGAACACACCTCCGTTACAGACACTACTCGTATTCTGAAGGCTACATGGAGCGCCGCCAGCAGACTGGGACTTCGTGAAACTGTAGGGACTGAAGCGGGAATATTCCACGACGTCCCAAAACAAATTCCAAATTTTTTCAATGGAAATTGGCCAAGAAAAATATGTGCTGCCTTACTTATCTAATACCCCTAATATAGCAAGTGGTTCTTTCTCCAGGACAGTGGGCGTAAAACATTTTTGCTTAAAAGCCAATATTGACAATGTATATCGACACCTCCGACCGCATAGGAGGAAGGGCGAGGGAGGGGTGGGGGGAACTGACCACTTATAGGGAAATTAAGTTTTCATCAAACCGTCTTATTGATAGCAGCTTACCACGTAACACATTTTGAATCTACATATTATAAGCTATCATATCAAATATTTAAAATTAAGAGAGAAAATGATATATTGTGAAACGTCCCCTTAGAAAAATTATACAAGACTGTGCTTAAACTGACACACAATATTTTTAGCGCAACGCAATCTGACTTTCAAAAAATCCCTACGAAAGAATGGCCCAGACTAACATTAACCTATACGTTTCACAAATCACTTACCTCACAAAAATCTTGGTTACTCGAACTACTGCAATACAGCGAGCACCACTACTGCCAGCTAAATAAAAGATTCAAACTACGGAAGGCACTAACTACTGATAGGGATAGTTAGCAAATGAAAGATATTAATAGAGAACAAACAATGTATTTACCTTAATAGTCATAATATATATAGCAGTTCATGACAAATTACAAAACTCCGCCATCTCTCTCCCCACATCCACCACTGCTGGCGGCTCACCTCCAATTGCGCAACGCTACGCGCTGTTCACATCCAGCTGCCGCTGCCCAACACTACAATGGAAGACAACAATGCAAACTAGACACAGACTGCACACAGCACAGCCAGTGTTCCAAAATTTTTTGTAATTTATTATTTTTAATGTGGCCTTACTGGAAGCTACTATACATATATCTGGCAGATACACCATTGATACTGTGAAAGCAGGTAACATTTCTTGGTGCAAATATCCTGCACTACAGACCAACGAAACTGGCGGCTAGAGAGGCGAGTATAAGTGGTACCGCTTGCACCTTCTCAGCACGCTTCCCTCATTTAGGATCTAGCCGTAAACCTCAGTCGTCAGAAGCCGGAAACCTACACTCTGAAACTTCCGCGCGTGTCTAGCCGATCCCGGCAAACTATGCCAACAAACGATGCTATCTGACACATTTATGCACAATGAATTACAAAGAGTTCATTTGAAAACCAAGTGATTACCGAAATTTGCACATAGTACATTGCAATAAAGATTTTAGGGCCAGAAGCGGATAATGACTGTTTTAAGGAATTTATTATGCCTGCGAAACCAGATTTCGATAATATGTTTGCCTGTACTGAAGCGCCAAAGAAACTGGTATAAGCATGCATATTCAAATGCAGAGATATGTAAACAGGCAGAATACGGCGCTGCCGTCGGCAACGCCTATGTAAGACAACAAGTGTCTGCCGCAGTTGTTAGATTGGTTACTGCTGCTACAATGGTAGGTTATCAAGATTATAGTGAGTTTGAACGTGGTCTTATAGTCGGCTCACGAGCCATGGGACACAGTAGCTCCAAGGTAGCGATGAAGTGGGGACTTTCTCGTACGACCATTTCACGAGTGTACAGTGAATATCAGGAATCCGGTAAAAAACCAAATCTCCGACATCACTGCGGCCTGAAAAAGATCCTGCCAGAACAGGACCAACGACGACTGAAGAGGAACGTTCAACGTGACAGAAGTGCAACCCTTCCGCTAATTGCTGCAGATTTCAGTGCTGGGCCATCAACAAATGTCAGCGTGCGAACCATTCGACGAAATATCATCGATATGGGCTTTCTGAGCCGAAGGCTCACTCATGTACCCTTGATGACTGCACGACACAAAGCTCTACGCCTCGCCTGGTTCAAATGGTTCAAATGGCTCTAAGCGCTATGAGGTCATGAGTCCCCTAGACTTAGAACTACTTAAACCTAACTAACTTAAGGACATCACACACATCCATGCTCGAGGCAGGATTCGAACCTGCGACCGTAGCAGCAGCGCGGTCCCGGACTGAAGCGCCTAGAACCGCTCGGGTACAACGGCCGGCCGCTTCGCCTGGGCCCATCAACACCGACTAATGATAACTGGAAACATTTTTCCTGCTCGGACGAGTCTCGTTTCATTGTATCGAGCGGATGGACGTGTACCGGTATGTAGACAACCAAATTAATCCATGGGACCTGCACGTCAACAGGAGACGGTTCAAAATGGTGGCGGCTCTGTAATGGTGTGGGGCGTGTGCAGTTGGGACAGGTGACACGTACGTAAGCATCCTGTCTGATCACCTGCATCCATTCATGTCCATTGTGAATTCCGACTGAATTTGGCAATTCCAGCAAGGCAATGCGACACCCTACACGTCCGAAAGTGGCTCCAGGAACACTCTTCTCTCTTTAAACACTCCCGCTGGCTACCAAACCACCCAGACGTGAACATTATTTAGCATATCTAGGATACCTTGCAACGTGCTGTTCAGAAGAGGTCTCCATCCCCTCGTACTCTTACGCATTTATGTACAGCCCTGCAGGTCATGGTGTCAGTTCCCTCCAGCACTACTTCAGACATTAGTCGAGTCCATGCCACGTCGTGTTGCGGCACTTCTGAGTGCTCGCGGGGGCCCTACACGGTATTAGGCAGGTGCACCAATTTCTTTGGCTCTCCAATGTATATTCACGTATACTCGAGTGAATAATAAAGTTTATTATAGCAACATGCACTAATAATGCTCGTATGTTAAGTTATAAAGCTATTTCAGTTTCTACTATGTGAACATCTAAGCATTCATTCGCTCCACATGTTAATTTTAGTGTCGCTGCAAAGTATTAAATACAGATCTTCTGCTGTCTGTGATAATTAATAAATGACATCGGCAAACATGTCATCCCAGACTGTACACCCGACGGCTGTTCAACCTTGTATTGATAAATCATTTGGAGAAGGGAGAAAAGGGGAAGACAATTGAAAAGCGAACGAAGACAAGAACCAGTGTTCATAACTTTGGGGAATAGTAAGTTCAAGAAACTGCAATCTGCCGTACCAAAATGATTTCGTCTCTTCTTGAATTGTCCTTAAGGTCACAAAGCTATGTACAATTTCCCTTGTTTGTGTCCTTGTATCTTGTAATCAAGTTATCTTAATTCGCAATCGAGAATAGCATTAGTAAGTGATGAAAATCACAGCTCTGTACGTAAACATACACTATGTCATCAAAAGTATCCGGACTTTGAACGTGGTCAGATGATTGGATGCCTCTTGTCATACGTCTGTGAGCTAGCTTTCCACACTCATAAACACTCCTAGGTCCACTGTTTCCGATGTGATAGTGAAGTGGAAACGTGAAGGGACGCGTACAGTACAAAAAGCGTAAAGGCCGACATCGTCTGCTAACTGACAGAGACCGCCGACAGTTGAAGATAGTCGTAATGTGTAATAGGCAGACCACCACACAGGAATTCCAAACTGCATCAGTATCCACTGCAAGTACTATGACAGTTAAGCGGGAGGCGAGAAAACTTTGATTTCATGGTCATAAGCCACAGAGCACGCCGGTAAGTGCTAAACGACGCCTCGCTTGGTGTAAGAAGCCTAAACATTGGACGATTGAACCGTGGAAAAACGTTGTGTGGAGTGATGAATCACGGTACACAATGTGACGATCCCATGACAGGGTGTGGGTATGGCGAATGCCGAGTGAACGTCATCTGCCAGCGTGTGTATTGCCAACAGAAAAATTCAGAGGCGATGGTGTTATGATGTCGTTTTTTTCATGGAGTGGGCTTGCACCTCTTGTTGTTTTGAGTGGCTCTATCACAGCACAGGCCTACATTGTTATTTTAAGTACCTTCTTGCTTCCCACTGTTGAAGAGCAATTCGGGGATGGCGATTGCATCTTTCAACACGATCGAGCACCTGTTTATAATGCACGGCTTGTGGCGGAGTGGTTACATGACGATAACATCCCTGTAATGGACTGGTCTGCACAGAGTCCTGACCTGAAACCTATAGAATAGCTTTGGGATGTTTTGGAACGCCGATTTCGTGCCAGGCCTCACCGACTGTCATCGATACCTCTCCTCAGTGCAGCACTCCGTGAAGAATGGGCTGACATTCCCCGTGACACCTTCCAGCACCTGATTGAACGTATGGCTGCGAGAGTAGAAGCTGTCATCAAGGCTAAGGGTGGGCCAACATCATATTGAATTCTAGCATTACCGATGGGGGGCGCCATGAACTTGCAAGTATTTTCAGCCAGATATCCGGATACTTTTGATCACATGGTGTAGAACAGCTCTGTACAGTGAACGCTTAAATGAATGATCAACAGGAACCAAGCAAGATGCATGCAGTATAGGCGGCAGCGCGAATAAAGTCCTATGTCAGCCATAGGTGTCTGATAGTCGTTGCTTCCTATAACACTACGTGGACCGTAGCTGTTGAAGATTACACTGTGCCAACCTTGTGTGCTGCGTATCAGGGCCCAATTCTGACCTGACTTCTCATTGGCAGTTTCAAGCGAAGAAAAGATGTCGGGTGGGAGAACTGACATTCCCCTACTAGCATTCAGTTTCGTTGGTCTTAGTATAGATCAGACCTATGAACAGCACGAGAACATCACCATCTCTATTTGGTCCTCTCTCTTCTAAATATTATTTATAGTGTCAGCAGTATAGGCCGAACTGTTGTGAAGAACCGAAGGATGGTTGTGAAAGTGAAGATTCTACATGTGACGTTCCACGCCGTTGTAGTACGAGGGCAGGAACTTAAATAGTGGCAACTATTTATTCACAACCCATACAAAAGAGTTACATGTTCGCACCTCTTACTGTAGTCACTAGCGTTGTGTAGAGCCCGTTGCCAGCGATGTGGAAGGCGTAGTATACCATTAGCAGAGCCTGTTCTGTTGATGGTACGAATGGAGCGGTCTAAAGTTATGTTGATTCTCGTGTGATGTCCTTAGGTTAGTTAGGTTTAAGTAGTTCTAAGTTCTAGGGAACTGATGACCATAGATGTTAAGTCCCATAGTGCTCAGAGCCATTTGAATCATTTTTTTTTATTCTCGTGTACGACTGTGATGGTGTTATCCTAACGCTTTAAATTCCTCCATGGCAGACCGTCAATGCACAGTATTACTGTTCGCTTTTGGAGCATCACCTGCGACCAGCTTTGCGAGAGAAGCGGCGACACTTTCTGCGCCACCCACCCGTCATTTTGCACGACAATGCGCGGGCGCATACAGCGCAAGCTGTGGCTGCTCTGTTCGGTCGATGGGACTGTACCATCCACCATGCTCCCCGGACTTAAGTCCTTGTGACTTTGATTTGATTTAGAAGATGAGGGAACCACTTTGTGGCATTCTCTTCAGAACTGTTCCAGAGATTCGACAGGCAGTAGACCGCTCCATTCGCACCATCAACAGAACAGGCTCTGCTAACGGTATACTACGCCTTCCAAATCGCTGGTAACGGGTTCTATACAACGCTGGTGACTACTTTGAAGGACAGTAACAGGTGCAAACATGTAACTATTTTGTATCGGTTGTGAATACATAGTTGCCACTATTTAAGTTCCAACCCTCATATAAAGTTTAAGTTCTACAAAAATCAGATAGTAGAATACTTGCCACATCTGTAGTATTCAATACGGCATACACGCAGCATAGATAACTGGTTTCCACTTGGGCACTTTGCAAGGTACCACTTATTTTCAGGTTACATTTTATTTCATTTTTTTCGAGACTTAAATTTTATATCACGTCTGCAGATACCAATAGCATTCAATTATCTCAGGCAGGAGTGCAAAACACATAGCCGGGAGTAAGATGGCGGCTCCCACGCTGGCTCAAGCAGCTGCTGGGACATTTCGCGTTGTCGGTAGACAGAGAAGTGAGGTGCTGTGGCTGGCTGTTTGAAAGACACTTGTGCCGGCGCACGATACATAGGGAAACTACAGCCATTCTGGCACGAGGCAAGTAATTTTGTTTAATAAATATTTACTATTAAAAGCTACATTTTCCACTGCAGATATTAGGAGAAGCCACCTGTTCATTAACACTTTCTTTCAACAGTATTGTCGAGCAAGAAAGCAGTCGTTTCAATAAAGAGATGGATAGTGCTTAAGATACGAAACTGTACAAACAGCTACGATGTTTCACGATTGTAAGTGCAAGATCTAAACTGCGCGGGATAGCCACCAGTAGCCGATATGATGCCTTTCGATCCAGTCCTGACGTAAGACCACGCTCTGAAGAAATTGCTAGTTTTCAATTAATAAACAACATATTGTTTCATTTATTAACAGATTACGGCACTTCCGTAAATAAACACATGTTAAAGGGATTCACGAACCTTATTTGAAGTAATATAGCGTCTTACTTCATCACGTAGAAAGTACAGTATATAGAACGCACTTTTCCAGAGAATCCGGTGCCGATGATACTGCTGCTGCGAGGGACCGGAGCTTTGCAGCTAACTAGGTAAGGAGAAGTGACGAGTCACTAAGATAATGCAAGAACGGATTGTTTTAATCTCTGTAAGTCTCGGCCAGAAAAGCGTGCCCAGTCACACTGCATACCTCTTACACCATCTTCTACAGACTCCTTAACTAAACTAAGATACTTCTGGAGATTTAGTACAAAGGGGGCACGCTCTTACCCTTGGCATCTCTTGTATGGGGAAATCTGATCACATTTGGATAAGTGACAGCGGAGGCATCTGACGCTCATTGAGTAGAAAAAAAAAATTGATCGCGTTTGGATAACTTACGGTGGAAGGAACTATTTTTCGCCGATTTGTATTAAGATTAGGAAGTGCAGTCCGATACAAGTGCAAAGGAAGTGGGAAGCGAATTATAAATGTAAAAAGTGACTGAAATTTGTGGTTTGCAAGTAGCAACAATAAAACTGTGCGAGTAGTGGAGTGCCAAAACCGTGTCACGAATCGCAATAAATTAACATAGTGGAAAATACAAATTACGTCCAAGGATTGCAAACACTTTGTGGGTAGAACTTAATGAACGATCGTCCAAAAAGGCTTCGCGGTGGAGAAGAAAGAAAACAACGGCATCAAGCGTGGCAAGGCTAGCTGCGTTACCAGAGGAGGCATCGCTGCACGCAGCGAGCACGGAGAATCCATTCGGTTACGATGGCAGCAGGATGGGGTGCGCCCGGTGTGCACACGCAGAGGTCTGCAGTTCGACGCGCGGGCGCAGCGTCGGCACATTCTTGAAGCAGCTACGTCGTCAGGGGATGCAGAAACTTACATCAAGTAAGTCAAGGTTGCCTTTAGCTCTAGGGGTGCGTGGAGTTCAGTAATTAAGTTCTGTGGTGTATAGTCTACTTGAGAGCAGTTAAAATTATGGGGAACAAAACGAGTACGTTAGAAGTTTCTGAGGAGTCAGAAAGACCTAAAAGAACGGATGAAACTAACAACAATAAGTGGAAAGAACTTAATATACAGGAAATGTTTTCAGCTCTAATGAAAAAAACAGAAGAAACTGCTAATGTAATGAACAATAAAATAGAGGATGATGCAAAGAATGCTAACCGACAGATAAATGCGAGAATAGGAGAAACTGCTAGAGATACTAACTAACAGCTGGAGAAAATTATTGAGAAAAATAACAAAAAACTGACAAATTAGAGGAATGTATCAGGAAGGTTCGCAGAAGATGTAAAGAAGGGGATAAGAAAAAAATGACTCTGAGCACTATGGGACTTAACATCTTAGGTCATCAGTCTCCTAGAACTTAGAACTACTTAAACCTAACTAACCTAAGGACATCACACACATCCATGCCCGAGGCAGGATTCGAACCTGCCACCGTAGCAGTCCCGCGGTTCCCGACTGCAGCGCCTAGAACCGCACAGCCACCGCGGCCGGCAAGGGGATAAGAGAATAGGGAATGTAATAATGGAGAATATTCAGGAAAATGAACATACTGTGAATAATTTGCAAACTACTGTCAATGATAAAACTGAAGAATTTAACAAGAGAGTATCTGATATAAACAGTAAGTTAGACCCAGCTGAATATGGTCAGTCAATATCAAATGTTACAATAAATTCTGATTTAAGTTTTGGTGTAAATAATAACCTAGTCAAAGATGAGCAAATGCAAAACAAAGAAGCAGTCGAAGTAGATTCTGTTATGAAATTTGATGTCAGTAATGAGACTGAAAACAGCATTGTGTCAGTCTCCAATTTAAACAAATAATTCGATGAAAATGGGTCAGCATTGTCTAATAGAATAGCAAATACAAAATTTTGTAAAAACTAATACTCAAGAGAGATTTGGCATTGTAGCTTGTATCTTGTATTCAGCAGGAAGTCAGTGATTTTAGTGCCAGAGGCACGGTCATCAATATGGATGGAGAGAAGACACAATCAAAGAAAAACTAAGAACTTGTACATCATGCGCAGCTAATAATTAAGTAAACGTAGGAAGCGAATACTAACAGCACACAAATTATAACCCTAAACCTATACATCATGAACACCTTTCAGTCATAAACTATGGACTAGGAAGATGAGGCATCTGATATCATTAAATGATATACAAAACTTGAAGAATCAACCATCCTATGGATAAAGTCTAAAATGCAGGGCAAAAGGTGTAATAAACTTCTTTTAACAATTTTACATATATCCTGCTACAAAAGTTTTTTTTTTCAGAGCGACATGTAACTTAAAATTAGGATTGTCACATAGATTAAGTATTAACTTTGTACACACCAATATAAGCATGAGATGCTGGCACAAGCAAGAGGACAACGCTGTTGGAACTTCGAGCCAGGGGTGCAACGATCATGGGACAACAGAGCAGAACATCAAGGAGACATCACAGGTAATAGGTGGAGACATCAATGACTCATGTCATGATAGATTACGAGCATTAAAATACAAACAATGGATCAAAAAAGGGCGGTATGAATGCGAATGAAGTTAAGAACGAGCGGCAGGGAACCTTACTTCAAATTGGTAGCACACTGGACAACAATCTTCGGCAACCAATTAAAAGCGGTACGTCCATGTAACAGCAGATATAGGAAAAGGAGCGCTACACAACAGCATGATTCTGAGCAAAGAGTTACCAAGGTCACAATGAACATGTGTTCAGTCCTATCAAAATCCAACTTAAAACTTGGCAATGTTACCCAATATCGTCAACTCGCATATTATGAGATCACATCCTATCCCAGCCCAAGAAGAATGAAAATACAAGTAAGAAGAGCAAAAATTGCTGCTAGAAGCATGAAGATTCACCTTCCACAATCCTCTCCTGAGATCTCAAAAGTCAAATATGTCAAACTACCATAGAAAAACTCCATAACATTTCAACTTAATAATCAGTCAGTATTATGAACATGTAGCACTATTCCCATCAAATAGCAAACGTCAACATAGGACTGCTGCTACTATTCATACAATGGAAATGTGGGTTCAAATGGTTCAAATGGCTCTAAGCACTATAGGACTTAACATCGGAGGTCATCAGCCCCTAGACATAGAACTACTTAAACCTAACTAACCTAAGGACATCACACACGTCCATGACCAAGGCAGGATTCGAACCTGCGACCGTAGCAGCAGCGCGGTTCCGGACTAAAGCGCCTAGAACCGCTCGGCCACAGCGGCCGGAGGAAATGTGGGAAAATCATCGAGACCTGCGGTCTCTGTCAAAACCATGATTTGTTACATTACCAAAGCAATGACCCTGATAATACAGTACAACCATAGAAGTCATGCTGATGTCTGTACGAACACCCATCTAACTGATCGTCTACCACGAAACACTGCCAGCAAAGCTCATACCATATTCTCCAGCTGCACTACAACTAGAACCATCATCATATGTCGGTAAAAACGTCTCTACCACACCAAAACAAGACTGTGTGAGCTGTGACAACAGACTGTGGTCCATACAGCCACTCATCATACAGGAACTATATAATGCAGTCAACAAATAAGTTTACAAATACGATAGGAACTATATGTGCAGACCACAAATAAGTGTAGGGGTACAACGAGAACCGTATACTGCAGTCTACAAATAAGAGTGCAGCTGTAGTGTTGGAAAAAAAGTGTATTTGAGTACTAAGTCACACAAGGAGAAAACTGTCATCTACAAGTATCAAGAAACATTATCTCAATGTCACTTGCATGACAATGTATAGTCTATTGTCTGATGTAACAGATACTTCATAAACTTTAATTCTTTTATGTACACATGTGCTTTTGTAAACTTCAGTTATTTTATGTAAATGCATACTTTTGTAACTTGAATTGTTTTATGTGGATGTATATCCCTGTAATCTTCAATTATTTTATGGATTTATGTTGTGTTTACCATCAACAAGGTTGAATTTAATAATATTTTACATGTAGGTATAAATAGACAAATATTTTAAATGCACATGTAATGTGAAGAGTGGAGGTAAAATAATATGATAGATTAGACAAAGGTTTCCTCAATTTCAACCATACACATCAGTACTGACAAGTGGAGTGGATGTGGACTTCTCTTTACACAAGTTTGTGGCATAATTAGACCAGTTAAAGGATGAGTGGGATACTGGTTCAAGTCTGAAAGAGATATTCTATTGGAATTACTTATAAAGAGTCATCAAAAAACTGAACAATAATGGTGGACACTTACTCCATGAACATATAATATTTCAGTTTAATAACATTAAGAATACTAAAGGAACTTGCCAATCACTTCTTTAAAATTTTTATGCATTAAAGATAAATAATATTGTAAGGTGAATCACTTTAATTTAAGACAAGGTTGTTGAACAAAGCGGAAGACTGCTCAATAATCGAATTGAAACACTTACCTAATATGGCGCTGGTTAGTCAACGCCTCAAATCTTGAGGCCAGCACCAAATTAACTAGGAAGGGGCAGGTTATGTAAGGTGATACTCCATTTTTACCACCTCCCATGGCCAACAGATAAGGTGATGGTCTATTTTACCACCTTCCACGGGCATCTCGTCGATGAGACGATTTAAATGATATGTCACACACCACACTTTTGTGCAACAGTCTTAATTTGCATATAAAATGATAATTAAAAAGAACCTGACTGATCGAAATACGATACTAAGTAATCCCTTTTCCCATTTGCATGTACATACATTCCGGTAGGAATTCAGACCTGTAATTTTTCTTTATAAGCCACTTTGCAGATCTGTGCCGAAGGATAAGGATGGGTCATAAATATCACGGCCACAAGGGACACAGAATGGGTCTCGACAAAGTCGCAAAGCGTGTTTTGCCACAGGCGTGTTTTCTGCCTCACTTGTCCGAAGGGAGAGACGACTGCGCAGTTCACACTGTGTGGATGAGCCGCATTTTCGAAGGTGGAGAAGGAAATACATAGTTAAAACAGCACGTGGCACTCAAGTGAACAGTGCATGATATCTACATATATATCTGAATGCTAGTAAAGGACTGAGCCTCTTGAAGAACAGTCTGTCATTGGCGGAACAGTATGAAAATTTTGAGGTAAGGGAGATTGCACCCTTTACGTCATTGCTTTACGGACGTGGAGTTAGCTTATAGGAAGACTGAAAGTAATGTTTTGAGAGTGAGACAAATAATTCCTGTACATAGCAGTTTGGTTGGCGGACTCCAGTTTTGGTAGAAGGCAATGTTCTTCGCAGAGAGGGGAAAGGTAGTTTGGTACATGCAACTTGCATACAAGAAAGAGCCCTCTCTCTCCAAAACGTTCTGTTGATACATGGAGTGCTTAACGTTCCATATCTTGTGGATAAAGATTTATTCTGTGGTTACTTTTATCACAATGAACTCTAAATAGAACTGCGTTAAATAAGCTGCGAGTCTCGTATATTCTCACAGTGGAGAGATCGAGAAGAGTCGTGTCAGTTAATAAGTTCGTGCAAGAACTGCAAGGGCACCACTGGACGCATCACCCCACCCACCAGGCGAGTGTACGCTGCCATTATAGACAGACTAGCGACGAAAGTCTTTTGCTTCACAGAAGAGCTCAGTAAGAGAGTATGACTGACACTTCTGTCAAGAATAAGCAGTTTTATTGGTTGACAGGCAGCGTGGAGCAGATGCAGTCGTATGGCGTCCTACTCATCCAACAACACGCCGTGCAGGAAAGGTAAATGACGCATTGTAATCATGCAGGGAGTATGTTACATATGTCTACATCTACATAGATACTCCACAAGCCACCGTACGGTGCGTGGCGGAGGGAAACCTGTGCCACTACTTGTCGTTTCTTTTCATGTTCCACTCACAAGCAGAGCGAGGGAAAAACGACTATCTATATGCCTCAATATGAGCCCTAATTTCTCGTATCTTATCTTCTTGGTCCTTATGTACAATGTATGTTGGCGACAGTAGAATCGTTTATCAATCAGCATCAAATGCCGGTCCTCTAAATTTCCTCAATAGTGTTGCTTGTAAGGAACGTCGGCTGCCCTCAAGGGATTCCCATTGGAGTTCCTGAAGCATCTCCATAACACTTAAGTTTTGTTTGAACCTACCGATAACAAATCTAGCAGCCCTCCTCTGAATTGCTTTGATGTCTTCCTTCAATCTGACCTGGTACAGATTCCAAACACTCGAGGATTATTCAAGAATAGGTCGCACTACCGTCCTATATGCGGTCTCCTTTACAGGGGAACCAATCTTTCCTAAAATTCTCCCAATAAATGGAAGTCAACCATTCGCCTTTCCTACCACAGTTCTCACATGCTCGTTCCGCTCCATGTCGCTTTGCAACATTATGCCCAGATATTTAAACGACTTGACTGTGTCAAGCAGGCCACTAGTCATACTGTATTTGAACGTTAGAGATTTAATCTTCCTACTCATCCACATTAATTTACATTTTTCCCTTTTAGGGTTAGGTGCCATTCATAGCACCAATTGCAAATGTTGTCTAAATAGTTTTGTATGTTCCTACAGTCACTCAACTTCGACACCTTACCGTACACCATGGCATCATCACCAAACAACAGCTGCCCATCCTGTCCGCCAAATCATTTATGTGTACAGAAAACAACAGCGGTCCTATCACCCTCCTCTGGAGGTTCTATTATTTAAGAAGTCTTCGTGCCACTACATAGGTATGAACTTATTCCTTACGCTCATACTTTCGTTAACATCCTTTAGTGGGGCACTGTGGCAAATGCTTCCCGGAAATCTAGAAAGATGGAATCGGCCTGTGGCCCTTCATTCATAGTTCTCAGTATATCATGTAAGGAAAGCCAAAGAATATGATGTCACAAGTGCGCCTCATTGTACAGTTCAGTGTTTAGTTTGGAGTGGTATACTAAACCCTCGTTTGTGTTGTGTTCAGCCAAGCAAGATCATAATGCTGAACTTCAGTTAGGAACAGTTGTCCATCTATATTAATTAACGTTGTTTAAATTTAGTATATTGCAGAATCCATTCCTGTAGTGTTTACTTCTGTTCTTGTTTGTTATAACTTTTGAGGTAGCAAAGCATTGTCATATATAACTATCTGATACTTGTATCAAGATTCGTGTGTCCTTTTTTAAATTTAATTATCAGTAAACCATTTCTGTACAGAATCATATTGTAAAAAAAACGATAATATAAACAGTGTAATAGTACAGGGAACTGGTTGTTTGTCCTAAAAGTAGGCTACCTACACTCATGTAATTAAATTACTTGGGAGAGGAACACTTTCAGGAATCTACAAAAAACTGTTCTTCTGACGTCTAACCACTTCCGCGATTCATCCTCCCTACCTGACAGGGCCAGAACATAAAACACTTCTGCACACATTCCGAGCGATCCTTGCATGCCAAGTGGTGGGGAGGAGATCGTTAGAATCGTTGGTACATTAGAAAACTTACAGAAAGGCGTCACAGTTTAAATGTCATTGACTATTATTTGTTTCCTAAACAACTTATACCATTTTTATGTGATACTTTACACAGATTTCACTGTGTACCTCATGAGTTTCAGAGTGATGCACTTATTTTTAAGTATGAAACTTGTTGTTGTTGTTGTGGTCTTCAGTCCTGAGACTGGTTTGACGCAGCTCTCCATGCTACTCGATCCTGTGCAAGCTTCTTCATCTCCCAGTACTTACTGCAACCTACATCCTTCTGAATATGCTTAGTGTATTCATCTCTTGGTCTCCCTCTACGATTTTTACCCTCCACGCTGCCCTCCAATGCGAAATTTGTGATCCCTTGATGCCTCAAAACATGTCCTACCAACCGGTCCCTTCTTTTTGTCAAGTTGTGGCACAAACTCCTCTTCTCCCCAATTCTACTCAATACCTCCTCATTAGTTATGTGATCTACCCACCTAATCTTCAGCATTCTTCTGTAGCACCACATTTCGAAAGCTTCTATTCTCTTCTTGTCCAAACTATTTATCGTCCCTATTTCACTTCCACACATAGCTACACTCCATACAAACACTTTCAGAAATGACTTCCTGGCACTTAAATCTATACTCGATGTTAACAAATTTCTCTTCTTCAGAAACGCTTTCCTTGCCATTGCCAGTCTACATTTTATATCCTCTCTACTTCGACCATCATCAGTTATTTTACTCCCTAAATAGCAAAACTCCTTTACTACTTTTTAAGTGTCTCATTTCCTAATCTAATTCCCTCAGCATCACCCAATTTAATTTGACTACATCCCATTATCCTCGTTTTGCTTTTGTTGATGTTCATCTTATATCCTCCTTTCAAGACACTATCCATTCTGTTCAACTGCTCTTCCAAGTCCTTTGCTGTCCCTGACAGAATTACAATGTCATCGGCGAACCTCAAAGTTTTTATTTCTTCTCCATGAATTTTAATACCTACTCCGAATTTTTCTTTTGTTTCCTTTACTGCTTGCTCAATATACAGATTGAATAACATCGGGGATAGGCTACAACCCTGTCTCAATCCCTTCCCAACCATTGCTTCCCTTTCATGTCCCTCGACTCTCATAACTGCCATCTGGTTTCTGTACAAATTGTAAATAGCCTTTCGCTCCCTGTATTTTACCCCTGCCACCTTCAGAATTTGAAAGAGAGTATTCCAGTTAACATTGTCAAAAGCTTTCTCTAAGTCTACAAATGCTAGAAAGGTAGGTTTACCTTTTCTTAATCTTTCTTCTAAGATAAGTCGTAAGGTTAGTATTGCCTCACGTGTTCCAACTTTTCTACGGAATCCAAACTGATCCTCCCCGAGGTCCGCCTCTACCAGTTTTTCCATTCGTCTGTAGAGAATTCGTGTTGGAATTTTGCAGCTGTGACTTATTAAACTGATAGTTCGGTAATTTTCACATCTGTCAGCACCTGCTTTCTTTAGGATTGGAATTATTATATTCTTCTTGAAGTCTGAGGGTACTTCTCCTGTCTCATACATTTTGCACACCAGATGGTATAGTTTTGTCATGACTGACTCTCCCAAGGCCGTCAGTAGTTCTAATGGAATGTTGTCTACTCCCGGGGCCTTGTTTCGACTTAGGTCTTTCAGTGCTCAGTCAAACTCTTCACGCAGTATTTTATCTCCCATTTCGTCTTCATCTACATCCTGTTCCATTTTCATAATATTGTCCTCAAGTACATCGCCCTTGTATAAACCCTCTATATTCTCCTTCGACCTTTCTGCCTTCCCTTCTTTGCTTAGAGCTGGGTTTCCATCTGAGCTTTTGATATTCATATAAGTGGTTCTCTTCTCTCCAAAGGTCTCTTTAATTTTCCTGTAGGCAGTATCTATCTTACCCCTAGTGAGATAAGCCTCTACATCCTTACATTTGTCCTCTAGCCATCCCTGCTTAGCAATTTTGCACTTCCTGTCGATCTCATTTTTGAGACGTTTGTATTCCTTTTTGCCTGCTTCATTTACTGCACTTTTATATTTTCTCCATTCAATAATTAAATTCAATATTTCTTCTGTTATCCAAGGATTTCTATTAGCCCTCGTCCTTTTACCTACTTGATCGTCTGCTGCCTTCACTACTTCATCCCTCAGAGCCACCCATTCTTCTTCTACTGTATTTCTTTCCCCCACTCCTGTCAATTGTTCCCTTATGCTCTCCCTGAAACTCTCTACAACCTCTGGTTTAGTCAGTTTATCCAGGTCCCATCTCCTTAAATTAGCACCTTCTTGTAGTTTCTTCAGTTTTAATCTACAGTTCATAACCAATAGATGTGGTCAGAGTCCACATCTGTCCCCGGAAATGTCTCACAATTTAAAATCTGGTTCCTAAATCTCTGTCTTACCATTATATAAACTATCTGATACCTTTTAGTATCTCCAGCATTTTTCCATGAATACAACCTTATTTTACGATTTTTGAACCAAGTGTTAGCTATCATTAAGTTATACTCTGCGCAAAATTCTACCAGACGGCTTCCTCTTTCATTTCTTCCCCCAATCCATATTCACCTACTATGTTTCCTTCTCTCCCTTTTCCTACTGACGAATTCCAGTGACCCATCACTATTAAATTTGCGTCTCCCTTCACTACCTGAATAATTTCTTTTATCTCATCATACATTTCCTCAATTTCTTCATCATCTGCCGAGCTAGTTGGCATATAAACTTGTACTACTGTAGTAGGCATGGGCTTTGTGTCTATCTTGGCCACAATAATGCGTTCATTATGCTGTTTGTAGTAGCTTACCCGCACTCCTATTTTCTTATTATTCATTATTAAACCTACTCCTGCATTACCCCTATTTGATTTTGTATTTATAACCCTGTATTCACCTGACCAAAAGTCCTGTTCCTCCTGCCACCGAACTTCACCAATTCCCACTATATCTAACTTTAACCTATCCATTTCCCTTTTTAAATTTTCTAAACTACCTGCCCGATTAAGGGATCTGACATTCCACGCTCCGATCCGTAGAAAGCCAGTTTTCTTTCTCCCGATAACGACGTCCTCTTGAGTAGTCCCCACCCGGAGATCTGGAATATTTTACCCAAGAGGACGCCATCATCATTTAACCATACAGTAAAGCTGCATACCCTCGGGAAAAATTACGGCTGTAGTTTCCCCTTACTTCCGCCGTTCGCAGTACCAGCACAGCAAGGCAGTTTTGGTTAATGTTACAAGGCCAGATCAGTCAATCATCCAGACTGTTGCCCCTGCAACTACTGAAAAGGCTGCTGCCCCTCTTCAGGAACACACGTTTGTCTGGCCTCTCAACAGATACCCCTCCTTTGTGGTTTCACCTACGGTACGGCCATCTGTATCACTGAGGCACGCAAGCCTCCCCACCAACAGCAAGGTCCATGGTTCATTGGGGGGGGGGGGGTGAACCTTAGGCTAAGAAAATGAGAGTTCTGCCTGCCAAAAATCAGTGGAATTCTCGAAAGTGTTTTAATCACACAAGTAGGCTGCCTACCCACTAGGGGCACTGCACTGCCGCTACTACCGTGCATGCTACGCAACAACGCAACTACTACGCGTAATAAAGATAGACAATTTAAAAAAAAGGGATCATTAAGGAGTAGGAGAAGGAGATTTATTGTCTGTAATAGAACATACAGTCACCATTAATCTTTATTGTACATTTACCATTGCCAACTTTGGCCCAAATAAAAAGATATTCTTCTTCTTGTAGACAAAGTAAATGGCTTATCTGGAACAAGGGTCCCATACGGAACTTTAGCAAGTAATCCTGTACTCTCTGCTATACTCCAAGTCTTCCAAGCCAAAATATTAGCATCAGAGAAAGCTTCAAGGCCAACATAATCAGCATGATTGCCCCAAAAAACGGCCAAGGTCAGCCATGTACTGCCTCCAAAAACAGCCTTTGTATCACAGGTGAACTCCATTCGTAGTCCACGAAAAACATCAGGGCCACCCATAAGCTGCTGTTTATTAAACTGTCCACACAAATGTGAAAAAGTGAATTTGTCATGATTCCTTAGTGGAGCTTGAGCCATGATGAAAAGAAAACCACCAAAATTTCCGACTACTTCTGTCTTCTTATTTGTTTTAAATTCCTCTGAAATTAAGCATTTAATCGAGAAAGTCATGGTTACCAAAAATGTAGAGCGTTAAATTCTGCATCGATTGAGTACCAAAATTTTGGTATTTAATTAAATTGTCCTGTAGAAAAGCTACGTCAGAAAATGGCAATTTTTCACACTTTTCGAAGAACACTCGTTTTGTCGCTAAAAACGCACAGCATCTTACAATTGGTCAATTCGAAATAACATTTTATAGGAGTAAAAGTTTTAGAGCACAAATTGCGTTTTCAAAAGGTCAGAATGATAAAAAACCTAAAAGATGAACAAATTTATATTTTGTTGTTTCCTAACAGCGACTGCCACCAACACTGCCACTGCCACTGTCACTGTCATTTTGAATCTTCTCCTCTTTCTTTATCAGTTCTGCTTCTGATAATACTAAACATGGCTTCAAATGTGCTAAGCTAATCAATATCATTCTAAATGACATTTACTATCATTATTAATAATATTATTATTATCATTATTGTGAATGTTTTGAAATACATTTGGTATGCGTTGTTCCTGGTCAGACATAAGAGGGGGACTTAAGTCCATAATCTGGTCAGGCTAAATAAGAAATAAGCAAATAAATAAATAAATAAATATTTCATTATTCAGTTGTATGTAAATCACATGATTAACGATGAACACATCAAACTGCTGTTTACCATTCGTGAATTTTTCCAAAATTCCCATTTTTAGTTTTGTTACTGATACATAATTTCTAAGCTACACATTATCAGGGTAATACTTTTGAAAACTATGAAATTAGCAGGATAATGTTCATATAAGGGACAAAAATTTGTTTACATTGGATATTAGTGAAAAAGATACATTGGGTTTTTTGTTGTCTTATTAGGAATAAAGAAATTTAATTCAGTTAACAATAAACTGAATGACATATGACTGTACAAAACTGCTTTAAAGTAATTCAATAAAACAAAATATTTTGACTTAGGTGAACGATTAATGTTTAGCTATGCATGGATTGTTTTTCTTATTCCACAGCATTATTTCTCTACACACTTGAGGGTGAGAGTTGAAATAACATTAACTCCAATCTTCCATGATGCCCATATTCGTATTTTTGGTGGAATCCATTTTTCCTTTTTCCAAAATGTTATTATCTACGTCATGGTAGTCAGCATTAATAATGGGAATGTCACTTGGAACACTGGTATAGATTAGCCTTTGCATAGTTTGCAAAGGATGATACACTTAATGCTGGTTTTCCTGTAGGAACAACCTCCATGGCACCCTTTGTCTCATATGCACTAAATGGTTTTCAACGGTTTCACAGGTGCTGCTTTTTTAGGAGTTGGTACTGGCACAAGGCCTATTTTGAAGTCTTCCAGCCATATTGCCGTCAAACCAGTGCGTTGTTTTGCACCTGCATATGCGTCCTCAGGGAATGCTGTAGAGCAGCTGCTTCTGTAGGAGTCAAAAAGGTGAGATCGAATGATGTCTTTGATGTAAATTTTTGAAATATTTGATAGCGAAGCATGTTTAATGGCTTTCTTGCATCTTCACAGTACAGGATTCCTATGAACGTCCGTCCAGTCCGTCAGTCTCATCAACAGTTGCACTGAAATTGCTGAATATCTCTACTACTTTCGGTATGTTGTTTTTCGTCTCCAATGCCTTGAGGAGCTTGTTTTCCTGTGCCGAAAAACAACGAAGTCGTATCACAGCCATTCAACGTATGTAGGAACAGAAGGATGTGATGTGATAATGATGTTTTGGTTTGTGGGGCGCTCAACTGCGCGGTTATCAGCGCCCGTACAAATTCCCAACTTTGCTCAGTCCAATCTCGCCACGTGCATGAGTG
The DNA here is from genome assembly GCF_023864345.2 of Schistocerca serialis cubense. Lineage (NCBI taxonomy): Eukaryota > Metazoa > Arthropoda > Insecta > Orthoptera > Acrididae > Schistocerca > Schistocerca serialis. Next base: position 170,232,916 of record NC_064640.1, read on the forward strand.
ATGATGAAATGGGGAGGACAACACAAATACCCAGTGATCTCGAGGCAAGAAAAAATCCCTGACCCCGCCGGGAATCGAAACCGGGACCCCGACCACGAGCTACCGACGAACAGAAGGTTGTCTTTCGGTACTTGAGACAATTTGAAATTTAGGGGCTGTAGACTTGCCTGTCTTTGCTTGGCTTCAGTAGAAAAATGTTGGGGGACAATGGCGCTGAAGCGGTCAGAATCACTTTTCATGAATAACAACAGCGGTAAAGCTCACCAGACCAACATGTTTACCATCCTTTCTCATCTTACTCCTCTCTATAAACGTTCATATCCATGTATCCCTCGCTGTGATGACATCTACCCCTTTCACAACACTTTCATCACAAATAAAACACTCTCACCTTTGCACTAATTTTACTGACGAATGTAATTAAACAATGATCAGCTGAAAACTGATGCCTGATAGTGCCACCAACACTATGTAGCCCTGCAAAAGTATTTGTTTCTGCCAATGGTGGATCAACAAAATGCAGAAAATAAATATACTGATAACTAAACTAACAAGAGAGAGCAGTGGAAGAAATCACTGAACTGAAAGTAACAAACTTATGCTGGGCACAATATGATTTACATGTAATTGAATAATGGGGACATTTACTCACGAGCTAGCTTTTTTATCACTTTCTTTGACTTTCTGAAAACATAATTTGATGCTCTACAACTTTTCTGTTATAAAATGTTGTGCCAAATTGGCTAATTATCAGATGCTGCATATTCTAAAGCAACGAAACGAGTGCTTCTTGAAAAGTGTGAAAAATAACCGTCCTCTAACATGGTTTTTCTATAAAAAAAACTTTATCAAATAACAACGGGTTGGTACTAGATGTAGAATTCAATACTCTACATTTTTGGTGACCCTGGCTTTTTCGATTAAACGCTTAGTTTCAGAAGGATTTGAAAAAAAAGAAATCCTAAATTTTGGTGATTTTCTCCTCATTATGGCTGAAACTCCACTCAGAAATCGTGACGATCTCAGATTATTTAAATTAAACGCACACCTGAGTGATTAAAACAGTTTCCAAAACCACTAATTTTTGAAAGGCAACCCCCTCTTTGGAGCTAGTTTTGTCGGCCTACCTTTCTATAGACATTATGATCAACATGCACAATGTGAAATTGGTGGACCTTCTTCTATTAAAGTGCACTGTGGCGGTTTCAAAAAGGTACAAATAAAATGATTTCTCAATTTATTTCTTCTTTATTTCTTAAAAATAGTAATATAGGCAGTGATTGCAGCTTAGCAAGTTGGTGGGATTCTGGTAATCGAACTATTTTTGTTGAATAATCAGACACGCTAGTCACTGAGACACGATGACTATGGGTCTTTATTAATTTTTAATTCACATTTGGACAGCAAGCTGCTGTGTGGAAATGAATCCTGACTGCTTGGTGCATCAACAGGTAACAGCCCGTTGGAACTATTGAAGCTGCTCCAACTGTGGGAAGAGGTGGAACAGATATCTCTAGTGTGTGAGTGTGGGCAGTGTCTGAACATTGGGAAGAGGTGGTAACAACAATTTCCAGCCGGCAGAATGTTGTCTTTGGCCATTATTCATCTCAGATGTGTTGCTGGCGCGGCAAACAGCGATCATTCTTCACCTCTCTCACTCTCTCTCTCTCTCTCTCTCTCTCTCTCTATCTGTCAGTTGCCCGCCCCCGGTAGCTGAGTGGTCGGCACGACAGAATATCAATCGTAAGGGCCCAGGTTCGATTCCCGGCTGGGTTGGAGATTTTCTCCACTCAGGCACTGGGTATTGTGTTGTCCTAATCATCATCACTTCATCCCCATCGTCGAGCAAGTCGCCGTAGTGGCGTCAAATCGAGCCTTGCACCCGCCGAACGGTCTACCCGACGGGAGGTCCTAGTCAGACGACATTTTTTTATCTGTCAGTTGTGTGGGACGCTTCTGACAGTTGCTGGGAGGCGAGTTGAGACCTTCTGCCAATTACAGAGATTGCAGCAGCTTCTAATGTAGGTGGACAGACCTCTCTCAAGTGAGCTGTAGTTCCCCAGACAGGAGTAGTGGCGACTCTGCGCTGGCTACACACATCTTCGTAAAAAACTTGAATGACACTATGAGATGGTTTAAGTAAAACAGTTTTGTAGGAAATATTATTTTACTATATATACTTACATACATTGTCAACCATTACAGTAATTAAAAAATTACAGTCATTCTGTTTTGCAATATTTCGCAAATAACTGTTTTCTGTATGCCTTAAATTCATCCTGTATCCCTTTCAGCACTGTACGAGCAACATGCATAGGTATACCATCTGTAAATTCAACTTCTGTGGATTTTATACTTACGGGAGCAGAAGGAGAATATGTTTACTGAATGAACACACGAATTTGTACGTTGTTCTAACGCGCTCATATGTACGCTGTGCTCACGCAAATGGCTCAAGGAGTCATAGAATAGTATTCTGACATATGACTGCCAGTGAGTCAGAGTGTCTGTCACGACCAATAATGTACTGTATAGGTCACGCAAGTTCGTAATAGTTGGATGTTGTAAGTAAATGCAAAAGATCTTAATTCCAGCATTGTTTCTCTGTACATATCAGTAATGTGCCTCTTGCTGCCAGTCACATGGACGTCGATAGCAGTATGACGTGAGTCATACTTGGTCATCATTTTACCCTCTGTATACTCCATCATGCTACATAGATAGAACCACTCAAACCATGTATACTTCACTTCAGCATCAACATGTTGAACATTCTCAGTTTTAGTTATTACCTGAAAGTTACTGTCTCGTGCTAAGCCTACATTCATGTCTTTCGATCCACTGGCACTCACTTAACTTGGTAAAAAGCAATATTCGGGAACCACTTAAATTTAGTTTGGCGGTTTGAGGAAATTCTAGTAGCCCGTCGCTGAGCTGCTGCTGGGGTGTATTCTCCGGCTGCATTGCCCGACCACACAATTAAGCTTTATGCTGCTGCTGTGTTTCAGACAATAGAAACTCAAACACCAGCATGTCCTGGTTCAACGTATTAGCTAGTGCTGTTCTTAGAAACAAAATCGAAAATAAAAACTCGCATAATGTTAATAAATGAATAATTATGAGAGACATGGATGGACTGATACTTACATTCGAATGTGAGTCGTCTTATTCTTTTTATTCTGTCTGTACGTTGTGGCTAATCGCTGATGACCCTTTATGACGACGACCCTTTCACGACAGTGTAGAGACCTTGAATGACGAAACTCACGCGGATTGACCTAGAGAGAGAAGGGAGTGGAGAATGGAGAGGGGAAGGGGAGAGGGAGGAGCACTTGTTTTCCCATAATTTTTAAGTCACCCTTTTCGGCTAGAAAGAGAAGGGGGAAGAAGAACCGCATTTTTCTGCCATGTTTAAGTTATCCAATGGAAATGTCGTGTGGCTAGGGCCTCCCGTCGGGTAGACCGTTCGCCTGGTGCAGGTCTTTCGATTTGACGCCACTTCGGCGACCTGCGCGTCGATGGGGATGAAATGATGATGATTAGGACAACACAACACCCAGTCCCTGAGCGGAGAAAATTTCCGACCCAGCCGGGAATCGAACCCGGGCCCTTAGGATTGACAGTCTGTCACGCTGACCACTCAGCTACCGGGGCGGACAGTTATCCAATTGGCCTAGCTCAATGGGAGGGGAAGGTTGAAACGTCCCCTTAGAAAAATTATATATGACTGTGTTTAAACTGACACACAATATTTTTTTAGCGCAACTCAATCTGACTTTCAATATTCCCTACAAATAATGGCCCTCACTAATATTAACCTGTACCTTTCACAAATCACTTACCTCACAAAAATCTTCGTTACTCGAACTACTGCAATACACCGAGCGCCACTATTGCCAGCTAAATAAAAGATTCAAACTATGGAAGGCACTAACTACTAATAGGCATAGTTAGCAAATGAAAGATTTTAATAGAGATCAAACAATGTATTTACCTTATTAGTCATAATATATATAGCAGTTCATGACATCCATTCTTAAAAATGTACTGTTTCTGATGGACACACCTCCAGATTATCCATTCTCAAAAATCCGCCATCTCACTTCCCCACATCCACCACTGCTGGCGGCTCACCTCCAACTGCGCAACGCTACGTGCTGTTAACATCCAGCTGCCCACACTACAATGGCGAGTATTACAACAATGCCAACCAGCCACAGACTGCACACAGCACAGCCAGTGATTTTCATACAGAGCGCTACGTGGCGTTACCAACATAAAAACCTAAACAGCCTACTTACATAGCCCCCATGCTCCCCACAAAAAATTTTACAAATTGTTTTGGGCAGTGGCCAATACAGATTTGAAAAATTTTTTCATAATCATAATTACAATAACAAAGAAATCAAATGTACACACTTATTGTTACAATGTTGGTCGAAAGCTAAAATTTTCTCACAGTCCATAAAGACAGTCCTGATCATTCATCACAGTAAAATTGCAGTGTTTTTCTCAAAGTCTGAGCAGTAAAAGAAAATGCACACAGAAGTAGTGGATTTCCATGCAATCTTGAAGAAGTAATGTTGTCCTTCCAACGGAAAGACAGTGCTGACTCTTGACATGCAGACAGGTAATGGGCCACAACAGAGCAAACCCACCACAGAGTCAGTCGAAGTTTTGAAGAATATTGGCAGGTAGGTCATCACAGAACAGACCACTGTAGTCTTGTTAGAGATTACGGTATTGGTGGGCCACCAGAGGTGCAGACCCACTGCAGTCCTTGTAGAAATAATGGTGTTGGTGAGTCATCAAAGTCGTAGACCCACTGTAGTCCTTGTAGAGATGGCTAGCAGCCATCCGTTGTGACTGTGCAGGTGCACAATCACCATAGAAGAGTTTTGTGGACAATATAGCAAGTCCATGAACCACCACTTGTCCACTCACAAATTTTTTTTTGAAATGTCCTTAGAACCAGCAATGCTGTTATCCAGTCCCTTGCTGAATTATTAACCCACGTACAAACACTATCAGTCCCTACTTCTCACATATTGTCCATATACTATGACCAACAGAAACGTGTGCAGTGAAATGTAACTTACAAGTTACTTAATTTGATGAACTGGTGTCAATAACAAAGGTACAAAATACATCATTAAAAACATAATAATACAGATAACATTTGTAGTAATACAGGCTTTACAATGCAATAGAAATAAACATATACATCAGTGTTACAGGAATTACGACATAAGTAAATACATAAAAGATCAGAATAACTTTTGAAACATCAACTTCACACATGAGCATTAAAACAAAACAGAATAAATTATGTCTAAACATCTTTACAAAGTAAATAACATATTATCAGAAAAATTCTACAACGTAAATCTTATTAGCTAAACACATAAAGACAGGAAAAACGCAAATACACAAGAGTACACAAACACATAGCACAATAATACAGAAGGAAAGGACAGGGTTTGTTTTCAGTGTAACATTTGGTACTGCAGTCCAACCCAAAACTTCATTCCATAGGTATTTCGTCTTATTTCAACATTTGTTTCCACCAAAAAAATCCTATCGAAGCGTGCTTTCTGTATTTATATGTTCACATATTTCTTACCTCATTATCTATTTTCCATTATCTTACCTCATCATTTATTTCCAAGAAAATCCTACCTAAACCTGTTGACCCTAAACGCTACTTTTTTGTTCATATCCTCTTTCGAAATACTTTTTTGGCCAAACCATTTTCTTATATCTTCTCAATGCATTTCTTCCAATTCATCACAACTCGTTCTCTTATATTGCCTACCCCATCTTAAGCTAACTTAAATCTACTGAGCTCAGATGCTAAACTAAGGGATGGGGCAATGCAGCACCACAAAACAGTTAACACAAACAGCAATGAAAAAAATGGAAATTGTCGAAGCAAGCATCAGTGAATCTAAATTAACAGAGAAAATGCAACATTACAACTAATATGAGCCAATGTGCAGCAACAAGAAAAATAAATCAGTAGTAAAACTGGCTTAACAGAGTAATACAAAGTGACATTCAGTAGCACTATGCATGACAAACAGCAGCAGCAAATGCTATAACTTATACCTAAACATGGCAAAGCTCAAGCAGAAAAAATATTGCACTAAAGACAACAATGCAGATAAGGGAAATGTCTATTCACATGTTAATGTCTATGTAATTAAAGTGGTGCTCCACAACAACTTACTGTAAAAAAATATTACCATGTACTTGAAAAGAAAATTATGTATGCAGTTACTGTTACTAGTCCCTTCTTATTGTTCTGTCCTATCCAAGTGCTCCTTTTTTGAAGAATGTGGATCATAAAATTATTATTTAACAGATCTGTTGACAGAAAGTTTTCACATTAGCAAATGCATTTAATTTTATTTTATAAAACGAATGTTGTAACACAGCTGGAAACCAGATATCAAATGAAATAAGCAACTATCTAAAGCGAAGCATAAAAACATCATTCTATAGTCATGTGGCATTTCATAAGTTAGTAGAAATTCTCTCAATTCTCGTAGAAAGACACTTGTCATAATCAGGTGTGCAGATGTACGAAAATTTCCCATCAATTCATAAGCATTTCAGTAAGTAGCACAAAGTACGAGTAATCATATGTTTTCAAGTAATGAGCGTGTCATATTTGCGATGCTTTCTACAAAGGAATGTCAATAGCGATGTTAATGGTCTCTCTTTTTTTTCACCCGTGCCTCTGAAAGGAACACACTAATGGCTTTTTCCCACGCGACTATCACGCAGCTGGGTGCTTACAGTGACCTACCTTCCTTACCGAAATATTTAGGACAGCAGTTTCCACTACAGTGACAGTTTGATACAAATAATATTTCACAGGTCGAAATATTTGCGTTACAAATCTGTAGAAACAAAATCCTATAAATATAACAGTGTCCAAAAAAATTTCGCCAGCATTGTGATACATTCATGCATTTACACGCATTTCATAACTCTTAAAGTACGATTCTTGGTTTCCAACATCCTTTTTCACAAATCAGAGTCCCTAACCACTACCCATTATTCCTTACCTTATTACACATATACATATTCGTCGACACTTCTTCAATATTTCATCATAAGAAATACGTAGCATAATCAAATTCCTCATATATGGTAGCATCATCTTATTGATCATAAACATACCTCAACAGCATAATACATATCGTCGTCGTAATAATATCATAACATCTCAGTCAATTATCAAAATCGTCGTAGCTTCCTCCAATAATTTCAAAACCTAAAAAAAATTCTCTGCTCATTTCAATAGTGTCATCTACCTCAAACGTACTTTAAAATCATGATCCCATACCAAATATATCATTCAAAGCTCTCATAATATCACGATGGTTCCGAAAAAATATGAACAGCTCACAAAGTACAGACAAAATACAATTTCGTAAGTGTGAAGTTATCCAACGGTGTAATTACGTAAACATCTGGCACTGATGTAGTAAAATAAATGTTTGTCTCTCTCAGTTAAATGATCAGATAGCTGTGTAATTTATGTGTTAGAGAAATGTAGTACCGATGTGTAAAGTTGTATAAGCAAATACCATATTAGCTAGGGCTCCTTGTGCTTGCCAAACACATGGTACACAAAGTAAGCATGTACCCCCCTGAGGATTAACGTAATTATACCCTCAGGTGTTACAGATTACAGCAATGGAATGAAATGTATCACGGAAAACCTTTGTATCTTTGTAATTCAAAAATCTTTAAAACTGAATGTTTTAAGTACAAAATTAATCACTCAAATGCGTGTCCTGTAGCGCTAAATGTGTGTCTTGCTGTAAGATAATTCTGTGGAAGTGTTGTAGTTATCGTCCTCTGTAAGCAAAGTTCTGCTGAAGTCAATGTACTCACCTCATCATAAACAAAAGTTAAATGGTTTGCGTATAGATATCGTAGTTATTACATAGGAAAAGACAAAGTTAAAAAGCAGATCATCTTTCAATAAACGGTTTTACATTGAAATGTGGTGTAAACCTGAACTTTTCCTAGTACGCAGAGTTTCAACTTCAGCGGAATTATCATGTGGTATATGGTACATCGGTAAAGAATGCTCAAATTTTTCTCGAGGTTAGCGTCTATGTTATTTTTCTCTGAACCAGCCGGCGCACGTGGCTGCCTGCAGTGTGAGTCATTGTCTGCTATCTCTTTGTTGGCGTGCATCGTTATTGGGATTAGGAGACCTAACTTCTACAAATTCACCTTGACGAGAGGGCCCAGCCCTGTTTGAATCCCCCCAGTTCTGATGAAATACAGGTCTGTCGTTATGATTATATCGTCTGTCGTCATGTCAGTAGTTCCTGTAGTTTCTTTCTTGTCGGTTAAGTGCTGGAGAATTTCTCCCTGAGTCGTAACTGCACGGTGGACCATTGCGTCTGAAGTTATTCTGTCTCCCTTGATAATAATTGTTTTGGTTCCCATATTGTCTGTTTCTATGGTTGTCTCTGTCACATTCATTACTACGGAAGTGCGATCTTTCTCTGTAACAATTACTACTCTGCCAACAGTTCTCATACGGGTGGCGTCTGTTTTGGTCAGGATTTACGATGTAAGAATAGCCTTGTCGTGTCCAGTTGTTATTTCTGTCATTGCGGAATTGTGACGGATGTGACCTGTAATTGTTGTGCTTCTGCTTTCGCGTTCCGTGATTGTCAGTGTCAATTTCCAATTCTTGTAACAGTCCCTGAAAAGCTTCAATGTCGTCTTTGCAACGTCGTGGCAAAATAATATGTCGTAAATGTTCAGATAATTTGATTAAGCAAATGTGGATGTGTTCTGAGGGGCTGTATGGGTTTGACAGGTACTGATTCTTGTGCAACATGTCTTCAAAATACACTCCTGGAAATTGAAATAAGAACACCGTGAATTCATTGTCCCAGGAAGGGGAAACTTTATTGACACATTCCTGGGGTCAGATACATCACATGATCACACTGACAGAACCACAGGCACATAGACACAGGCAACAGAGCATGCACAATGTCGGCACTAGTACAGTGTATATCCACCTTTCGCAGCAATGCAGGCTGCTATTCTCCCATGGAGACGATCGTAGAGATGCTGGATGTAGTCCTGTGGAACGGCTTGCCATGCCATTTCCACCTGGCGCCTCAGTTGGACCAGCGTTCGTGCTGGACGTGCAGACCGCGTGAGACGACGCTTCATCCAGTCCCAAACATCCTCAATGGGGGACAGATCCGGAGATCTTGCTGGCCAGGGTAGTTGACTTACACCTTCTAGAGCACGTTGGGTGGCACGGGATACATGCGGACGTGCATTGTCCTGTTGGAACAGCAAGTTCCCTTGCCGGTCTAGGAATGGTAGAACGATGGGTTCGATGACGGTTTGGATGTACCGTGCACTATTCAGTGTCCCCTCGGCGATCACCAGTGGTGTACGGCCAGTGTAGGAGATCGCTCCCCACACCATGATGCCGGGTGTTGGCCCTGTGTGCCTCGGTCGTATGCAGTCCTGATTGTGGCGCTCGCCTGCACGGCGCCAAACACGCATACGACCATCATTGGCACCAAGGCAGAAGCGACTCTCATCGCTGAAGACGACACGTCTCCATTCGTCCCTCCATTCACGCCTGTCGCGACACCACTGGAGGCGGGCTGCACGATGTTGGGGCGTGAGCGGAAGACGGCCTAACGGTGTGCGGGACCGTAGCCCAGCTTCATGGAGACGGTTGCGAATGGTCCTCGCCGATACCCCAGGAGCAACAGTGTCCCTAATTTGCTGGGAAGTGGCGGTGCGGTCCCCTACGGCACTGCGTAGGATCCTACGGTCTTGGCGTGCATCCGTGCGTCGCTGCGGTCCGGTCCCAGGTCGACGGGCACGTGCACCTTCCGCCGACCACTGGCGACAACATCGATGTACTGTGGAGACCTCACGCCCCACGTGTTGAGCAATTCGGCGGTACGTCCACCCGGCCTCCCGCATGCCCACTATACGCCCTCGCTCAAAGTCCGTCAACTGCACATACGGTTCACGTCCACGCTGTCGCGGCATGCTACCAGTGTTAAAGACTGCGATGGAGCTCCGTATGCCACGGCAAACTGGCTGACACTGACGGCGGCGGTGCACAAATGCTGCGCAGCTAGCGCCATTCGACGGCCAACACCGCGGTTCCTGGTGTGTCCGCTGTGCCGTGCGTGTGATCATTGCTTGTACAGCCCTCTCGCAGTGTCCGGAGCAAGTATGGTGGGTCTGACACACCGGTGTCAATGTGTTCTTTTTTCCATTTCCAGGAGTGTACACTCCTGGAAATTGAAATAAGAACACCGTGAATTCATTGTCCCAGGAAGGGGAAACTTTATTGACACATTCCTGGGGTCAGATACATCACATGATCACACTGACAGAACCACAGGCACATAGACACAGGCAACAGAGCATGCACAATGTCGGCACTAGTACAGTGTATATCCACCTTTCGCAGCAATGCAGGCTGCTATTCTCCCATGGAGACGATCGTAGAGATGCTGGATGTAGTCCTGTGGAACGGCTTGCCATGCCATTTCCACCTGGCGCCTCAGTTGGACCAGCGTTCGTGCTGGACGTGCAGACCGCGTGAGACGACGCTTCATCCAGTCCCAAACATGCTCAATGGGGGACAGATCCGGAGATCTTGCTGGCCAGGGTAGTTGACTTACACCTTCTAGAGCACGTTGGGTGGCACGGGATACATGCGGACGTGCTTTGTCCTGTTGGAACAGCAAGTTCCCTTGCCGGTCTAGGAATGGTAGAACGATGGGTTCGATGACGGTTTGGATGTACCGTGCACTATTCAGTGTCCCCTCGACGATCACCAGTGGTGTACGGCCAGTGTAGGAGATCGCTCCCCACACCATGATGCCGGGTGTTGGCCCTGTGTGCCTCGGTCGTATGCAGTCCTGATTGTGGCGCTCACCTGCACAGCGCCAAACACGCATACGACCATCATTGGCACCAAGGCAGAAGCGACTCTCATCGCTGAAGACGACAAGTCTCCATTCGTCCCTCCATTCACGCCTGTCGCAACACCACTGGAGGCGGGCTGCACGATGTTGGGGCGTGAGCGGAAGACGGCCTAACGGTGTGCGGGACTGTAGCCCAGCTTCATGGAGACGTTTGCGAATGGTCCTCGCCGATACCCCAGGAGCAACAGTGTCCATAATTTGCTGGGAAGTGGCGGTGCGGTCCCCTACGGCACTGCGTAGGATCCTACGGTCTTGGCGTGCATCCGTGCGTCACTGCGGTCCGGTCCCAGGTCGACGGGCACGTGCACCTTCCGCCGACCACTGGCGACAACATAGATGTACTGTGGAGACCTCACGCCCCACGTGTTGAGCAATTCGGCGGTACGTCCACCCGGCCTCCCGCATGCCCACTATATGCCCTCGCTCAAAGTCCGTCAACTGCACACACGGTTCACGTCCACGCTGTCGCGGCATACTACCAGTGTTAAAGACTGCGATGGAGCTCCGTATGCCACGGCAAACTGGCTGACACTGACAGCGGCGGTGCACAAATGCTGCGCAGCTAGCGCCATTCGACGGCCAACACCGCGGTTCTTGGTGTGTCCGCTGTGCCGTGCGTGTGATCATTGCTTGTACAGCCATCTTGCAGTGTGCGGAGCAAGTATGGTGGGTCTGACACATCAGTGTCAATGTGTTCTTTTTTCCATTTCCAGGAGTGTATTTCACAAGACTGGAAAATTCAGATTGTTCGAAATGTTTCATCATTATGATGCTATGTTTTACTCGGTCTTGTGTAGCTTGAGACCAATATGCTGAGAGGAAGGCATGATAAAATTCTCCTTCACTGTGGCAATCGTGAATGACCGATCGCATTGTTACAGGTGGTTCATTCCCTAAGTAGCCACACATAAATTCTAATCTGTGCTCTAATGACCAGTTGGGAGGAAAACAATGAGAGAATTGATGAAGCCACGCTTGTGGATGAATGTCGTTGCCGGAATTTTTAAATGTTTTGAATTTACGTGTAGTAATAAACACCATATAGTCAAAATCATTATGTCGGCGAGTCGCATATCGGTCATTGTTACTTCGTTTCGGCGGCCAATTTCTTGCATAATTTCCGAAGTACCCCGTGTTATTATTTTGTGGCTGTTCCGTATTTCTATGTCCCTCTTCCCGTATTGGAACGCGAGTGTCCTCTGAAATACGTAATTCTTGTGTTACCTGTGTCAGCTGATCTTGTACTTCCCGGATTTCTCTTTGGTGTTGCGTATTAATTTGATTCTGATTTTGTTTGAATTTCCTAATTTGTTCGCACTCTTCTGTGTCATTAAAGACTACCGGTTTTGTGTCATTCAGATTATCATCTACCTTCGTAGATAAATTATTTAGCTGACTCGAAAGTTCAACTACTTTCTCTGATAATGAACTAATTTCCTCCATATGTCTTTCTGAACCAGTTTTCAGAGTATCTACTGTGTCCTTTAAGTTTTCCTGAGTTTTTGCAAGTTGCGTAACCAAATCGGTAGATGCAACTGAGTCAATTTTAGCTTGCAAGGTCTCATGATTTTCATGAACAACAGTTTGCAGTTCTTTTATGGCTGCTTCGTGATTCTGTAATGTATTTTCATGCTGCAAAAAAATAGGTTGGAAATGCTCACAAATTTGTGTTTTACGTCATTACAGACTTTTTGACATTTCGATTCAATGTTATGTAACTCAGTAGTTAAATCTTCACGTGTTTGTTCAAGCGTGGTGTCTAACTTTTGAAGCTTTTGCTGTGTTTGTCTCTGATTTTGTTCCATTGTGTCTAACTCTTGAAGCGTTTGCTGTGTTTGTCTCTGATTTCGTTCCATTGTGTCTTTTTGTTCCATTTGTTGCATTAATTGCAATAATAATGTATTAGTGTCTGGAATCTGTTTCTCTATGCTTTTTGACAGTGCATTTTCACCGGCAACATTCACATTTTGACAAGCAGAAAATGTGTCTTGACTCATTTGAGAAAACGGTGAGGACCCAAAACCTGAATCTGCAGTATTTGCAAGATTGTGTCCTGTCATTCCCGATTCCTGAGGCGGGCTGTTGCCGACCGATCGATCGATAATGCTTCCCTGTTCACTAATTGTTTCACTGTCTACACCATTGTTTGCCGCCCGCTCCATTTCCCTATGCACAATTACCAAATTACTATGTTGAACATTAGTAAATTCATTACACGGTGGCGCTAACACACTGCTTTCGTCTTCACTGTCATTTCTCAGTTTACTTTGGAGCCTAGTATTACGTTTTTCGCACGCCATAATTGTCACAATATTTCACACGATAACACAGAAAAGCACAATTTGAAGAGCAAAAATAAGAAAACACATTAACATAGTACTGAAAATAATATCTAGTTAATTGCAAGCGCAGCTGTGAAATACTTGGTGCAAATCTCCATGCATGCCACAACTGTTTTACTGTACAACAATGAAAGACTGCAACTACAAAGGAGATTCTCTCTACAATTACGCGCTAGCAATAATCAATAGCTACACTAATTACACAAACTACAAGAAAAAATCAGAAGATTCCAGTGAGGTATCCTTGGCTAAGGGTCGACATATGAAACGTCCCCTTAGAAAAATTATATATGACTGTGCTTAAAATGATACACAATATTTTTTTAGCGCAATGCAATCTGACTTTCAATAATCCCTACAAAATAATGGCCCTGACTAACATTAGTCTATACCTTTCACAAATCACTTACCTCACAAAAATCTTCGTTAATCGAACTACTGCAATACAGCAAGCGCCACTACTGACAGCTAAATAAAGGATTCAAACTACGGAAGGCACTAACTACTGATAGGCATAGTTAGCAAATGAAAGATTTTAATAGAGAACAAACAATATATTTACCTTAATAATCATATATATATATATATATATATAGCAGTTCATGACATCCATTCTTACAAATGTACTGTTTCTGATGGACACACCTCCAGATTATCCATTCTCAAAAATCCGCCATCTCACGTCCATGCATCCACCACTGCTGGCGGGTCACCTCTAACTGCGCAACGCTACACGCTGTTAACATCCAGCTGCCCAACACTACAATGGCGAGTACAATTTCCACTGTCTATACTTTTACAAATAAATTTATAATACTTTGTCAGCATAACCAGGAAGGATTCAGGACTCACGCTCATAGCAGTGAAAACACAAAAAATAATTTTTTTACGTGTGAAATTTCACCATTTTTCACATACTATTGGCTGCATTTGTTGCTATAGGTACACTTTTCTTCATAAATAAGAGAGAGTCATCGATGACTTTTGCACAGCATACAAACCATACCCACAGGTGTATGAAATTCTAGAATTTATTTTATTTATCAAAAAATGAATGAGCTGTTACATTTTAAACTTCATGTTTAGAAAAAAACTAAAAAATTTTATACTAACTTATCTCAGTTTTTACCACAGTTTTTAACAGATTTGGAAAATTCTGATACTATTCATTTGTATCACATTACCGGATGTTGACTCCCCCAACCCATACACACAAGCACACACTCACATGCATACACGTTCACTTAAACACTCACTTATTTTCGAATGGCATCAGGATCTTGATAATGCTTTCACCATTCTATTGAATTTTTTATGCTGCCCCATGGCCCCTCTGAAAAAAGGTGAGTCAGCGTCTCACCACAATGAATTATGTGTCGAGCTCAAGAAAATATAGTGAGATTAGAATTATCCGTCACAGAGCCTGGACATAGGATTTTCATTCATTTAACTATGACAGTTTGCTGTAGTATGACAGTTCTTTGTTGCTAAATAATATTAATTTTGACCATTCTGAAATCTGTATGATCTATATAATCCTTGAGTTTACAGTGTTAATTATTTAATAGGTGTGTTTTAACCGACTTGTGAAATATTTCGATTTTAGTTGTCTGTTTACTCTCCTTCGGAAATGTATTATACAATTTTATTCTAGTGTAGAAAACGGTGGTTTTGCCCATATCTAACATTGTCTTGAAATTCACTGTTGTATATGAAAACAATGTTACTCCTGAGATGATGTCCTGAGACACTCCTACGTTAATGTACTTGGCATCTGACAAATCTTTTAGTAAAATTTCTGCTGTGTTTTGAAAACTTCATTGCCTGTATTCATTGTTTCCTGTTTTTTCAGTTATGGATGCCGTAAGTTGCTACATATTCACCAAGTAGCGATGAGGATATATAGCCAGCAGGCAGCGACATGGAGGTATGGTCGATTTGAATCCGCGATGTGGGGTGGAGAATATCTGTGCAGTACCAGAGACTCCAGGAGGCGTGACTTAGATGAGCAAACCCTTTGGTGTCTCACCCACTTTAAAGAAGCACGAACTGCAAACAGGAAACTAGTTTGTATACTGAACATGAAGCACTCCCTAACGCGCCATTACAGTATTATGTAGATTACCTTACTGTGGACTTAGCATTTGTTCTAGAATTTATCGGCTTGGAACTTCTTGGGTAATATCACGAATCGCCATCTTCCAGTCATTAGCATTCATGAATGTGTTCCACACCAATGTGACCTCTGTACCGAGTACTGCATAGAGGGAACCAACAATTGTGCCCTTAAAAAACAGTTTGTGCTTGTATCCGGTGGAGTACAAAACTCGATTTGTACATCAGTATTTCACCGTGAATGTTATTATTGCGCTCGTATGGTTTGTTAATGCTAATGGCTAATAAAATATGTTTATCCAGAATATCGTTCCGTCAGTTTATGGCGCTTCTCAAGTATCATCTAAAGACCCCTTAATGATTATTATATCTGCTTTAGCTCAGCAGTAATAATTTTTCGTGTATACTTCATTAATCAAACAGGGATATGAATAATAATTATTAAAATAAACAGAATACAGTATGGTTCAATTTTTTTATATTCATCTTCGTGACATTTTGTACAAAACAATGTTTCTGATTTCTTCATAAATCCACTGGACATGAAATTATTGTTGATTTCGTACTGATATTTTATACCGCTGTTCGTACTGCAAGTCTACTGTTAAGTTAACTTTAGAGAAAGTTGCTTGTTGCTTGGGAAATAGCCCCAGCAGCAAAGGACCTAACAGAGCGGGAATACCTTCTTCGTTTGCCAGTCCGCCGTCGGCCTGTATTAAGTCGCTTTGAAAGCATGAAGAACGATCACTAAGCTCTTCCGCTGAACCTTCCGTACTAAACCGCTGGCGCCACATTTCAGCATTCAAGCAGGACAGTCTACGTGGCAGTGGACAGATTTATCATACGTCTATCATAAATGACTCAGACGTTCAGTGCTTGTGTACCAAAGTAGTTAGCAGATATGGAAATGCTTCACATTACGTGTACTAGCAAAATGTTTCACAACGGGAGTATCTCTCTCTTCCCTGCTGTTTTGTGAAATTCTTCCTGGGAGTGTCCTTACGTCACATTAGGCAGCTCACTTTCTTCGTCTCGCCAGCTGAATTATGTATTGACAACTTCCGTTGCTCCCTAGTGATATCTTCTGTTCCAATGCTGAAAAAACACCACTTGCCAAACAAATACCCTCTCTAAAAGCAAATGTGTGTGAATTCCTAAGGGACAAAGCTGCTGAGGTCATCGGTCCCTAGACTCACACACTACTTAAACTAAGTTATGCTAAGAACAACACACACACCCATGCCCGAAGTAGGGCTCGAACCTACGGCGGGAGGGGCCGCGCAGTCCGTGACATAGCGCCTCAAACCGCGAGACCACTCCGCGCGGCAAAAACACTTCTGAATAATATTTAGTTTGCAGTATCTCTCCAAGAAACTACGAACCCCGCGTGCTAATCAGTTATAAATCTTCATCCTCTGGCTCGTACAATGTGCGTTGTTGTCTCGGCTTAGCAAGTTGTTCGTCGCACAACTGCACTTGTGTTAGGAAGCTTACCTGAAACGTCATTGTCCGGCAAACTGCTGTTTCCTGTCTCATTGGATTCCCATTGCACAGTGTCACTACAGTGTTGGTACAGAGAAGGTTGACAAACAGTGGCTGACTGAGAAAACGTGGAATTGGCGAACACTCAGGCAGGCTACACAAAACCATGGACTTCAGCTACTGTTAAGTCCACTGCTTAATTCAGTCGGGCAAATTCCAGTACCATACACCAGAGAGCTACAAGGGACTGAATAGATCCAGGACATAAAAGTGCTGTAGTAGCGCGTAAGTGAGGAAGCGAGTGTGTGACGTGTCTGCGGACAGATGGAGAATACTTGCTGGAATCGGCAGTATGCTCTGTCTCTGTCACGTACCACATGCTCCAACAGCTGTCTCCCATGGCCACTGCTAACACTAGCGTGTGCTCCACACTGGATACTTTTTACTTCTGAGTCTCTCGAAAAAAATTATGCATTCGTGAAATGGTCGCTGTCGCTTATTAGTGTATTACTTGATGTGTTTTCTTTGTCGCGTGTATAGAATACTGCAGTGGCCAAATAGCTTCATCATACCTACACATTCATAAAAATAAAGGGTAAATATTCTATGTGCAACCCGGAAGCGTAGGATACTGACAGCACCACCAGAAGTGCCCAATAAACAGCGCAAGAGCATTCAGATTCTTGAGAAAACAACATATCTTAAGCATTTAAGCACCTGAAACCTTATAGATGAAAATCCACGAAGAACTTTGAAAATCTCATAAAAATTACCAACTGTAAACAAAGACATAAATGGGAATATGTGCTGGGCCATTTCGACAACATTTTTCCACACAAGCAGAACATCACTCTGCACCCGTCATCCGTCTATCCTCGCCCCCCTTCACCCTTTTCGTCCCTCAGACATTACTTTTCTTCCATTGAGCTTTGACTTACAGTTATCATTACAAATATACACTGAAGAACCAAAGAAATTGGTACACCTGCCTGATATCGGGTAGGACCCCCGCGAGCACGCAGAAGTGCCGCAATACGACGTGGCGCGGACTCGACTAATGGTTCAAATGGCTCTGAGCACTATGGGACTTAACAGCTCTGGTCATCAGTCCCCTAGGACTTAGAACTACTTAAACCTAACTAACCTAAGGACATCACACAACACCCAGTCATCACGAGGCAGAGGGACTCGACTAATGTCTGAAGTATTGCTGGAGGGAATTGACACCATAAACCCTGCAGGGGTGTCCATAAATCCGTAAGAGCACGAAGGAGTGGAGATCGCTTCCGAACAGGACGTTGCAAGGCATCCCAGATATGCTCAATAATGTTCATGTCTGCGGAGTTTGGTAGCCAGCGGAAGTGTTTAAATTCAGAAGAGTGTTCCTGGAGCCAGTCTGTAGCAATTCTAGACGTGTGGGGTGTCGCATTGTCCTGCTGGAATTGCCCAAGTCCGTCGGAGTGCACAATGCACATGAATGGATACTGGTGATCATACGGGATGCTTACGTACGTGTCACCTATCAGAGTCGTATCTAGACGTGTCAGGGGTCCCAAATCACTCCATCTGCACACGACCCACACCATTACAGAGCCTCCACCAACTTGAACAGTTCCCTGCTGACATGTAGGACCCATCTATTCATGAGGTTGTCTCCATACCCGTACACGTCCATCCACTCGATACAATTTGAAACGAGACTCGTCCGACCACGCAACATGTTTATAGTCATCAACAGTCCAACGCTGGTGTTGATGGGCCCAGGAGAGGCGTAAAGCTTTGTGTCGTCCAGTCATCAAGGGTACACGAGTGGGCCTTCAGCTCCGAAAGCCCATATCGATTATTTTTCGTCGAATGATTCGCACGCTGACGCTTGTCCATGGCTGAGCATTGAAATCTACAGCAGTCTGCGGAAGGGTTGCACGTCTGTCACGTTGAACGAGTCTCTTCAGTCTTATTTGGTCCCGTTCGTGCACGCTCTTTTTCCGGCCGCAGCGATGTCGGAGATTTGACGCTTTACCGGATTCCTCATATTCACGGTACACTCGTGAAATTTTCGTACGTGAAAATCCCCGCTTGATCGCTACCTGGGAGATGCCGTGTCCCATCGCTCGTGCGCCGACTATAACACCACGTTCAAATTCACTTAAATCTCGATAACCTGCCATTGTAGCAGCAGTAACCGATCTAACAACTACGCCAGACACTTGTTGTCTGCCGGCCGGGGTGGCCGAGCGGTTCTAGGCGCTACAGTCTGGAACCGCGTGACCGCTACGGTCGCCGGTTCGAATTCTGCCGCGGGCATGGATGTGTGTGATGTCCTTAGGTTAGTTAGGTTTAAGTAGTTCTAAGTTCTAGGGGACTGATGACCGTAGGAGTTAAGTCCCATTTGAACCATTTTTGAACTTGTTGTCTTATATAGGCGTTGCCCGCCCGCAGCACCGTCTTCTGCCTGTTTACATATCTCTGTATTTGTATACGCATGACTATACCAGTTTCTTCGGCTCTTCAGTGTATAATAACCCCTTAGTAGATGAATAATAGCGTTCACGATTCTCAAGCGGTAGACCTGGTTCCGTTATTGGTGACAGCACGAATTCCAACCGAAATGTCGACCGAAATGGCGTTAGATGGTAATATTTCGGCCCAGCTACGAGCCAAAGGAGACTTATTCTTTATTTATCTGTGAACATTACAATCAAATATCGGCTATGAAATCTTCTTGAGTTATCAGCCGAGTGGCGTCGTTGTCTTGTCGCAACGTTTCAATGGATTCCGTATCCATCATCTTAAGGCAAGGATGACTGATACGGAATCCACTGAAACATGGCGACAAGACGACGACTCCACTAGCCGATAACCCGAGAAGATTTCACAGCTGCAAAACGCTGCGAAAGCCAGGAATCTCATATACAGGATGGTTATAAGTAAACTTGAGAGGTGGCATGAGCCCCCTCTCATATTTCTATCTTACGATTTTCCTCTCTAATTGCATGCGGTGAAAAGTTGCTATTCCTTCACACGCAGACTTCCCATGCAGCGTCTCTCGTCACCCAGGTTCGGTGACAGGCGGGCTCTGCTGATCCTGACAGGGTAAGCCGACGGGTGTGAGGGAGTTGAGTGAATGCTTTCCAGACGCCGACATTGTCAAAAGACACGCCCGGAGGGGCCTGAAGTAGCGGCTGGGCTAGAGGTTCCGTTACTTCGCAGAAACTTAGCGAAAACACTTTCTGGCGGGCTACCAGCGAGGCGTGGGAATGACTTGTGTACCCAGGCAGTTGTGGCGGGAAAATTCCCGCGCTTTCTGCAAAATAGTAACTATGATTGGCTTGCTCAGGGCATAGCTCCGTAACGTAGCAAAATCAGCGCAGAAATTGGCGCCAAGAATCTCCATTGGTGGAATGGTAGTGCTCCGGCAATAGAGTGGAATTTTCCGCCGGTTTTCGAGTTGCTGATTGGAACGTTTATCCACGGCCACTGTTGTGGGGACGGGAATGTTCGGTGTTCGGCCTGTACGGGTGCTCTAGGGGTAGTCGGCTCTCGCCTTTCGGTCGGAGTAGGTTACAAGACTGAGCCCTCGCCGCTCTGGACAGCCGGCCTTCCGTTGGCTGTCTAATATACTTTTATTTCATTGTAACTGTTTGACGAAGTTGCTGAAGTTTCGACTTCAACGAAACTTTCCGAGTACAGTTGGCAATTGAGCGTTCTGCGTACAAGCGGCCTATGTTGTCTGTCTTGAGCAGTTTTGGGTAAAGTTGACTGTATCGGAGTTACAGTGTGACTTCGCTTGATAAAATCAATCACTGTACCGGCAGTGATTGTGTGGCGAGCCTTCTTCGTCTCCCTCTGAGGCGCATTTGTATTGCTAGGAAGTCTTTAGTCTGGAACAACCAGACCAGGATAATTAGTTTCGGGCTATACTCGCGACATTATCATCACCACGACGGGACGTCGAAGCAACCAGTCATCGCCTCCGGTACGCCAGATCGTGTTCTTGCAGTTAAGAAGACAGTTTGGTAATGTATGTCCGCTGCACCGGCAGATAGGGATTTTCCTAGGTGATAATCAGAGCTAAGCAGAGTGCGCCTGTTCGTCTTTCTCTAGCTTTGTTCTGTCTTGGGTGTTCATTGTCTGAGTTCTCACTAATGTAGCAGCAATTAATGTTGGGTTAGCTGTGTGTCTCTCTTAAGATTTGAGTGGCAAGGAATTGGCTCCACATACCACTTCGTCATAATCCCCACAATCTAGTTCAGGGACAACTTCACCTTCACAGTGTTTGTTTGAGTATCCAATTTGAACCAATTTGATGTATTGTAAATGTTTCATGTGTTTTTGTTTATTATTTTGTGTTTAGTCTTAATAAATCATATTGTTATTTTGGACAGAACTTTCATTCTGTTAATCGGTAGAGCAACCCTATCATTTCTCACCACGTTAATGAAACCTTCGCTTATTTAACTTATTTATCAAATTAAATTATTGCAGGTGCCAAACTCTTTTCTACTCCACTGGCAGGGTTGATTAGAGTCAGTTCGTGTATTTTTTTTAATCCATGTGCAACAGCAAAAGTCGGAGTTAGAATAGGGGGGGCTTAGAGCATCATTTACATATGTAGATTCTAGAAGAATTTAGTGTTAAATACACTGCTAACCCCGGCACCTCGCATAAAATAGCGACCCTTAGCCTCGGATCTCTCTTGTGAATCACTGATTAACAAACAGTATTCTTAGTAGGAACATTCAAATTTTTTTCTCTACTATTTTTATGATTAGTACCCAAGTTCTTTTTCTTGTAGTTCCGCGATTAGTTTTTACTAGCGGCGCATGATTACAGTTTTTGTTTTCAGTGTATATAAATTTTTGTGTATTCATTGTTTTTTTGTGTTTCCTTGATGTGGTGTCCGTACCTCATCACACTTTGTCGGGTTTGTGTGCAGTTTCTGTACCACAACAAATCGTGCTTGTAGTTACAGCGTTGGAACGGCGTTGTTGAAATTTTATGTCTATGTGGAAAAATATTGGGAGTAGATGATTTTTATTGTGAATTTTAGATAAATTTGTTTTTTCATGAATGATCACGAGAAGTGGGGCACGACTATTATCGAGCGAAACTAAAACAAAAGAGGATAGCATAATGGATAAGAGGCAGGTTACTGACGAGGATAGGTTCGGAGATGAGATGGGCACATTTTTAGCAGCACAGGACGACAGGGTCATTGATGAGGAAGGTGATTTGGACGCGATCTTAGAGCAACGTCGCGACCGTGATTATGATAGTGAAGTGGAGGATGGAACAGAGACAGGCACACAGGTCGAGACGGTAGCAGAAGTTTATAGTCAAACGAACGAGTGCAGACAGAGGCCAGCTCGGTCACGTCAGAGCTCTAGCGCCCAGGTGTCCAGAGTTACATCGCCCATGTTTGAAGAGGATCAAAAAGAAGACGTAAACCCAATACAGAGCTTCCTACGATCAGTGAAAGAAGAAGCTGATGAACAACGTAAGAAGGAGAAGGAAGAAGATGAGAAACAACATAAGAAGGAGAAAGAAGAAGCTGACGAACAGCGTAAGAAGGAGAAGGAAGAAGATGAGAAACAGCGTAAGAAGGAGAAAGGAGAAGCTGACGAACAACGTAAGAAGGAGAAGGAAGAAGATGAGAAACAACGTAAGAAGGAGAAGGAAGAAGCCGACGAACAGCGTAAGAAGGAGAAAGAAGAAGCTGACGAACAACGTAAGAAGGAGAAGGAAGAATATGAGAAACAACGTAAGAAGGAGAAGGAAGAAGCTGACGAACAGCATAAGAAGGACACTCAGGCAATAATTTCGCATATAGGAGAAAGTCGAGGGTAATTACTAACAATAAAGAAAGAATGTGGAAAAGTAAAACAAATGTCAATGGCTGCACAAAAAGTAGCAGGCCTGGCCAAAACGGCGGCAATAGGGGCAATGAAAGTCGCGGAAGCAACTTCTAAACTCGCAGGGCGCTTGCGACGTACAACACAATCCCACTCCAAATCCTTAGCGTTCTTAAAAACTGAGTGTAATATCGCGGTTGCCAACAACACGAAACGAATGGAAGAAGTAGAGAGTCGGATAGCAAAACTAGAGCAAAACGGGCACACGAGCACTGCGCGTTCGGATACCAATGATGGAGTACACAGAATTGTGTCTCCGAGGAAAAGCCCGCCGCGGTCTAGCCCAATGACCGTGTGCGGAACTAACGATGCACATGCAGAAACAGCGAGTAATAGCTCCAATAATTGTAGCCCACTTAGGAGAGTGAATTCTGAGTGCCACTTCCACTGTGATACAGAGGTAGCACATCACAGTTATCAGCAAGATAGATCAGGACACTCAGCAGACGTGCAAGTATCGGAAACGAGTGACAACACCAGTGCGAGGATCAGACAGGATTTTGATCACAATCACTTCCTGTCGATACTAAAATTCTAGAAGTTCAAAGAAAATGGAGGGTCGATGCATCCGAAGAGCTGGGTGACGCAGTTTACAAATTCATTACCGACATCATGGCCAACCCAGGCAAAATTAGAATTCATGTGTGGACACATCGAAGGCCAAGCCGCGGGAAAGATGCGAGGTGTGGCAGCGACGTGTCGGACTTATCAGGAATTTGTTGGTGCATTCCTGCGGACCTACTGGTCAAAGGAAACGCAAGACAGGATTAAAGAGGAAATAATATTTTGTCCTGAACTGGAAGTGTCCGGGCATAGGAGCGCAACCAAATTTCTTGATGATTTACTCAAGAAGAATCAATTTTTAGATAGTCTATATAGCAACGGAGAAATCATTAAATTTTGCTTTTCCAAATTGCCAGTTAGGTACCAACAGACACTTGTCGGGAAGTGTGGATCTGACATAGAAGCATTCAAGAGTCTATTGCGCGAACTCGAAGTTGTCTTTGATAAACAAGACGCAAAGGACAGGAAGAAGAGGCAAAGTAACAAATACCACGGGCCAGGAAGGGAAGACGACAACAGATCGTATAATCGCACTGGTCAGTTAGGAAACCAGGGTTACGGAAGCCATTCAAGGTTATGGAAACCAAAGACACGGAAACCAGAACGTCAGGGAGCAGGGTCAATCTAGACAAGGAATCTGGGATATGAGGAATAACGAACGGAAAAGCGACCGTAATTGGAGAGAGCGAAACCAAGGACAACAGTGGAGCCAGGAGATTGAAACTAGACCCGCAAATCCTAATGCACGTCAGAGGAGGGGGAGCTTAACAAGGGATTGACGCCAGACTAGTGCGAACACAGGCCGCCGGAATTTCGCACGTAATCTCGGACCTGGCCAACTACTGATGACAAATTATGGCTCAAATGGCTCTGTGCACTATGGGACTCAACTGCTATGGTCATCAGTCCCCTAGAACTTAGAACTACTTAAACCTAACTAACCTAAGGACATCACACACATCCATGCCCGAGGCAGGATTCGAACCTGCGACCGTAGCAGTCGCGCGGTTCCGAACTGCGCGCCTAGAACCGCGAGACCACCGCGGCCGGCGATGACAAATTATGAAGATTTATCAGAAATCCTGCTCGAAGAACATAAAACAACTCCTCGACAGGATCGGCAGCCTCTTATCACAGTATCAATAGCTGAAAAGAGTATGAATGCGATAATAGATAGTGGAAGCTACATAACAGCAATATCTGAGGCATCATACGAGAGGTGCTCTCAGGAGGTGGACTGGCCTGTCCTATCGGTTAAGAAAACCAAAATAAAAGGGGCATTAGCGGGTAAATGTACGGAGGTCACCCAACAAACAAGACTGGAATTCTCCTGCCAAGGACACAAAATAGAGTCTAACTTCTGGATCGTGCCAAATCTGGCGATCGACATGATAATAGGAACGGACTTCCTAAATGAGCATGAAGCGATAGTTGATCTAGGACGAGGTGAAGTGGTTCTGAGGAAAGGGAATCCCGTCCACATTAAGTTCGACGACCAGCTGATCCCAGCTCAACTACCGTCTAACTGTGTTCGGATGAACTATGCATGTCAGAAAGACAGAAAGGAAGAACAGGTCGACGTTGCGGGTAGGGAAGAGGACACTGATGAGAATTAAGTCGTAGTAATGGGAGAAATAAAGGAGAAAATAGGAGAAAAAGTGGAAGCAATAAAGAATATAAGGTGCGACCACCGCAAAGAACTTCATAAATTACTAGTAGAACATGCGGAGGTTTTCATTCCCAAGACAGGATCAATAAAGAACTTCCAATATGAATTCCGTGTACGTCCGCACAACCAATTTCGTGTGCCACCCTACCCAATCCCCTTGGCGTATCGACAGAAAGTAGCAGCTGAAATTACGCGAATGCTGAGTGAAGGAATAATAGAACCTACGGCTTCAGCCTATAATAACCCGTTAAGAGTAGTCGAGAAGGCAGATGGTAGTATTCGCTTCCCACGCCCGGGTTCCCGGGTTCGATTCCCGGCGGGGTCAGGGATTTTCTCTGCCTCGTGATGGCTGGGTGTTGTGTGCTGTCCTTAGGTTAGTTAGGTTTAAGTAGTTCTAAGTTGTAGGGGACTTATGACCACAGCAGTTGAGTCCCATAGTGCTCAGAGCCATTTGAACCATTTTAGTATTCGTTTAGTCTTGGACTCGCGACAGATTAATACCATAATAGAACCCGAAACAGACAGACCGGAACGATTAGAGGAGCTCTTACAAAACTTCCATGGAATATCAATCTTCTCATCAGTTGATCCAAAATCGAGTTTCTGGCAGATCGAGCTCCATCCAAATTGCAGACAGTATACAGCCTTTTTAGCATTTGTAAGATGTTACCGGTTTTGTCGTCTGCCATTTGGTTTAAACATTTCGTCTGCCGCATTCATTCGGGGGCTGGACAGCATACTAAGCGATAATTTGAAACGTCATGTCACCAGCTATGTGGACGATTTGCTGATCGCGGAGAAATCTTGGGGAGAGCACAATGCGGTCCTCGGTGAACTCCTTGCGACATTCAAGGAACACGGAGTGACTATCAATATCGAAAAATCGAATATTGGGACGTCCTCTATCAAATTTGTAGGACATATCATCACGGGTGAGGGCATTGCCCCAAATCCCGAAAAGATCGAAGCGATTGAAAAGTTTCCCATTCCTACGACAAAGAAGCAGTTAAGGGGGTTCTTGGGGATCATAAATTTTTATAACCGCTTTATACATGTCAAAACTCAGAGCAGTCCTAGGTTGCATCAACTTACAGGAAAGAAGATTCATCGGGAATGTGATGAGGCGGCCGAATCCGAATGGAAAGCATTAAAATTCGCATTATTACAAGCACCCATCCTCTCACACCCTAATTTAGCAGAAGAGCTTTGCATAGTCACGGGCAGTTTATACTCAGGTCTGGGTGTCATGGTGTTCCAAGACTATGTACATGAAGGAAACAGGATGTGGAAGACAATTGCGTTTGGTAGCAGAGTACTAGCCAAGAGTGAGAGGAATTACTCAGTAACCGAGTTAGAGGCGCTGGCTATTGTATGGGCGTTTGAAAAATTCAGAGCCCGCATCTCGTGGTCGTGCGGTAA
Organism: Schistocerca serialis cubense; assembly: GCF_023864345.2. Lineage (NCBI taxonomy): Eukaryota > Metazoa > Arthropoda > Insecta > Orthoptera > Acrididae > Schistocerca > Schistocerca serialis. Next base: position 170,259,434 of record NC_064640.1, read on the forward strand.
CGTTCTCGCTTCCCACACCCGGGTTCCCGGGTTCGATTCCCGGCGGGGTCAGGGATTTTCTCTGCCTCGTGATGGCTTGGTGTTGTGTGCTGTCCTTAGGTTAGTTAGGTTTAAGTAGTTCTAAGTTCTAGGGGACTGATGAACATAGATGTTAAGTCCCATAGTGCTCAGAGCCATTTGAACCATTTTTTTGAAAAATTCAGATACCTTCAGTTTGGTCGCAAGCCGAGGGTCTACACTGACCACAAGGCACTCGAGTTCCTGATGACTGCAAAGCTTAATCACAGGCGGCTCATTAGGTGGGGATCATATCTGCAGCAATACAATTTTTCGATAGAATGTATCCCCGGCAGTCAGAACATTATTGCAGACGCCTTATCACGGTCACCGATCGGATTTGAGCACAACATGGAAGAAGATCTGGAGGAAAATCACTACTGCCTTTTCTATATGCAGAAAGTAGCCTTTGAAAACTTTATTACCTGTAGTATGCAGGACATCAAGAAGGAGCAAGACAAGGACCCTGCCCTAGTGTTATTGAAACAGAAATGGATAGACAGAAGACACGCCACCGTCAGGCAGTTCTACCTCTTGCGGAAAGGCATAATTTTCCACCGAAATTATGCCAGTGACACCGAATGGGGGGTATGCATCCCTGAACACCTAATAAACAAGATTATATGTCCTACTCACCTCAGTTATGGACACTTCGGACCACGCAAGTGCAATCTCAAGCTAAGGACCATGTGTTACTTTCGAAACATGGAGCGTCGAATTCGGAGGGTACTGTCGGTGTGTAAAGACTGCCAAAAGGCTAAGCACACCACTATGAGCATGCAGGCACCATTATACCCAATCGTACCGACCAAATTAAGACAATTAGCAGCAACAGATTTGATGGGACCTTTGCCAAGAACAAGAAGAGGATATACTTACGTATTAGTGTTTGTTGAACTAACGTCCAAATACGTTACCTTTATGGCACTGAAGAGGGCGACAGGACGAACTGTATCACGAGCCCTAATCCGGGATCTACTAACACAGGTTGGTCATGTGAGTAGAATTATTTCTGATAACGGGCCACAGTTTAAGTCAAAAACATGGAAGGAGACGTTGCGTCGATGTAAAATTGATCCCATTTTTATATCTTCACACCATCCGAGCTGGAATGCTGCAGAACGGGGTATTAAGGAACTCGGAAACTTGTGCCGGTTGTACTGTAACAAACAGCACACGACATGGGACGTTTTCCTTAAAGACTTCCAGGAGGTGATCAATGAGGCACCCCATGGGATAACAAAATTGGCACCCATTACAGTACTGAAAAACCGGATTCCTAAGGACTTGATAACCGAGGTCGTAAACTTCCCACCAAGGGCGCGAACGCAGCACCGAGCCATAGTGGATTTGGCTCTCAAGAGGATACAGGCTGCAGCAGAGGTCAGGAAGAGACGTGCCGACAGGGGAGCTCGTCTACGACACTTCCAAATTGGACAAATGGTGCTCGTGAAGTCTTTCCAACTCTCTAACAAACAAAAAAATGAAATGCCAAAAATTCTATTCTGTTTACAACGGCCCGTACCGTATAAGGAGAGCAGCTCACCACAATGCTTATGAATTGGAGACGCTGAAAGGAAAGAAGTCCATAGGACGCCACCACATCTCTCACATAAAGAAGTTCGTGGAATAGTAGTAGTGTAAGTGGTGTACATAGTAGAATGGGCAAATACATGAACCTTGTTATAGTAGTAGTGTAAGTGATGTGCATAGTAGAATAGGCAAATATATGAACCTTTCTTCGGGGAACAATAATCGTTGCATTAGTAGATTAAGATTGCTAAAGTATTAACACGCTGCATTGTCTCGCATAAGAATTTACTGCTGCTAACTTTTTTTTGGTTTATGTTCTCGATCTCCTCTGTCGACGGGATAAGAGGCACTACCTTTCCATGAGCAATGTTTTTCTCCTTTCCTATCTGGTGTCCATGTTAAGGGATAATGATGAGTGACGAGATGTCGCACAAACGGGCGTATAAAAGAACGTGCTCTTAGAAGCGTTCTGAGAAGTCGTGATACGCTCTATAGCGGCCACAACCAGTTCGTGAGACGTTCATACCAATGCTTGCAGGCAAGCGTCAGTGCACTGCAAGATTGTGGTATATTGCGTGATTTCGAGGATGGATACGGGCAGTATAGTTTTTACAGTGATGCGCCAGCATCGTTGTCTTGCAAGTCGGGGTGAACCTGTGAGCGTTTGACTCCAATGGTGCCCTGGACGGTAGAAATGCTGGCATAAAGACTACCATGCCAATGTGCAGGTTGGGGATTTAGCGTGCTGCTTGTGACTGTCACAGATGAATAACCAAGGAATTATACTTGGAGATTGGTGACATACTGTGTAGCTGGTGTGTGGTGGGCGACGGAATCCTCAACAGGAACCAGTCCTGGCTTGGTCATATTACATTGCCTCTGGAAAGGTGCGCTTTCATTGCTAAAACTGCATCACATACAAAATTGAGTTCAACTATAAATTTATTGTCTTGTATAGCCATGGCTAACCCAGTCTCCGGAGTTTCAGTGAGGCGTAATGAAAACTCGGAGGTCATGTACGGCGCGCACATCACTGTCGTCAATAGCGGCGAGCAGCGAGACATCTCAACGTAACAGGAATTATGTAAGACTATTGTATAAGGTAAACAAAAAACAAATAAATCAATCAATAAAAAAAGGAGAGTACTATATACTAGGATAAGTTAAACTTTAGGATTTAACAATAGCTAGATCCTTAATATTGTGGGGGTTTTCTACCATAAGTGTTTGGTGCGCGCCTGTTGGGATGCTATGTTTCAGGTCACCAAACCACAGACCCCAAGTGGAGGGACGACAGGCGAGTGAATGTAGAATAGTTGCATGTTCTTTATAACTCAGTAAAACTTCCACCTGCATAATCACCTAATTTATTCAAAAGACATAGAATGTAGATCGTTGGCAGTTGGTAGTTAACTCTTGAGCATGTCTGCTGTCGCTCTATATAAGTAATAGTAATACAAGTGCGGGCCCGCACATTTAGCTGTTCATCCAGTACAGTGTCACACACCATGTACAATAGTGAGATCTGTCTCTACACAAATATCAAGATAGATTATTTCCATGTCTAGCTTAGATACACCAAGATTTGGTTATGGTGATAGCCATAGATTGATAACTATAAAATTAAAATAAGAGTGTCTGAAATGACAGACCATCAATGTATCGTTATGTAAATTTATTATAACATAGAAGGTCATGGGAAAAAGTTAGGCGTAAGATTTTTGTCAGAACTGTGCAGATGACGGGAATCGTGGCAATGCAGAGGCCAGGCGGACAAAAACAAGAGGTCATCGGCTACCTGCAAGGAGGGGAGCGTCAGCACGCCACCTGACGTGAAGGGCGCGAGAGCATCCGGTCCTACAAGCTGTCAGTCACCGGGCAGTATACCTGAGGGATTAGGTGGGATCCTCGCCGGGCCACAAGCGAAAGTGAGGCTGGCCGTTGACACTGACACGCGACCCACACGCAACAGCCTGCTAGCTCTCCGGATGCGGCAGCCAATTGGAGGGATTCCCTGCGGCAGACCACGTTGTCGTGAGTACACGAAGAAGATCACATATCGTGTCAGAACCTGCGCCTCATGTGCCTCAGGGCAGAAAGGGACGCTATATACTCACCTGTTTGGGTTTTTACAACTCACTAGCATTGGCCGATCTGCATACACAAAGCAGTATCGTGCCACACACTCTAACAAATGAATGGTCTCATTTCTAACTTCTCCTCTCTATTAGAGAGCAGTTGTAGCAATCGTCGCTCCTAGTTCGATCCTGTATGGATGACCTCACACACTTGTGGAGTCACTCCACGTGCCATCATCCCTCGTCGAACTGCAATATTGGGAAACGTAAAGTACTGTCCAGCGAGAGAAGAGACCTAGACTAGTGATGTATCCCAACAAGTAGACCTCAGAGACAATTAATCGACGTGAGGAGAGCCTATCACTGTGTCTTCCTACCGTACTGCCGTGATCATATGCGTGGGTCTTGCTGCAATCTCAACAGAGTACTGCAGATGCTCCAGCACACCCTATTGCTGTTGCAACAACGTAGCAACAACACCCGACGTTTAGCCCTATGTGATGTCAGTACTGTGGAATTTGTGAAGTGCTTCGAATATTTCTAACAATGTGATTTAGTGCCTCATTCTCAGCACAGTCGTGAACATTGTGCAATGTGGAAGCACAACTTGACACCCCATAAACCTTGTTTTTTTTTCTTAAATTTCTTTCTCTAGTGTTGTTTTTGTAATGTATGTTATACCTTGTATGTGTTTGTGTTTTACACTGTAATTCTTATGTAAGTTATAGAGTAGGGCGCACAAATTACAAATTTCTGTATTGTTCTCCACACCAATTTTTTTCTTTGTATTTTGTATTTATTGTTGGTTGTATGCAAACAGTGTGCCTGAAGTCCCCATAAACTGATGCAGATACCACCAATGTCATTGTGAATGCACCATCAGTTCAGGGAACATTTTGTAAAAATAATTCTTGCTGTAGGGAGACAGAATGAATCGGAGGTTGTAATTAAATTCTGAAAGCTCACAAAGAGATTGTTAACTTAAAAAGTATCGTGTGTGAGTGAGTTCAGGTTAGTTTAATGATTCAAATTGTTGTAACATCTTGGGCATTTAATTGCAGAGTACTCCAACTCTGATTGTAAAGAATAAACTGCTCCATATTTGGCTCACATGCCCGGGCCATATTTAGAGGGTGAATGTCTGTGTGGATCGGTGTTTGGAAGGGGCTCCCTGTGTATGGATGTGTGATGTGGGTGTTAGTGTTCCATATTAAGAGGGTGAAGTTGGCTACATCATAAATAATCCTCCCTCTATGAGCTGCATTTTTCAGTTGCAGTGATTTTCTTTATAGAGTGCGGCATGTGGAGTCAGTTTGTAAGATTGTTCTTGGGCGATTGACTCACGACCTTGCTCCTAAGTGAGCCAACCGCTCACCAATTACAATCTAAAATGGCGTAGGGGCTATGAGAGGTGGCATGAGCCCCCTCTCATATTTCTAACTTACGATTTTCCTCTCTAATTGCATGCAGTGAAAAGTTGCTATTCCTTCACACGCAGACTTCCCACGCAGCGTCTCTCGTCACCCAGGTGGCCCGGTGACAGGCGGGCTCTGCTGATCATGAAAGGGTAAGCCGACAGGTGTGAGGGAGTCGAGTGAATGCTTTCCAGACGCCGACATTGTCAAAAGACACGCCCGGAGGGGCCTGAAGTAGCGGCTGGGCTAGAGGTTCCGTTACTTCGCAGAAACTTAGCGAAAACACTTTCTGGCGGGCTACCAGCGAGGCGTGGGAATGACTTGTGTACCCAGGCAGTTGTGGCGGGAAAATTCCCGCGCTTTCTGCAAAATAGTAACTATGATTGGCTTGCTCAGGGCATAGCTCCGTAACGTAGCAAAATCAGCGCAGAAATTGGCGCCAAGAATCTCCATTGGTGGAATGGTAGTGCTCCGGCAATAGAGTGGAATTTTCCGCCGGTTTTCGAGTTGCTGATTGGAACGTTTATCCACGGCCACTGTTGTGGGGACGGGAATGTTCGGTGTTCGGCCTGTACGGGTGCTCTAGGGGTAGTCGGCTCTCGCCTTTCGGTCGGAGTAGGTTACAAGACTGAGCCCTCGCCGCTCTGGACAGCCGGCCTTCCGTTGGCTGTCTAATATACTTTTATTTCATTGTAACTGTTTGACGAAGTTGCTGAAGTTTCGACTTCAACGAAACTTTCCGAGTACAGTTGGCAATTGAGCGTTCTGCGTACAAGCGGCCTATGTTGTCTGTCTTGAGCAGTTTTGGGTAAAGTTGACTGTATCGGAGTTACAGTGTGACTTCGCTTGATAAAATCAATCACTGTACCGGCAGTGATTGTGTGGCGAGCCTTCTTCGTCTCCCTCTGAGGCGCATTTGTATTGCTAGGAAGTCTTTAGTCTGGAACAACCAGACCAGGATAATTAGTTTCGGGCTATACTCGCGACATTATCATCACCACGACGGGACGTCGAAGCAACCAGTCATCGCCTCCGGTACGCCAGATCGTGTTCTTGCAGTTAAGAAGACAGTTTGGTAATGTATGTCCGCTGCACCGGCAGATAGGGATTTTCCTAGGTGATAATCAGAGCTAAGCAGAGTGCGCCTGTTCGTCTTTCTCTAGCTTTGTTCTGTCTTGGGTGTTCATTGTCTGAGTTCTCACTAATGTAGCAGCAATTAATGTTGGGTTAGCTGTGTGTCTCTCTTAAGATTTGAGTGGCAAGGAATTGGCTCCACATACCACTTCGTCATAATCCCCACAATCTAGTTCAGGGACAACTTCACCTTCACAGCGTTTGTTTGAGTATCCAATTTGAACCAATTTGATGTATTGTAAATGTTTCATGTGTTTTTGTTTATTATTTTGTGTTTAGTCTTAATAAATCATATTGTTATTTTGGACAGAACTTTCATTCTGTTAATCGGTAGAGCAACCCTATCATTTCTCACCACGTTAATGAAACCTTTGCTTATTTAACTTATTTATCAAATTAAATTATTCCAGGTGCCAAACTCTTTTCTACTCCACTGGCAGGGTTGATTAGAGTCAGTTCGTGTATTTTTTTAATCCATGTGCAACAGCAAAAGTCGGAGTTAGAATAGGGGGGGCTTAGAGCATCATTTACATATGTAGATTCTAGAAGAATTTAGTGTTAAATACACTGCTAACCCCGGCACCTCGTAAACTTTCCCTATTTAACACGTTATAACACGGAAACTAATTACTGTGCGAGTGCCAAACTTGGTGGCATTAATGTCAAGGACGTGGAGAAGAGAAATAATGCAGAATCAATTCAGATGAAACGCTTTTAATGTACTGCTGCCGGCTATTGTGGCCGAGCGGTTCTAGGCGCTACAGTCCGGAACCGCGCTGCTGCTACGGTCGCAGGTTCGAATTCTGCCTCGGGCTTGGATGTGTGTGATGTCCTTAGGTTAGTTAGGTTTAAGTAGTTCTAAGTCTAGGAGACTGATGACCTCAGATGTTAAGTCCCTTAGTGCTTACAGCCATTTGAACCAATGTGCTGCTATGGTACTTCATATCATTACATATTGGTCCATTACTGTTACAAGAGGGGCTCAATATGGCGCCCACCGGTTTTCAGAAGAGTCTGAAAGCACTCTGCACAGCAGAGCAAACCATGTACGTAGGTACCACATCATACGGTGACACGTTCACCATACAGAGGAACTTCACGCACAGTGACTGGAGGTGAAGATCCCCGCACTCGGAAATTCTGTGTATTCACCTCACCCGTCAGAAAAAAATTACGTTTGTCTGTCCATAGGATCGTCCAAGGCCAGCCCTGGTCAATTTCAGTCCTTACGAGAAAGTGGAGAGCGAAGTCAACACGTCGTTGTTCGTCCTTTCGTGCAAACTGCTGTAAGATATGGATCTTCTACAGGTTTTATAACGTCTTAAATAGGGAGAGTTTAGTTATAACCATCCGGTATTGCAATCAAGTTTTGTCATTACATGTACGTTGGGATTTCAGAAAGTCACACATGTCGTCCCAAGCAAATAAATGTATTGTCTACATCTACATTTATACTCCGCAAGCCACCCAACGGTGCGTGGCGGAGGGCACTTTACGTGCCACTGTCATTACCTCCTATCCGACATGCTCAAACGTGTCCTGAAATTTTTATACACCAAAAGAAGCACAGTGTCAAATTTTAGATGCTAAGACTAACTGGAAGTATTTTTAAGAACATTTTGAAAATTGCCTAATACATAGCTCGCCCGAAGGCTGGAAGAATAAACACCCCTGCCAACACTGCGGTAGACTGCTGTGCGCAACACAGTGAGCGCATAGCCTTGGTTGACGGCTATCGGTCAGCAGATAACATGGCCATTCCGAGTCTAACAGCTGTGTGGTGCACATCGTTCATTGCGAGGTAGTTTACTCTTCACTAGCAGCTTAACGGAAGTATGTTCACTAAATTATTTGTCATATCCACGATATCAGTGTGTGAGGTAACGGGCGAGTTGTGGCGCCCTGAAAATATTTTAAGTTCGGAGTTGGCGTGGCAGCACGGGCCGCTCGGCGGGCGCGGGCCGCTCGGCCAACCGAACACGTGGTGTCGGATGTTGGCCGAAGCAAGAGGGGTCCAGCTCGATCGCGTGGCTGGGAATTCCATGGTGACGCTGTGACGAGAACGGTGCTTTGTGTCGATGAAGGAGATGTCTATACCGTGAGTTCGTATAGAAATTAATAGTAGCCAGATGAATGATGATACCTCAAAAAGAAACATTTACATTACCATTATTTGCACGACGATTCTGATGGTGTAATCAGATTTTCAATATCTTTATTAGTTTAAAGTTTGGTATCTGACTGTAAATTATACAAGCAACACCCAGCAACGAATTTCCAAAATCTAAACGCTTCATCCGATTTTCTCGATCGACATGTCTTTAGAAAGATATTAGTGTAAACCCAAATTGGTATAAATTACAGGCATTTAACGTGAATAGTACATGAGTTATTGGAGGTCAAAGTGGCCAATTACTATCGATTGCGTCAGGCCATAAGTAGTCCACAGTTACACGAAGAAACGGTAGCAGCGTGCTTAGAAATATATTTATTCGTCTATGTCTTTGTTTATATCCGATATATACTATTCGTGAAGAAATTGATCAAATATTTACTGTGTTTTAGAAAGCACAGAGACATTAGGATACTGGACGACTTTTGCTTGCTATTCCTTTGATATATGTTTATTTAATTTGTTTATGTATTTAATAATGTATGTTAGAGCGTGTTTATGGTCCAGCCGTAGAAATATTTATTTAATTTCAAGTTATTTAAATCTAAATCCAGTATTTCGAAAGTGTTTTATGTTTGTGAGTGTGTATTGGCTTGAAGACATGGCGGAAGCGCTCTAGCAAATCACAGCGCTCGTGAATGGGGAGACTCGATGGAAGTGGGAGAACAGTACGGCACAGGACACGGGGGGAGGGGGGGAGTGCGGGACGGACGGACTGTCGCAGGAGAGGGACTTGGAGAGTGTGGAGCGGTTTGCGCGGGGTTGTGGCAGATAGAAATATTTCGTAGTGATGGCTTGTGCACTTGTGAGATTTCCGTGGCTTCTACGGTGAAGACGTTGTGTGTGTGTAGAAGTGAATATCTCGTGAGCTATGTTGTTGTTCATAACTAATTACGTGAAGTAGATGGTTCAAATGGCTCTGAGCACTATGCGACGAAACTTCTGAGGTCAACAGTCGCCTAGAGCTTAGAACTAATTAAACCTAACTAACCTAAGGACATCACACACATCCATGCCTGAGGCAGGATTCGAACCTCCGACCGTAGCGGTCGCTCGGCTCCAGACTGTAGCGCCTAGAACCGCTCGGCCACTCCGGCCGGCTACGTGAAGTAGGAATCTATTGTTTCCCTGCTATTCGACGTATATTTTATTTATTTGCTGGACCATCGACACCAGTAAGTGTTTTGCAGAAATATACCGCATTCTCAAAAGTACTTCTACTATGGTACTCATCACTTAAAGTCGTTAAGATAGTACCTGCAGATTTTATTTAATTGCAATCTTTCATATATAAATTTCTACGTTACATTCGCAATTGCCAAGTATTAGGAACCTTTGACCATTCGATCCGTGTGTATATTAATATTGTATACTGTAGACTCAGCAGTATTTAGTTTGTAATGCGGCAACTACGTATCCCAGCCCCTAGAAAACGAAACCAGCCAAAACTTTAATATTTCAACACTGAGTCAGAGGGTGTGTAGTTGAGGGCCATCACCACACCACCCTCATTCCATTTTAGTTGTCGAAAGCCCGCAAGTGTCAGATTTAGTGCTAAGGACTATTTACGCACTTTGTAATACATACAATCTCTCGCCGGCGCATGCGTGATCTATTAACAAAGCATAGGAAAACTATGGAAAGTATCGAAGAAAGTGACTGAAAATAATCCGGCTAACTTTCCGGAAGTTATTCCTCATCGTAATGCCGTCCACGACCATGTTTCCCAATATCAACAGCATCAAGGCCACATGTGTTCGAAGAACACCGTCACGACAACGTACAACCAGCTGTACAGCAACTTTATCTTGTTCAATAACCGAGCAGCATCCAGTGTCAACAGCAGCGCGTTCAGCCTGTACTACCAGGAGGCCCGCTACTGTTGCCCACCGACGACATGCAGATGCACTGTCAGCCGTCACCTTCCCACGATATCCAGCTGGTCCGGTAACCACACCATCAACCACAGCAGACGGCACCTATTCATTCGACAGGTAGGCAACAACAAAGGCATCGAGGAATACAGTATAACTTGCCTGTTCAAAATCGCTTTGAACTTACTGCAAATTCTTCTGTCAGTGAAAGTGAACCTCATGTCATTAAAAACCTACTGCAATCACATACAAAAGTAAGGACCCCTCCCATCTTAATATACGGCACTAAGAAGTAGAAAGATACAGCAAAAGACCTAGAGAGGATCCTTTCTCATCCGTATTTGGCTAGATCACAACATGTTACTGTAAGCGTTACGACTGAGTCCTCTGACAATTAAAGGAAGTGTGTCAATGTCTTGGAAGAGAACTGCATTGAATTTCACTCTTATGAAATTGATCAGAGTAAGAGAGCGCTAAAAATAGTTATTAAAGGGCTACCAATCACAACATCTGAGGAGGAGACTGCTGTTGAATTATCTAACCAAGGATATCAAACAGATTCCGTAGCACAACTCAATTCGCCATATGACAAACGACCATATTCCTTGTTCTTAGTAATATTAACTCGTAATGCTAAACCTGCAGACACAGATTCCCTACAAAAGTTATGTCGTATTTCAGGTCTAGCTGTAGAAGGTTACAAATAGAGTGGTCCCTCATCACTGGCTGCTGTGGCCGAACGGTTCTAGGCGCTTCAGTCCAGAAGTACACTGTTGCTACGGTCGCAGGTTCGAATCCTGTCTCGGGCATGGATGTGTGTGATGTCCTTAGGTTAGTTACGTTTAAGTAGTTCTACGTCTAGGGGACTGATGACCTCAGCTGTTAATTCCCATTGTGCTTAGAGCCATTTGAATCATTTCTTACAACGAAGCGCCAAATAAACTGGTATAGGCATGCATATTCAAATACAGAGATATGCAAAAAGGCAGAATACGGCGCGGCGATCGGCAAGGACTATTATATAAAACAAGTGTCTGGCGCAGGTGTTAGATCACTTACTGCTACTACAATGGCAGGTTATCAAGATTTAAGTGAGTTCGAATGTGGTGTCATGGTCGGCGCACGAGCGATGAGACACGGCATCTACGAGGAAGCGATCAAGTGGAGATTTTCCCGCATGACAATGTCAGGAGTGTACTACGAATATCAGGAATGTGGTATTACATCAAATCTCTGACATCGCTGCGAAAAGAAAAAGAGCCTGCACGAACGGGACCGAATACGACCGAAGAGAATCGTTCAACGTGACAAGAGTGCAACCCTTCAAGTGTCAGAGTGCGAACTATTTAACGAAACATCATTGATATGGGCTTTCGGAGTTGAAGGCCTACTCGTGTACCCTTGATGACTTCACGACACAAAGTTTTGCGCCTCGCCTGGACCCGTCAATACCGACGTTGGACTGTTGATGACTGGAACATGTTGCCTGGTCGGACGAATCTCGTTTCAAATTTTGTCGAGCAGATGAACGTGTACGGGACTATCCATGGACTCTGCGTGTCATCAGGTGACAGTTCAAGCTTGCAGAGCTTCTGTAATGGTCTGAGGCGTGTGCAGTTAGATAGATGTCCATTGTGCATTCCGACGGACTTGGACAATTCCCGCAGGACAATGCGACACCCCACACGTCTAGATTTGCTACAGAGCGACTCTAAGAGCACTCTTCTGAGTTTAAACACTTCCGGTGGCCACCAGACTCCGCAGAAATGAACATCATTGGGTATAACTGGGATGCGTTGCAATGTGCTGTTCAGAAGAGATCTCCACTCCCTCGTACTCTTACGGATTTATGGACAGCTCTGCAGGATTCATGGTGTCAATTCCCTCCTGCACCACTTCAGACATTAGTCGAGTCGATTCCACGTCATGTTGCGGCACTTCTGCGTGCTCGCGAGGGCCATACACGATATTAGGCAGGTGTACCAGTTTCTTTGGCTCTTCAGTGTACCTCTTAAACTGACTCTGCAGAGGTCAAGCAACAGTTATCAGTTCACCACAAACTAAGTCAGTATCAGAAATCTTATTACATCTGCTGAGAAGCAGTCTTTAAATGCCGAACAGTGTAGCAGCAGAAAACCTTAAAGTCTTTTCCTGGAATGCAAACAGCACAAAAAATAAATTCCTGAGCTAAAACTTTTCATCGGTGAAATGTTACTGGATGTAATCTTACTCAGTGAAACTCACTTGCGACCTTTAGAAACTTTTAAGATACCTCTATTTACATGCTACCGTACTGAAACACAGCTCCAACGAGGCAGCAGCATTGCCGTACTCGTCCGGAAAACGTACTGCACTAGGAAACTGTTTATCCGCTGTCACTTAACCTAGAAGCAACAGCTGTGATGCTATGAACGTTTCAGAGCGGCATAACATTGGTCACCTTGTACCAGACATTCTAAAGAAAACTTCTACCAGCAGATCTAAATAGAGTCTTCAGCGGCTCTACTGAAGCAATAGTAATACTAGCGAGTAATCTGAATTCTAAACGTCCCATGTGACACTGAATGACCACCAATCTTAACGGAAAGACTCGTTCATTGTTTACCTATTATAATACCTCCAATCTAGCGAGTCTTTCACCAAATCAACCAATTTATTACCCCACAAATACTGCGTTCTTACCAGACGTTCTGGACGGCATTCTCTATAAAATGCCGACCTTTACAATTGTTGATACTCTCTGTAAACTAAATTCTGATCATAACCCGTTATTAGTATCTGACGGAGATACGTCGCCATGCAGAGAGGAAGTTCAGCCACTCAGGAATATTAACTGGGAACTATATAAGCAACGACATGAAACAGTGATTGATGTTTTCCCTCATATACAGACTGTTGAAGAGCTACAACTGCAAGTTGTATTATTTACCTTTTGACCACAGCGGCTAATCACAGCACCTTGCCTCCCCTCTGTCACACGAAGAACACCCATGAATATTCTCCAAGTTTCTTAAGTTAAAAATACGTAAGACCTACAGATGGAAACTCCGGTAACGGATGCGTAATCCAGCATTAAAAACTAAATTAAATAGGCTAACTAGGGACCTCATAGAAAAAATAAAGCAACATTAAAACGATACAAGTAGAGATGTAACAGTGATTCTACACCACTCTGCATTGTTACCAAATTTATTCAAGGTAGTGCACCTTCCCCATCGCTCCCCCTGCTCCCTGGTGTAGAAGAGACAATGTCGCACTTCTAAAATAAAATTGATAGCAAATTAATTAATTAATTTAACTGATCAGTTAATTAACTATTCCAGTGATACTTCAAGGACAGAGTGTAAATGTAGTGGATGATAAGATACCAATTGCCCCTAGTGCACTACTGCAGTTCACTTCCACATATAATTAAACTGCTAGTGGGTCAAAGCATCTGAATATAAGAATAGAAGTAGCAGATACAAAGTCCATTTATTTATGGCACTCTGCTGTAGCGAACTTATTTGGATTAAGGATGGAGATATCTTCTGTGTTAGAGATACTGGAGTGGTGGCTACAGTGTATTAAAGGTGTGTACAATGACGCTGTGAGCTTCCTTTGTGTGCTTAGTGTACATGTAGATCATTTAGAACAGTGCTTTAGTTCATGTATCAGTGCAGTGTCAAAGTAGACTCTGATAGCTATGGAGACTATCCACGCTAAATTTACAGATAGAATACCAGAGTTTTATGATGCCCCCATAGGGTGCATACAACAAACACTTATTGGGGAAATACTATGAAAAATGTACCAGTGGATTGGTTGTTTTTTTATGATGATGAAGCGCAGCCCATGTATGATTGCTGAGTAAAATAATAATGTTGCTCAGGTGAAATTATGTAGTGCATAAGTGCCGACGATATCTTCTGTACAATTTACACTGTGCCACAACAGCAGCAATTTGCCTCAGTTACTTCATCCTTACATTGTGCTGTGGAATGAAAATAAGTAAATACAGAAAACTGAATGCTTAGCACAACAATGGTAAACATCTTTGTCATTACACCCGAAGTATTCTTATTCAGTCATCATCGAATTGAATGAGAGATGAAACTTTCAGGTGTTCTACATATAGCTCTGGAAAGATATGTGTGGACAAATTCTCTTTGATCAGAATTTAGCCATCATAGTTCAGTTGGTAAAGTGACAGTGCTATAGTGGCTACACATATTACTATTATTATTACGATTTTTTCCTATTAAAGCCCATTACACACAAATATCTGTTGTAGTTGGTATCACAGCAGGGTGGGTGAAGCATCCTCATCACAAGGACTTCGTTGTAAGCAACTGATCTTATGATGCTGTGGAAACTAGAAGAAGAAGAAGAGAAGAAGAAGAAGAATGGGATACTCCTTCCTGATAATATATGAGCAGTTATTGTGGGGCCATCCTACTACAGCAAAACAAATATTCTCATGTCATTGCTAACACACCCAGATGGAATCCACTTTGAGTGCATATGTGTATTTACAAAAATGCTGTTTCAGCCCAAGTACTAACTATTACAGGAGATTTGCTTGGCACTCATCACTCATGTCATTTAAATATCTGGCCATAACACTGCAAAGTGATATGTGATGGAACAAGGATGCGAACGGTCGACTTTGGTTTATTGGGAGAATTTTAGGAAAAAGTGGTTCACCTGTAAATGAAACTGCATATAGGACGCTGGTGCGACCTATTCTTGAATAATTCTCGAGTGTTTGGGATCTGTAACAGGTCATATTGAAGGAAGGCATCAAAGCAATTCTGAGGAGGAATGCTAGATTTGTTACCAGTAGGTTCGAACAAAACTTAATTGTTACAGAGATGCTTTGCGAACTCAAATGGGAACCCCTTGAGGGAAGGTGACGTTCTGTACAAGCAACACATTGAGAAAATTTAGAGAACCGGCATTTGATGCTGATTGCCACACTATTATACTGTCGCCAACATACATTGTACATAAGGACCACAAAGATAAGATATCAGAAATTAATGCTCATATTGAGGCATATAGACAGTTGTTTTCCCTTGCTCTATTTTCGTGTGGACCAGGAAAAAAATGGCTATTGGTGGCATAGGGTACCCTCCGCCACGCACTGTACGGTTGTTTGTGGAGTATCTATGTAGATATACATGCAGGTGTAGAACCTTATTTTCCTAAAACCATCAAACACCATGAATTATTCACCGAAAGATCTAGCAATGTATGGTGAAGTATTATAATTGACAGATGTATATAAGACAGCAAATGGAGTACCAAAAGCCAAGTGAGAAATATAGTACCATTATAAAGTCGATATTAGATTCTGAATATAGCAACAGTGATGGTATTGATGTACAGCATAAAAGAGTGAAAAATCGGTTCACACAGTATATATATCATGATAGTAGATACATTTTGTATGTTCTGGTGCACTAACGCAATGTTAAACAAAATACTTTATTTTATAATTAAAACAACTGAAATTAAAAAATTCAACATATTTTAATTAAATCAATCTATTTTAAAATATTAACTAAATACCTATTTTTTACAATAATATAACTAATTACAATAACCAACTGATTTCTAACTTAATTATTTCATTTACAACGTGATTTTAACACAATAACATGTATTAGATAACAAAAGTAAATTATTTTAAAGAAATCACATTGTGAATGTAAGTAAATAAATAAAATGTAGTAGTTAACAAAGGTAAATTATAAAAATTTGCAACATATTATAAGATAATAAAATGTATTAGCTAAAACAAAAGTATATTATTTTAAAAATTTTACATTGTCAATGTAAGTAAATAAATAAAAATCTATTAGTTAACAAAAGAAAATTACATTAAAAGTTGCAGTATTTATTTTTTCTATCTTTCTTAAAATGTTTCAAAAATGTATATAAGAACGAAGTTAACACTTTAATACGTTTTTTAAGTTTTTCGTTCATTTATATAGAAGCAAATATTAATAATTAAAAATTTTAAGTAAGTAATCTATGTTCTGCATCATATGTAAGATTCTTTTTACCATATATAATTACACATGCAAGGGTATCATTTGGAATTCTATCTATATAAGTTGCACAACGTTTCATAGTTGTTTTCTGTTTAGTTACAACATTCTTTCTACATATCATATTGATTACATAAATTGGATAATTAGTTAAAAACTAAGTGGATTAATATCAATATCTGATTTTAGTTAAGTAATTCTTTTAAAATCAAGAAATGCAACATATGCTTTTGGAAAACCATTTGGCGGATTAATATTCCACGTTTCTTTATTAAAAACTTCATTTTTACTATTTTTAAACATATATTCTGTTGTTTAACATGATCAAATAATGGTCAATCAACTAATTGATTATCTTTATGATTCATCTGAAATACAACAAAAACAAAACATGGCATATCAAATTCTGAAGAGTTATAGTAATTTGTTACATCTAGTTCAAAATTGTTTTTTCCAGATAATCCAGCAACTTCTTCTGTTTGAAGTTCATAAAAAGAAATAGGAATTTTAGGAACTTTTAAAATATTTTCACATTGTTTAAGGTTCATAATTTAACAACTGGTACACGTATTTCCATAGATTCTATAACTATTTTACCTTCTTTAGGAAGCATATCTTTTATTTCAATACCAGAATTATTTTTATCAAACCAACATAATAATACAGCTCTGAATAATGAACTATGTGTAAAAACTACAGTTAAGTTTCCTTCAAACATAATTTCTTTATAACTTTTAAAACATCCACCAAGTAGTGACAATGGATGAAGTACTTCATTTTTCTACTAATTATTTTCCCTGTAATAAGAATATGTCCTTCTAAACTTGTTTTGTAAGTAACAGCTGAAGTTAGATGTATTACAACTGTTGACAAAATAAAAGGATGTTCAATTCTAGATGATATATTATTTCCTGTTTTTTATTGTTATAAAGTCAAACACTTTAGTTAGATAATTATCAATTAATTTTATATTTGATTTGCCATAATAAGTTAGATAATCTACGCCATCATTTCCAAAAATACTAAAGTTCATGTACAAGTCTACATTATTTGTATGAAGCCAACCATTAATAATATTTATTTCATTTTCTGCATCTTTGTTAGGAACATTTAAATTATTTTTAGTTTTTTCATGAAGAGGAAATGAACAAAACTGATAACTTTCAATTTTATTCACGATTGTATTAGTAATTACTTATTTATTAAGGAAAACATTTATTAAGATGTTTCTAAAATAACTGTTAAAGTACTGCCATTAAAGTCAATTAAAGTATCATTTTCATAAGTTATAGAAACTTCTAAATCTTGAATTGTACTAAAAATAGGAACATTTACAGGATAATTTGGTTCATAAATTATTGGTCCACCAAACTCCGCATTATGTTTAAATGAAGCAATAATATTAGTTTATTTATGAAAATGATCATTATGTTTTACATACATTCCATCAGCAAGATTAAAATTTATATTGATTAATTCAAAAGGAATTATTGTAGGAACATCCTTAGCTACAATTCTTTCTTTGGCTTGAACAGCTTGAGATTGAAACCAAATAAACTTCCAATACTATCTGCTATATCCATATACAATTTTACAACATTTTCAATAACAATTCTGTTTAAAATTTCATCTGCTTTCATTTGTATATTAGGTTTTTCAAATGTATAGTTTTTTAATTTTTCAAACTTTTCTGACCTAAAGAAATTGCTATTGTATCTTCATCACAATAAAGTTTATAATTTTTTATTGTTCTATTTGATGTTAAAAAGTTGAATAAAAAATAACTAAGGAAAAATTAGTATAATGATATACTGGAACAATTTATCGATCAAAGTGTAGAAGATTTATCACTAAGTTGAAATAATCTACTCCTTTAAAACTGAAAAAATTATTAATAAATGAAAAGATTATTAATAAATGAACGATATTAATAAACGAAAAATTGTTAATAAATAAAAAACTATTAATAAATCAAAAATTGTTAATAAATAAAATTATTAATAAATGAACAAAGCAGATTGGGAACCAATAGTAAGAATTCCAGAAAATAAGTTGAAAAACAAGTTGGAATTATCAATAGTATCTAGGAAGAACAAAATAATAAAATAATCAACAGGCAAAGAAATATCCTAAATACATTAACTATAATTAATTCACTAGAAAGTGAATTTGAAACATTAGAGTCAGAAATTGATAAAGGCTTACATAAGATAGAAGGTGAAGTTATGGAAGATATAGAAAAGATAAGGTTGCTGGATTAATTTTAATACTATTAAATTTTTTAATCTATATAAATTTTTTGTATATAAATGGAAAATCATAGTTCACATTTAGTTCTTAAAGACTACCATATTTATTGTTTGAAATGTAAAAAGTTTGCAGAAACACTTAATCCTCATAAAGTAACAACTACAAATGGAAGACAAATAATTGAAGTTATGTGTACAATTTGTAAATCTAAAAAGAGCAACATCATTTAAAAGGTTATAAATGGTGAAGGTTTGAATAGCATTTGTGAAAATATAATTATTGAATTACTTAAATCAATTAGATTGAATGTTGTTTCTGTTAGTATAGACGATTTATGGCAAACTGATCTAGTTGAAATGGCTTCTAGTAATTTAAAAGGAATTTCAAAAATAAACAAAGCTTATAAATATTTATTTAAAATAATTGATGTTTTTTCAAAATATGCATTATCTGTTCCCATTGAAGATAAAACAGCTAAAAATTAGTTGATGCTTTTCAAAAAATTTTAATAGTTACAGAGCTAAATAATTTACAAACAGATAATGGTAAAGAGTTCTATAACAAAGAATTTAAAGAATTAATGAAATAATATGACATTAATCATTATTCAACTTTTTGAGAATTAAAAGCATCTGTTGTTGAAAGATTTAATAGAACACTTAAAGAAAAAATGTGGAAAAAATTAGCTTTACAAGGGAAATATAAACGGTTACATTTAGTTAAAAATTAATTGATGAATACAATAACACAAAAAATTCTACAATAAAAATGAAACTGATAGAAGTAATTAAAAAATTAAAAATAAGTAACAGTGTATATAATGAAATAGCTAAATTTAAAAAATGTGATAAAGTTAAAAATTAGTAAACTTAAAAGTCTTTTTTAAAATGGATATACAGCTAATTGGTCAACAGAAATATATGAAATAGAAGATGTTACTAATTCTGTTCCAATTACATATAAATTAAAATATACAAAAGGAAATTTTTATGAACAAAGACTACAGAAAATAAAAAACCAGACTCTTGTGACATTATCCTGACTGCCTTGTCCGAGAATTACTTCGAGCAGATAGTTAGAGAACCAACTCGTGAAGCTAACGTTTTAGACCTCATAGCAACAAATAGACCGGAACTTTTCGACTCCGTGAATGTAGAAGAGGGTATCAGTGATCATAAGTCAGTGGTTGCATCAATGACTACAAGTGTAATAAGAAATGCCAAGAAAGGAAGGAAAATATATTTGCTTAACAAGAGTGATAGGGCACAAATCGCAGAATATCTGAGTGACCACCATCAAACGTTCATTTCTGAGGAAGAGGATGTGGAACAAAAATGGAAAAAATTCAGAAACATCGTCCAGTACGCCTTAGATAAGTTCGTACCGACTAAGGTCCAAAGCGAGGGGAAAGATCCACCGTGGTATAACAATCATGTACGAAAGGTACTACGGAAACAAAGAAAGCTTCATCATAGGTTTAAGAGTAGTCGAATCATAGCTGATAAGGAAAAGCTGAACAAAGCGAAAAAGAGCGTAAAGAGAGCAATGAGAGAAGCATTCAACGAATTCGAACATAAAACATTGGCAAACAATCTAAACAAGAACCCTAAAAAGTTTTGGTCATATGTAAAATCGGTAAGCGGATCTAAATCCCCTATTCAGTCACTCGTTGACCACGATGGCACCGAAACAGAGGATGACCGAAGAAAGGCAGAAATACTGAATTCAGTGTTCCAAAACTGTTTCACTGCGGAAAATCGTAACACGGTCCCTGACTTCAGCCGTCGCACGGACGCCAAAATGGAAAATGGAAAATATTGAAATAAACGATATCGGAATTGAAAAACAACTGCTATCACTTAGTAGCGGAAAAGCATCCGGACCAGACGAGATACCCTTAAGATTCTACAGTGATTATGCTAAAGAACTTGCCCCCTTTCTATCAGCAATTTATCGTAGATCGCTGGAAGAACGTAAAGTACCTAGCGACTGGAAGAAAGCGCAGGTCGTTCCCATTTTCAAGAAGGGTCATAAATCAGATGCGAATAATTATAGGCCTATTTCGCTTACGTCAATCTGTTGTAGAATAATGGAACATGTTTTGTGTTCTCGTATTATGACGTTCTTAGATAATACAAATCTCCTTCATCATAACCAACATGGATTCCGCAAACAGAGATCATGTGAAACTCAGCTCGCCCTATTTGCCCAAGAAATTCACAGTGCCGTAGACACTGGCGAGCAGATTGATGCCGTATTCCTGGACTTCAGGAAGGCATTTGATACGGTTCCGCACTTACGTTTAGTGAAAAAAATACGCGCTTACGGAATATCGGACCAGGTTTGTGATTGGATTCAGGATTTCCTAGAAGAAAGAACACAACATGTCATTCTTAACGGTTCAAAATCTGCAGATGTAGAGGTAATTTCGGGAGTACCGCAGGGAAGCGTGATAGGACCTTTATTGTTTACAATATACATAAATGACTTAGTTGACAACATCGGTAGCTCCGTGAGGCTATTTGCAGATGACACGGTTGTCTACAAGAAAGTAGCAACATCAGAAGACTCGTACGTACTCCAGGAGGACCTGCAGAGGATTAATGCATGGTGCGACAGCTGGCAGCTTTCCCTAAACATAGATAAATGTAATATAATGCGCATACATAGGGGCAGAAATCCATTCCAGTACGATTATGCCATAGGTGGTAAATCATTGGAAGCGGTAACGACCGTAAAATACTTAGGAGTTACTATCCGGAGCGATCTGAAGTGGAATGATCACATAAAACAAATAGTGGGAAAAGCAGGCGCCAGGTTGAGATTCATAGGAAGAATTCTAAGAAAATGTGACTCATCGACGAAAGAGGTAGCTTACAAAACGCTTGTTCGTCCAATTCTTGAGTATTGCTCATCAGTATGGGACCCTTACCAGGTTGGATTAATAGAAGAGATAGACATGATCCAGCGAAAAGCAGTGCGATTCGTCATGGGGACATTTAGTCAGCGCGAGAGCGTTACGGAGATGCTGAACAAGCTCCAGTGGCGGACACTTCAAGAAAGGCGTTACGCAATACGGAGAGGTTTATTATCGAAATTACGAGAGAGCACATTCTGGGAAGAGATGGGCAACATATTACTACCGCCCACATATATCTCGCGTAATGATCACAACGAAAAGATCCGAGAAATTAGAGCAAATACGGAGACTTACAAGCAGTCGTTCTTCCCACGCACAATTCGTGAATGGAACAGGGAAGGGGGGATCAGATAGTGGTACAATAAGTACCCTCCGCCACACACCGTAAGGTGGCTCGCGGAGTATAGATGTAGATGTAGATGTAGATTTGAAAATTTTTAAGAAAGAAAGAAGATAAAGTTTATGTTAAATGGTTATTGTTTGATAATTCACAGAATAGTTGGTAAGTAAAGACATCATTTTATAGTAGTTCGATTTGATGAAGCATTTTAATATCATTAATCAATTGTTCTTGTGTATAGTTATTAAAAATATTGAAATAGTTCAGATGACAGACAATCCTCAAGTTTTCTTTCATTCTTTGATAGAAATTTTGAATTAGGATTATAATTCAGTCTTAACATTTCTTCGCAATTTGAATGTCTATCTTCGATTTTATATATTTGTTTCTCTAAATTTTTATGTTGTGTTCTAATGACATAATAGTCACATTGACATTCGTCATAAAATTATTTTAAGAGAACGAATGTTGGTCTTCATTTTTTATTAATTGTTTTAGGAACTAAATGTGGTAATAAACTATTTATTTCTGTATTTCTTTTACCTATTATTTCTGAAGCATTATAAACTGTTTCTCTCAAATTTTGAATATGATCATCTTTTATTTTAATTCTATTATCTTTTATTTTAATTGTATCATCTTTTAATTGAATTATTTCTGTATTTCATTTATTCAGTTCCTTTAGTTTGTTGTATACAATTACCTTTGTGTTTTATTTGATCTTCATAATAAGTTTTAATATTATATTCTGCATGTTTTCTAATTGATGGTAAAACTTCATCAGTTAACCATCATTGAAATTGTTTAGCTTCATCTTTTTTTATTTTAAAATAAAATGAATATAATCCAGATTCATTAATAAATATAGTGAGTTTTTTAACTACCTTTTAAAGAGGAATGGCGGTCCCCCTTAATGTTTCCTAATATATTTGTGTCATCAACACAATATTTTTACTAACTGCCTTTTTTGTATCAGCAAATTCTAAAATCTCAGCAAAATCTTTTGGCTTTAAACCATGGATTACTTTCTGCATCAATAACCAATAATTGCTTATTGTTTTAAGTAAACTTATTATTGATGAGTACTACAATCATCTCCATTTAAGAGAAATATTTTATTGGTTTAGAAAAAAGAAACAGTAGCTGAAATTTATAGTTTGTATTCACCATATTTTCTTTATGATAATGATTAAATTGAATTGTAAATGAAAATAACTTTATGGATTACATTATTCAGTTTAATTCTATTTGAAGGAAGATACTTCAGTAGTTGCTGTTTGTGCAAATAGTAGTAACTGCACCAGGCTTAGAACTGCAAAAGAAGAAGTTAGCTAAATATTTAATTGATTTTGGTTACTTAAATATTTCATCAAAAACTGAAATATCCCAAGAGAATGATGATTTATTAAGTGAATGATTAATGTTATTTCAACCAACTCAATGTTGAGATTGCTGGTGAATTAAGTGAAGAAACTTCACATTTTACAACAAACCTAGATGTGGTGTAAAAGATTAATTTGATAGTTATAGAACTAGCATGTATAAATAGGATAAAAAGGATATAAAATAGAATTATAAAGGAGCAAAGAAAAGAGTATTGGAATTAATAGATGCAGCTTTCAGTTTATGTCAGAAATATAGTGGTATTCAGTTCATTTATGAGATCAATGATGCTGATATTTTAATGACAGGTAAAAGAACTTAATAGTCCACCTTGTCAAAAAGAGTTAAATGGAAAAGTAAATGTGTGGTTATGCTTTTTTCCGAACAGGAATAATGATCCATTAGAAATACATATGGATAAAGATGAAAACTGGTACTTGGTAATTGATAAAAGCACATCAAAATGTTAAACAAATCTATCTGAAGTTTTAGTACATGAAACTGGTCATGCACTAGGTTTACAACATTAAGATGTATTTGAATCAATAATGTACTAATGTACTTACTATAATGGTTCACATTTAGAATTATAACTAGAGGAGATTGATACTATTCAAAGATTATATGGAACAGAAACAAATACACCTCCACCAACAACAACAACTACTACTACATAAATTGAACCAATTGAATCATTATGCAAACTTAAGAAATTTGAACACCTGCTATTTGCAAATGGAATGTTGTATATTTTTCATAAGAAGTGGGTTTCGATAAATGAGAATAAACCTAAATTAATAACTAATTGGTTAACATTCTCACCACAAGATTTACAAAAAAAAATAGATGGATTATATCAAAGAATGAATGGTGAAGTTGTAATATTTGTTAACAATATATTTTATATGGTAGATTAACACACATAACAATTAATTTCGGGATATCCAAAGTCAAAAACCACTATAGGAGTTCGTAAACATTTTTTATTGAATACAATAGTAAACACTTGTTCAGGTAGAACACTTTTATTCTTTAACGAATATTTCTATATAGGATTAGATGAATGTACTTTTACATACAAATCATGTGGAACTATAACTAGAGAATTTCCATGATAACCTCCTGAAATGAATTCTGCATTTAGATACACAAATAGTTTGTTGTATTTTTTCAAAGATGATACATTCTATGAATACAGTGTATTTACAAAAAAAGTACTTAAAGGCGGTACAAATGATTTATCTTTATTTGCTATTGATTGTCACAAAACATCTGAATTAATTCCTAAAGTAATAAATATATTGAAAGATAAAGTGCAAAAACTAGAGAATTAACATTTTCTCACATCTTCAGAAGACATCAAATATAAGTTATGAAGATATTTTAATACAGAGAAATCAATTGATAATTTAACTTTACAGAAATACGCAAAATATGGTTGTAAAACTGTGTGCAGACTATGTATAAATAAATATCATGTAAAAATTCAATAATATTCGAATTCCTTCTGTATGCGGAAAAACGGTTGCCAAATATTAATTCAAGGAACATGTACAATGAAATCCAAGTGGAGAACAATCAAAAACGTTACTGTAGATGAATAATAATGAAGAACCCATTGATTCATTTTTTAAAGAAATGTAAAAGTTATCAATAGATTAAAGATTTAAATTGTTTTTACATAAATCCTTCACATAAATATAATCATAATAATAAATGTAAGAAGTGTACTTTAGATTACATTAAGAATAAGAAAGCTGAAACATCTTGAACTTTATGATTTATTATCTATTAAATGATAACCCTTTTCGAATAATTAATGATAAAATAATAATCCTTACCATATATTAAATAATTATTCTTACACATTTCCTAGATAACTGACATTAATGAAACAATATTTTTTACAAATCTGATAAATTTTATTTGTCATAAATAGAGGACAAATTTTCTATACAGGATGTTACAAAAAGGTTTGGCCAAACTTTCAGGAAACATTTTCACACACAAATAAAGAAAAGATGTTATGTGGACATGTGTCCGGAAATGCTTAATTTCCATGTTAGAGTTCATTTTAGTTTCGTCCACCTATACTCAATGGAGCATGTTATCATGATTTCATTAGGGATACTCGACCTGTGCTGCTAGAACATGAGCCTTTACTAGTACGACACAACATGTAGTTCATGCACGATGGAGCTCCTGCACATTTCAGTCGAAGTATTTGTATGCTTCTCAACAACAGATTCGGTGGCCAATGGATTGGTAGAGGCAGACCAATTCCATGGCCTCCACACTCTCCTGACCTCAACACTCTTGACTTTCATTTATGGGGGCATTTGAAAGTTCTTGTCTATGCAACCCTGGTACTAAATGTAGAGACTCCTCATGCTCGAATTGTGGACCGCTGTGATAAAATACGCCATTCTCTAGGGCTGCATCAGCGCATCAGGGATTCCATGCGACGGAGGGTGGCTGCATGTATCCTCGCTAACGGAGGACATTTTGAACATTTCCTGTAACAAAGTGTTTAAAGTCATGCTGGTACATTCTGTTGCTGTGTGTTTCCATTGCATGATTAATGTGATTTGAAGAGAAGTAATAAAATGAGCTCTAAAACGGAAATTAAGCGTTTCCGGACACATTTCCACATAACATCTTTCCTTTATTTGTGTGTGAGGAATGTTTCCTGAAAGTTTGGCTGTACCTTTTTGTAACACCCTGTATATTAAATAATTGTCATTTGCGAAAATGTATTTCTTGCAAATCTAATTTATTTTATTTTGTCATAAATAGAGGAGCAAAATACAAAGATATATTCCTGCTCAACTGGAGCAACTCACGGTTGATACAATTCATGAAATTTGTAAAATATATAATTTAGAAGGATATTCAAATTTACATAAAACTGATTTAATTACATTCATTATTAGAAATAACACAAATATTGTTAGAAATTATACACCTAAAGAAAGTGGCTATCTTTGGAAACAGGAACCGCATTATAATAATGATAATGTCTTTCTAACTAAAGAAGATAAACCATTAAAAAGAATATTTCCATTTTGTATGGATATATTTGTAAAATCGAAAACTAAGACCATTAAAGAAATATTATTTCCTTTTCATAATGATTTATTAGAGAAACCAAGAGATAGAAATAGAATTAAAGATTACTTGGTTGAGAAACCATTTGCAGACAGACTGCAAACTGTAGAGTTTGAAAGTAATATAGATACACTTCATACTGATCATATTTTAAACGCATGAAAAGTAAAATATTTTAATTGTTAGAGGCTATTTGAAAGTACACCTTGGTTTAAGGATAAATTTTCATTTATTTTGTGAATTTAAACTAGAAACAAATGATAATAATCTTCAATAATTTGAACAATGAACACAAAACTACATTGTTTTGACAGAAAAACACTTTAGTAAAAATTTTGAACAAGGTAAAAGAGATATTTCAACAAAAATATATCACTTTCAAGTACAAGGATCAGGATGGACATTAAATAGAATTGATGGTTTACAGCTAGCAATTAACAAATATATTCCACTAAGAGGATCATCTTACATTGAATTACCAGATAAATTAAAAATAGGAAAACATGTGTTAATCTGAAAAATAATGATCAAAAGCGTTTTCTTTGGTATATAAAACCCGCTTTGTATCCTTCAGATAAAAATGCTCAAACAGTAACAAAATATAAAAATGTTGGTCTTGATCATGATAA
This sequence comes from Schistocerca serialis cubense, assembly GCF_023864345.2. Classification (NCBI taxonomy): domain Eukaryota; kingdom Metazoa; phylum Arthropoda; class Insecta; order Orthoptera; family Acrididae; genus Schistocerca; species Schistocerca serialis. Next base: position 170,286,363 of record NC_064640.1, read on the forward strand.
AAAACGTGAAAATATTGAATTTCCTGAACTAGTTGATCATATTCCAAAAACTGAAATTTAATTAATGTATCTATCAATGGTTATTCATTTGATTAACGATTTTTTAGTATTGCATTGAAATTAATCTACTTACTAAAGTATTTAGTAAATATTCTACTTAATGAATAAAGTAGTTAAATAATGGATGTTTCGGGTAATTAGATCATTATTTTTAGAAAATTAAAAAAAATTGTGATTGTTAACATGCATTTTTTTTTACTTTCCATTAATATAGAGCTAGTGAGCCAACAGATACATTATTTAACTACACATTTTACCAGTTCTGGGCCACTAGGACAACATAAAACTAAATTTCGGAAATTATAAGTAAAACAACTAATTTTTTATAATTCATTATACTTCATCAACAAAAACGATTTTAAAATATTACCTAATTTCCTATCTTTTACAATAAAGCAACTAATTGCAATAACTAACTTTATTATTTCATTTACAAAGTGATTGTAAAACTTCAACATGTATTAGTAAACAGAAGTAAATTAATTTTGAGAAATCAAATTATAAACATAAGTAAATTAATTAAAATTAACTAGTTAAAACAAATCTACATCATTTAAAAAATCAAATTGTGTATATTAGTAAACCAATTAAAATGTATCAGCCAACACTATATTCTAAATTTTACATTACGAATTCTAAGTAATGAAATTCATTGTTTCTGTTTTTATGCTTTTTCTCTCCTTTGTATTTCAATTTGATTTGTCCTTTAATGATTTCAAAATCAATTTTGAAAATTTATTTCTAGACAAAATTGTCCTCCGAATCTAGTATATAAATATTCAGAGTTAATAATATAATATAAAACATTTACCTAAGAGCTCATTTTCTTTTTTAATTTCTTTAAAAATACTTATATTGTTGAGCAGCTTGACGAAAGCAGTTTCCATTTAAATAGAAAAAGTTTTTTTCAGTTTTACAAAAATTAATTCGTAGATTGTATTGAACAGATTTTTAAAGAATTGTAGTTTTGAACTTGATTGCCCTATTTGTTTAAGTAATGAAAATAATAATCAATTTGTTAAAACAATATCCAATCTTATTTTTCATAAAGAATGTATTGTTAAATGGTTGAAGGAAAAAGGAAATTGTCAATTTTGAAGAACTATTATTAAAAATAATGTACCACAAAAAATTGAAAGCATTGATATTTATGCTATGATATTTATGGTCAAGATGAAATAGTATATTATTGTGAACCAGCATTATATAAAGATTCTGATTAATTAAAAATTGAAATTGTAAATATTAACTCTTTCACAAATCTAATAAATTTTGTATAAATGAATGCAGCATGTTCAATAAGAGTCTTCTGTGACATTTAAATTTTGTAAATTTTGTAATTCTGAGATATCAATTGATCATATAGAAAGATGGTTAGAGAACTATATGTAGGCCGTGTATAAATAAATATCATGTAAAAATTACACTTAAAATCAAATTCCATCTGTATATGGAATAGTGTAGCTAAACATTATTTCTAGGAACGTTTATGATTAAATCCAAGTGAAGAACATTAAAAAATAATATCAACAAAAATAATGAAGTAAAATCTACATCTACAATGAATAAAGAGGAAGTTGTAACTGAAGAAACATCTATGTCTACAAAGAAATGTAAAAATTTTCAAGAAATTAAAGATTTGTTTTTACATAAGTCCTTCACATAAAAACAAACGTTATAATAAATGTAAGAAGTGTACTTTAGATTATATTAAGAACAAGAAAGCTTTAACTTAATGATTAATTATTTATTAAATAATAATCATTTTTGATTAATTAAATATATTATCAATACTAATTGATTCTTAAACAAAATAGTAATCTAATTGTTTGTTATCCTAAATAATAACCTAATCGATTCTAATGTGAAAATTAAATTAATTCTTTTAAAATACTAATTGTTTAAACCGAATTACTTGTTACACAAAATTATAAAATAAGTGTCTTTTTTGTTTAATTATCTATTAAATAATTATCCTTTTCCATCAGTTAAATAATTATCATTTTGTTACAAAAACATTTTTTACAAATCTAATTTTGTTTTGGTAATAATGATAGAGCATAATGGATACATACATTCCTTATCAACTACAATAATTTACTGTAGCCATTCATCACAAATTTTGTAAAGCGAAAAATTTATGAGGATATTCAAAAGTATGTAAATCTGATTAAATTACATTTATTATTAGAAATAGTTGAATAATCCCTACAAATTATGTGATGTATGTGAAAATCATACAAATATTGTTAGAATTTATACACATCAAGTAAGTGAAAGTCATACAAATATTGTTAAAAATTATTCACTTTAATTAAGGGAAAATCATACATATATTGTTAGAAATTATTCACCTGAAGTTAGTGATAATTTTTGGTAACAGTTACCAAATATTATTAGAATATATACACCTGAACTAAGCGAAAATCATACAAATATTGTTAAAAATTATACACCAAAAGTAAGTGAAAAACATACCAATACTGTTAGTAATTATACATCTGATGTAAGTAGTACTTTACTGAAAAAGTTACCATATTATAATACTGATGATGTTTTCCTAACTAAAGAACATAAACCATTAAAAAGAATATTTCCATTTTCTACACAATATATAATAAAACCAAAACTGAGTGATAGAAATACAATTAAATATTACTTAGTTGAAAAAGCATTTGGAAACAAATAAACTACAAATTTTGAAAATAGTTTAGATATACTTGATCCTAATAATTTCTTAAATGCAAGAAAAACCAAAGTTTTTAAAATTGTTTAGACTATTTGGAAGTACATCATGGTTTAAAAATAAATTCTAAATTATATTTTGAATATAAACTAGGAATAAATGAAATAATGTGCAAGTTCAAGACTTTGGAGAATAAACACAAACCTATACTATTATTGCAGAACAACACTTAAGTAAAAATTTTAAATAACGTAAAAGAATTATGTTCGAAATAATTTTTAATTTTCAATCACAAGGATTGGAATGGTCATTTAATAGAAGTATTGCTTTGCAACTTGCAAGTAATAAATATTTCCAGTAAAAGGATCATCTTACATTGAAATATGTAAAGAAATAAAAAACAAAAAAGCTTGTTTTAATATAAAAAGTATAGATGAAAAATGTTTTCTATAGTCTGTAAAAGCCGCTTTGTTTCCTGTAGATGAACATTATGAAAGAATAAGAAAATATGAAATTGTTGGTCTTGATCTTGATAAAAAACTTGAAAATATCGAAATTCCTAAATAAGTTAATCATATTCCAAAATGCAACAATATCATTAATGTTTCTATTAATCAGGTTTCCGGCCATCATAGGCTGTTGCATGAAGCGACTGTTATTTTGATTAGTCAATAATATATTTCAGCTATCAGACGTCCTTTAGAATTATTATTGGCAAACCTAGATTTCAGCTAGTAGCTAGCCGTTCTCAATGCACTATCCTTTTTTGGTCAATGAATGTAATGCATATTGGTCTGGCTTTGTACACTGTTCATTGAATATTATTAATATTTATTCATCTGATAATGAGAAATATCAAGTGTATCCATTAAAAATAAAAAGTATAAAATAGGAAAAACAAGTAAATCTACTTTATTTCAAGAAAGATTATAATTGACACTATTGTTCCATAAAATCTTATCTACACTTGTATCAAGCCAAATTACCAAAGATGAAAAAGTAAAATTTATTTGTGATTCATGTTTACTACATTTGAATAGTTAAGATAAAGTAGATTATCATACACCAAATTGTTTAACTTAAAAACCATTAAAAGTTGATATGCCAAGTGAAGGTAAATGCAATATTTTAAAAATGATCAATATACACAAAAAATTCCTTTTTTTTATTTATGCTGATCAATCAATTCAAAAATATTAAAGAGTATTTTTTTCTAGAATTATTAAACTTAGTAATTAGAAAATGGTGTTTATCCATATGATTACATGGATCCTTGGAAAAATTCAAAGAAACACAATTGCGAACAAAGGAAAAATTTTACAATAAATTAAATGATTGTAATATTGTGAACATGCAAAATTAGTTTTGCATACATTCAATAGAAAAAACTTGGTGAATATCATGATTTGTGTCCTACAACTGATGCACTACTATTAACTTACATATTTGAAAATTTTAGAAAAGCATCTACAAACATATAATCCTGATCCTTCTTGGTATTTTACAATGCCCAGTTTATTTTGGGATACTATGTAAAAAATGCTGAACATCATCTTGAATTATTATGATTATGATATACTTTTAATGGTTGAAAAAGGAATAAGAGGAGTACACCACAAACTTGTAAAAGATATGTAAATGCCAATTATAAATATTTAAAATATTATAATAATAAGGAAATAACTAATTATAAAACCTATCTAGATGCAAATGGTTTCGCTATGAACCAATATTTACCGTATGGTGGATTTTAATAAGATGACCCAAATAATTTCAATTTTACAAAAATAAGTGACATTTCAAACAATTGTGAAAATGGTTATGTATTTAAAATAGATTTAGAATATTCAAAAAATCCATGATTTAGCTAAAGATTTAACATTAGCTCCTGAATCAAAACTTGTTCCAGGTACAAATGAAAGTAAATTAGTAACTACTTAAGACAACAAACATAATTATGTAGGGTACTATAGAAATCTTAAACAATATTTATGTCTATCAATGTAACTTACAAAAATACATAGAGTTTTAAAGTTTAAACAAACTAATTGATAAAGAAATATACAGAATTAAACTAACAGTTAAGAATTAAAGCTACAAATCGTTTTGAAAAAGATATCTATAAATTAATGAATAATTCTGTAATTGGAAATGACGATGGAAAATATAAGAAATAGACAAGAGATAAAATCGGTTTAAAATAGTTCAGAATGTGATAAAGTGGTAGGTAAAACAAACCTTAAATGTAGAACTCTATTTAATGAGAATCTTGCTGCTATTCATATGTGTAAAACAAAAATTACATTTGATACACCTATTTATGTTAAATTAAGTATACTTGATATATCTAAAGAATTAATGTATCATTTTCACTGCATAGGTATGAAATCTAAATATGGAGAAAATATTGAATTATGTTGTAAACATAAAGATTGTTAAATTTACAATATTAAAACCTAAGATTTCTATGAAGATATAAAATCAGTGTTTGATTATTTGATAAAAGTATTTAGCCAATAGGTAATTTATATAATATGCCAGAAGTAAACAAAAAAGTTGTTGGTAAAATGAAAGTAGAATGTAGTGAAAAGGCAAATTATTAATTTTGTGATTTAACAGCAAAAATGTATGCTTATGAAGTTGGTGACAACGTAAAAAAAGTCTAAAAGAATTAAGAAATGTGTTATTGGAAACAAAAAAAATTTAGAACAATACAAAGATTAATTGTTTAACACTATAGAGCAGTACAGAAAAAGTAATTTAATTAAAAGTGGAAAACATGAAATATATACATTTCAAGTAAAGCATTATATCCTCATGATAATGAAAAATATGTATTGGAAAATAAAATAGATACATTTCGAAATAGTGATATTAAATTATTAAAAATATAATAAAATTATTTCTGTAAAAAATGTATGAAATTATTTCTGTATAAAATTAATAAAAAAATTTATATAAAATTGTTCCATATGAATGGAAACTATGTACAAAGATCAAACAAAATGCCAAGGGTTTTATATATAGGAATCTACAAACATTAAATGAAATAAACAATGAAATAATTACAAGATGATAGATTTAAAATGAAAAAGGAACATATTAAAGTAAAACTTGAAATTTTAAACTAAAAGACAAAATAATTAAAACAAAAGATGTTCAATACTAAAAATTGATGGAAATATTTGCTATTTATTTAAAGTGAACCAGCTGTTAAACAAAATAGTAAAATATTTATTTTCAAAACTAATTATTTAAAAAACTAATTGATTGTTAAAGTATATAGTAAACGAATTATTTTAAGACACTTATTGTTTAATGAAAATACATTGTTAAAACTAATATTAATTTAATTGATATTTAAACTAAATATTGAAGTAATAGATTGTTTAACTAAATAGTTAAAAAAATTCTTTTGAAAACATATTGTTTAAAAACTAAGTTATTGTTGAAGTAAATAGTAAAATACTTCTTTATTAATTTAATTTAACTTTATTTAGCCAACTGTTGTTTATATTATCAAAACCTACCAACTTAATATATAATTGATTACCTTTCTTTCTTGAAACTTTTCAACTAATAATACATCTGGATATTTTGTTTTCTGTAATTTTTGTTCATACAAATTTCTTTTTATATCTTCTAATTTCTATGTAATTGGATTACAGTAAGTAAGATCTTCAATTTGAAATATTTTTGTTGATGAATTAGCTGTATATCCATTTTCAAAATCGTCTTTTTTGTTGTAGAATGTTTAGTATTATTGTATTCATCAATTATACATTTATTTAAATTGAACCATTTATAATTTCCATGCAAAGAAAATTTCTTAGAAATTTTTTCTTTAAGTATTCTGTTAAATCTTTCAACAACAGATGCTTTTAATTCTGAAAGAGTAGAATATGGATTAAAGTTATATTTATACATTGATTCGTTAAATTATTTGCTATAGAATTCTTTACCATCATCTGTTAGTTAATTGTTTTGCTGTCTAAATTTTGAAATTTTAGAAAACATCAACTATATTAATAGCTTTTTTATCTTTAGTAGGAACAGCAAGTGCTAATTTTGAAAAAATTCGATGGTAAAAATATTTGTAACCTTTGTTAATTTTTGAAATCCCTTTTAAATTATCTGAATGAATTTCAACTAAATCAGCTTGTCAAAGGTCATCTATATCAAAACAAACAACGTTTCTTGTATGAACTTCTTTCTAATAAGTTTATACAATTCATTAATTATATTTTCACGAATATTATTTAAAACATTAACATCTACAAAAACATTTTGATAAATTTACTCTCTTTTTGATTTACAAATTGTACATAAACCTTAAATTTTTTAGTCTTGCATTTTTAGTTGTTATTGTATGTGGAGTATGTGTTACAGTATACTTTTTACACTTTAAACAAAACATAAGATCTTCTTTAAGTACTAAATGTGAATTGTGATTATTCATTTATATTGATAAAAAAATTTATTTGACTTCAAATTATTTCACCACATGCAGTATTTACATCTACACCAACAAATTTATAAAATTTGATTTGTGTAACAGTATTGACTCATTATTATTATAATTTATTTTATATAGCTTATCAACTACACTTACCGTGATATCAAAACCATCTAAGTTTAAATCTGTATTTACTTTTTTACCAACAATAAGAATTCTTTTAAGTATGGTATCATATTCTAAACTACATTTTCGTTCACCACCTGTTATAAAGGTAAATTAAAATATTTATTTAATATATATTTTGCCTTTTGGATTACTTAACTAAATATGGTGTCTTTCAGAAATAATCGGAAAAATCTTTTTCTATTTCCATTTTTGTAAAGAAATTATTAAATTTTTTAAAATTGCTTATGTGTACTGTACCGTAACTACATTTAATAGTTAACTAATAAAATAATATTTATTAAGTACATCTTTTGCATCAATTGGCCCATGTAATTTAGCAAGAGTTCCATTTTTAAAACCAATATAACATTTAGTTATTTTGAAAATACCATCAATTTTGTTTTTAATCAACTAAATATAAAATATAATTAAAATAATAATTCACACAAAGCAATTTTAAAACAAATGAACGTAAGATTACCATATATTAATCCATCAAAATATTCTATTTCTTTTGTATTTTAATATACTTAATTCTTTTCTAAATAATTATGTAATTGTTTTTCTATATTACCACCAAATGAATCAAAAACAACTTTCTTAGCAGTATATTTATAATAACAAATTCAATTAGCAACGGGATTATGAGATGTACCTAAACTTATTACACTACATTCAATTGTTAATGGTTTATTTGCAAATTCATCAATCATGTAGACACCATGAAATTTAATTAATTATTTTTATATCACAATTACGTAATGTGTTACGATATTTATCAATTACGTTCTGAAATTTTTTTTTGTTTTCTGTGTTCCATTACCAACAGCTTTCTTTTCCGTTTCTAATTTATGTAGTTTTTGTTCTTCTAATTCTTTATCATTTTCCGTTTTGTTTAATACTGAATTTGCAATTGCTGCAAATCCTCGTGCTAGTGAACCAGTAGTTCTAAATATAGTTTTATACCGAATAACAATGGAAGAAATTCACCCTCATGTTGTGTTAATCCTTTACCAACTTTCTTTTCTGTTAATTTGTCAATAATTTTTTTTACAAAAGGAATGGCTAATGCAATAAGTATATTTTCCACCATCTTTCTTTCCTTTTTTTGTACATGTGCAAACATCTTTCAATTGTACATTACTTAACTTCAATTCAACTGACTTTGTTTAACTTTAACACCAGGTTGTAAAGTATAATCAATGGGAAAGTTATTCATTTATATAGTTATAAATATGAAAATTGTACAAAAAGATTTTTTTATATAGTTAAATATGTTAGAAGATTTTTATATTTTAAAAATTGATGAAGATATTTAGAAAGTTAAATTTTTTTAAAGATATTTGTAATTCCATACCATTTTCATAAATATAAACATTAATTGCCATACCTAATTCTCGTTTACCATACATTACTCCTCTAACAGCTGTTGGTGGAACTTTTTCACAAAATGAAGCATCATTTGATATATTCGTTTTTTTGCAGTTAACTGAAGTTTTTTATCAGCTAAATACAATTTTCCAGATCTTTATTATCTCTGTAAGCAATATCATGATTTTTACAAGCTCCATCTAAAGGATTTATTCTTTTATCACCTTTAGCTAATCATTCCTCTAATTTTGTAGCTGTACCAAAACGATTATAATTTGGAAGCAGCTTTTCTAGTGGCAATTTGTTAATTAAAGTATTTACTAATCCTTTTCCATTTTTATCACTTTTGTAAATGTATGTGGAACATTATTTAAGAATCTAATTCAATATGAAATTCCTTTAGGATGATCAATTATAAAATCACTAAATTTATTTGTAAACATTGTTCAATACTAACTTTTTATTACAATAGTTTCTATTTTTAGGTGGTTCTTCACCATGAATTACCCTTAATCTATCAATTAATTGTCTAATATCATTAAACCAAACATACTGAATTGCTTTAACAATATACTTTTTAACTAAGCCATCAGCAATGTTTTCAGGAGAATTAATATCTAAAGAATCTATTGTCGCTCTTCTTAAGTTGAAAAATAGTCCTCAAAAGTGTTTTATTAAATATTTATTTTTATTAACTCTACTTCATCTTTTTTGTCTGTTTGGATTATTATCAGAATATAATGCTCCTGAATTTACTAATATATCTGCATACTTTCATAAATACTCACCATCAATCATTTCATTTAAATCTTCTATAGTAATATATTTATCAGTTAAAAGTCTCATTTATCCATGTGTACCTCGATATGTTTTTACCGTTAGTTAATCACCATTGAATTCTAAAGGTAAATTACCAAAACATTAAAATAAACTAACAGGTTTTAAACCAAATACTTTATCTTCACTATGAGTTATCTACTTTAAAATTCTTTCACTAACATTTATCTATGTAGTTTCATTTACCTTTTTACTTTCTTTTTCTTATTGATATTTATTAAACAAATCTGTAATTTTTTCACTAAATGTATAAACATATTTTCTCAGAATATCATGAGCACAATCCTGTTAATTATTATTTGGTGATAAATCACGAAAATCTTCGATATGAAGATAATAAGGAATCATTGGTTTACAACTTCTTTATTTTTAAATGCTTTTAAAACATTATCACCTAAACCTTCAATACATTGTTTACTTCTTGATTAGCATCAATAACAGGTTGATCCTTTTTATATTTTTCATATTCAGTTCTTGGTTGATTTTTCGAAAGCTAAAATTGTTCTCTTAGTTCTTCAAATTTCTGTCTATTTTGTTTAACCTGCTCAACAACTCTTTCATCATACTTTGCAAACATTTATTAATGAAGAAAAAACATTATGTTTATGTTAATAGTTACTGTTTAACATTTATATCTAAGTTTATATTTAGGTTTACATTTATGTTAATGTTTCATGATAGAGTTAAAGTTTATGATTAATGTCAAATTTAATGTTGAAGTTAATGTTAATCTTAAATTACATGTTAATGTTAATGTTAAAGTTAATATTAATGTTAAAGGTGATATTTAAACTACTCTGTTTAATGTTTATATTGTTAATAAATGTTATATTTTATTTTTAAACTAACTTTAATTTTGATATTCTAGACATCAACCGTTAAAAAACCAAATTTATCATTCTGACATTTACTGCCCTATTCGTTAAAATTGCACAACTTTAATTCTCTACCAACAAACTCATGATAAATATGGTTTGAAGTTCTTTTATCTTGTTTAAAAATATAAAAAAATTTAACTTGTATCTAAGTAAGTGTGTTGGTATTTTTTATAAGATTCAGCTACGCAGAAGCAATCTATATTTTTGTGTCTACCTCTACTAAAATAATTTCTAATAATATTTTGATTTCAAATTCAATAACTGAATTTTCTTTGGACTCATTAATGGAATAATTTCTTCGTTATTTTCAAGACACTAACAATGTTTTCTTTAATTTTATTTTCAATTGTTATAAGTCGTTCTATAAATTCTTAATATTTTGGTTGTCCTAAGCACTATGAATAAACATAGAAATGTTAAATTTTATCCCTATTTAACCAACCTGTACCTAAAATATAATTATGAATCATTAACGTTGTTTTACCACAACCACTTCGTCGAATTATTGCACATATTGTAGAACTTGGCACAAGTTTACCATGTTTGTCTCTTAAATTATTTTCTTGAATTCTTACTTAATGTTCCCATGTGTTTCATTCATTTATTAATAATTTTTTTATTAATAACTTTTCTCATTTATTATCAATTTTTTCATTTATAAATACTTCCTCTTATTAATAATACTTTCACTTATTAAAAATTTTTATTTTTTAATAATTTTGCAGTTGAAAATCAGTAGGTTATTTCATGTTAGTGACATATGTTCCATATTTAGAAAATGATTAATGTTCCAATACACGATAATTATACTAATGTGTCATTAGTCGGTTTTTATGCAACTTTTGTAACCACAAATGTTACAACAAAAATAATAAACTTTATTGTGATGGAGAAACAATAGAAATATCCCATATCATTTTACATCACTTTCAATAACAATCCTTTTGGAAATTTCATATGCTTTAATGTGTATATTAGTTTTCTCAAAATTTATACATTTTTCTAACTATCCAGACTAGATTCTTCTAAAGGAATTTCTATTGTTTCTCCATCACAATGAAGTTTATTACTTTTGTTGTAATACCTGGTGATAATAAAGTTGAATAAAAACCAACTAATCAAACATTAGTTTAATCACCATGAATTGGAACTGTTAATCGTTTTTTAAGTACAGTCGATTTATCACTACGTTGAAATAATGTACTCATTTACTTCTGAAAAAACTATTAATAAATGAAAAGACATTAATAAATGAAGTAATTACTAATAAACAAAAATAAAATTATTAATAAGTGAAAAAATTATTAATAAAATAAATTATTACTAACTGAAAAAATAATTAATAAATGAAAATATTAATACATGAATAATATAAATTGGGAACCTAACGTCAAAATTCCTGGAAACATTTTAAAAAACTTCTACTGCATTCTACAAGATGTGCAATGACTGGAACAAGTGGTTGTGGGAAAATAACATTTATGATTGATAATTAAGTTTTAGCTACAGTATGGTTGAACTGAAACCTAATTATACATTTCTAAGTTTTTCAAAAAGTGTAGAAAACCCAAAATATCCAGAATTTATAAAACAATGTAAAAAATTGAAGATAAATTTAATTTAAATTTTTTTAGTTTTATTGAAAATAATGAAGAAATTATTTCCTTGTGAAGAAATTTTAGTGGTTGTAATTTATGACCTTATTCTAGAAAATCAAGATATTGTTAGAAATTACTTTAATAGAGTTAGCCACAAAGGTATAGATTGATTTTAGTTAGCTGAATCTTATAAAAAATACCAAAACACTTACTTAGAGACATTTAGTTATTTTCATTTTTAGGGAAGATGACACAAATTTAAATCATATCTACCATCACTCTGTTGGTGGAGATTGAAAGTTTGGTAATTTCAAAGAATTGTGTAGTAAATGTTGGGATGAGGAAATTCGTTTTTTTAACAATAGACATGTCTGGAAAACCAAATAGAGGTAAGTTTGGAAATAAGATACAACATTTTTATCAATAAGAATACTAAAGAATCTTTATTAAATCTTTATTTCATTTAAAATATATAAATGAATAATTTTAGAATTATTATACTTTGCTAAATAGTGGTAAAACTAAACCAAAGTCAATTAAATTAAAGTAAAATAATGAACTATTAACTGAAATTGAACCGTTTTTAACAGATGAAAAAAAGAAGAAAGAAAAGAAAGTTAGTGGAAATTTATTGTTACATTAGCTATTACTGTTGTAAAAAATTATTCACTCTTTAACAAAAAAGAGAGATGGTAAAAGATTAACAAACATAAAGGTGGACTTCTTCGATTATTATTACCTGCATTACCATATTTAGCAACAATTGATTCATTAGCTGGAGGATCTGCAGCAATTGCAACTGCAGTATCAAACAAAAAGAAGAATTATGAAGAATTAAAAGACTAAAAAAGGCAACTCGAAAATGGACAATAATTATGGTAGTGGAATAAAGAAAATAAAAAGTAATTAAAAAAGTAATTGATAAATATCCTAATGTATTAAGTAATTTTGATATAGAAAATCTTACAAAACAATTAAAAATTAAATATTTTCTTTGTGTATAAATGATTGATGAATTAATAATAAACCATAAAAAATTGAATGTGGTATCACAAATCTAGATACATCTGATAACCATGGTAGTCATTGGATTTGTTATTATAAAAATAATGATAAAAAATTTCTTTTTGATTGTATTGGGGGTAAATTTCAAAACAATTACTTAACTATTTAGGAAAAAATGAACTATTTTACAATACAGAAAGAATTCAAATTTTGATGAAGTAATATGTGGTCATTTATGTTTTTGGTTTTAAAATTGCTTTGTGAGAATTATGATTTTAACGACATTTTAGATTTAATAAACGGACATTTTTGGAAATAAGAGACAGTTAAGTAAACAAACGGAACAAGTACTTAACAACCATACATTCAATTTAGAAAAAATAGAAAAATTGATAATATTACCAAACAACATCAATAATCAATAGATCCAAAGATAACTAATGCTATTAAACTATTTTAAAAAGAATGTAATGCTATTCTTAACATTTCTAAAGGTTCTATTGGTTTTAAAAATAGAAGACTTTCGAATGTAAATGATCCAGTTCATGAAAAATACGCAGTCAACAAATACTTTTTTGATAATGAACTATTAAATGTTGTTACAAAACCAGAATACATAAGGCTTTTAACACAATTTCATAATTTCTTTACAAAGAAGGAAATAGAAAATTGTTTTTCAGATTATTTCTCAAAACCAGATTCAACACCATTCTTAGAACAGTTTCGTAATCTTATAGAAAAAATATAAGGTAATTGAAATTTGTAGATGGTGAATGTTTAAATAATATTCGTGAAAATATAATTAATGAATTACATAAACCAATTAGAAAGAATGTTGAAGGAGGAAATGTTGTTTCTTTTGACATAGAATATTTATGGCTAACTGATCTAGTTCAAATGGAATGAGGTCATTTAAAAGGAATTTCGAAAATAAATAAACATCATAGATATTTATTGACAGTAGTTGATGTTTCTTAAAATTCGTGTTTGCTGTTCTTATTAAAGATAAGAAAGCTAAAAATATAGTTGATGCTTTTCAAAAAATTTAATAGTTGGAAAGCCAAATAATTTACAAACAGATAATGGTAAAGTGTTCTATAACAAAGGATTTAAAAATTTAATCAAGAAATATAACATTAATCATAATTCAACTTTTTCATAATTAAAAGTTTCTGTTGTTGATAGATTTAATGGAACACTTAAAGAAAAAAATGTGGATGAAAATTACTTTACATGGAACTTCTAAAAGATTAAAATCAGTTAAAATTTATTTGATGAGTACAATGACACAAAACAATCGACAATAAAAATGAAACCAATAGATGTGAATGAAAAAATTTAAAATAAGTGACATTAAAATATAATGAAAATGCTAAATTTAAAAAGATGATAAAGTTATAATTAGTAAACTTAAAGGTCTTTTTGAAAATGGACATACCGCTAACAAGTCAACAGAAATATTTTAAATTCATGGTGTTATTTATTCTAATCCAATTATATATAGATTAAAAGATTTAAAGGAAATTTTTATGAACAAGAACTACAGAAAACAGAATATCTAAACGTATGCTTAGTTGAAACAGTCTTAAGAAAGAAAGGTAATCAAGTTAATGTTAAATGGTTAGGTTTCGATAATTCACACAACAGTTGGAAAAATAAAGAGAATTTTATAAAGTATTATTTTACTATTTAGTTTAACAAGAAATTAGTTTTTCATCAGTCACTTTTTAGAAGAATTAGTTAATTAATTAGCTTAGCGATCAATTAGTTTACTATTTAGTTTAACAATCAATTAGTTTTCCCATTTAGTTTAATAATCAACTACTTTTCAAACAATTAGATATTGAAAATAATTAGTTTACTATTTAGTCTAACAATCAGTATTTAAATAACTATGAATTATTTCCATCAAATTTTGATTTTGAACATATTTTGATTTAATTATTTCATCTTTTACAGTAATTCCTTAAACTTTTACTTTATACTTTCATATTAATTCTATCATCTTATATTTTAATTATTTCATTGTTTACTTTATTCAGTGCTTGTAGTTTTTATGTACAAAAATCTTTGTGATTTCTTTGATCTTTGTAAAAAAGTTTTGATTTATATTGAAAAATTTTATATTATTTTTATATGGATATAATTTTTTAATTTTATATAGAAATAATTTCATGATATTTTTAATACCTTAATATATTACTATATGGAAATGTATCTATTTTATTTTCCAATACATATCTTTTATTATCATGAGGACTTAGTCCTTTTTTGTTTACTTGAATTTTATAAATTTCATGTTTTTCACTTTCAATTAAATTAATTTTTCTGTATTGTTCTATATTGTGAAACAAACAACGTTTGTGTTCTTCTAAACATATTTTGTTTTTAACAACACATTTCTTGATTCTTTTACACTTTTTCTATATTGTCACCAAATTTATAAGCATAGATTTTCGCTCTTAAACCACAAAATTCCTCAATTACTTTTCCACTACATTCATCTTTCATTTTACCAACAACAATTTTGTTTAGTTTTGGAATACTATATATATTATCTGTTGGATAAACACTTGTATCACAATAATCAATCATTGATTTATAACTTCATAGAAACCTTGAGTTATAATATAGATAATATAACTGTCTGTATCTTGATAACATAATTCAATATTTACTCCATATTTAGGTTTCATAATTCTATAGCGAAAATCATACATCAATTCTTTAAATATATCAAGTATACTTAATCCAACACAAATAGCTTTATCAAATGTAATTTTAGTTTTATACATATGAATATCATGAAGATTTTCATTAAATATAGTTCTACATTTAAAGTTTGGTTTAGTTACAACTTTATCAAATACTTTACTGTATGAAACTAATATCTTGTCTATTTCTTATATTCTCCATTGTTTTTCAAATAGATAATTTTTTATTAATGGGGTGTAAAGTTAGTTCGCCTCCACATGGTGCACCCTGGGTAACGCTAAATGAACTAAGACAACTGGCAGCAGACCGAAGAATTCCTACCCCACATCACAGTGAAACAGAATGACAGACAAAACTCTATGCAAGATACATACGACTGTTCTTTTAGTGAACTCTGACAAAGGTTCTCGGAACATGCATCCAAATCTGCCATTTCAACATTGAGGGCATGTGCAGAGCAAAATGTAAAGTATTACAGAGAATTTTACACAATAACGACATTGACCTGGTAGCCATACAGGAAACTCATGCTGAAAATAGAGCCCAACTTGAAGCTAGAAGAGGGATACTGGGATATGATCTACTTAGAGCCATGTATGACAGACACTATGGCGTTGCGACATATGTGTGTGGGGACATAGAGGATGCCTTTCTAGTTGAAGCCTCCATTGCAAATGATATCCATAAAGTTGTCATCAAAATAGGAGAAGTTACAGTAACTAACATCTACAAACCTCCTGCTACTACTTGGCTGGCTAAAGTGATAAAGATCCACCCACACCCAAGCGTATATGTTGGGGACTATAATAGTCACCACAAAATGTGGAAATACAGTACGAATGATAGCAATGGAGACATGCTGGTCAAATGGTCTGAGGAACAAAATACATATCTGTTCTTTGATGCCAAGGACCGAGGGACATTCAGATCAGCTGCATGGAACTGTGACTATAACCCAGATCTGTGCTTTGTTTTGGAGGAATACAAACGATAAACCACTGACAGCCTCCAGAAGGGTCCTGAGGGACTTCCCTCATAGCCAGCACCGCCCTGTGCTTGTTAATATCGGTATATCCATCCCGATAATAAGGTCTTACCCTCGACCAAGGTGGAATTTTACAAAAGCTGACTGGGCAACATTCTCTGAACAACTTGATTATACCTTGAGGTGGATCCCTACAACCAGCAAGGGCTGTGAGAGGTTTGTAGGAACGGTCATTTGCTTTGTGAAAACAGCGATCCCAAGAGGGTACCGCAAAAAATACATTCCCGGTTGGACTGGGATATGCGGAATTCCTCAAGAATGGGGACTGGGAAATAGTAGATGAACTGTTACATAACATCGACTTTACTAGACAGTAAAAATGAGAGAATACTGTTGACAATCTAGACTTTTCAAAGTCAAGCCAACAAGCCTGATCCCTACTGCATAAACCAGGAGGCGCAAATCCACCTGAACATAGAAAGGACGAAATATCTCCCTACGAGGTCGCATCACACATAGTTTCAGCGTCTAGAGCCCCACGAGATAGAAAGCATACAACAAAAATGAAGAAGGACTTAAAAACATTAAAAAGCACCCATGTAATGTACTCAGAATATTCACCAGATATTCGTATCGAGGAGGTTGCCAATGCCCTGAAGAAGGGTAGACCAGGCAAAGCTTGGGGTTTCAATGGAATCCACCCTGAGTTCCTCATACATGTCAGTGCCTACACAAAACAATGGCTGGCTAAGTTCTTTATGGACATTCTCCAAATGGGTAATATTCCTCAAGCAAAGATCATCGCAGTCCTGAAACCTGGTAAATCAGGCGATAGCCCAGAGAGTTACTGCCCCATTGCCCTTCTCAGTATCGTCTACAAATTAATAGAAAGACTGCTCCTCAACAGAATAGACCAAACTATACTCAAAAAATCCCCATCGAACAAGCAGGATTCCGTCCCTATCACTGCTGTACAGATGAAGTCCTATCACTGACAACATATATAGAGGTGGGGTTGCAGAAGAAACATAAAGTAGCTGTAGCATTCATAGACCTAACAGCAGCCCATGACACAGTTTGGAAACAGGGACTCATGTACAAATTAATCTGTGCTGTCCGCTGCAAGTAGATAACCAACCTCATTGACGATATGTTGTCATATAGAACCTTCCAAGTTATAATGGGAAATAAGAGAAGTCAACAGGTGAATCTCAATAACGGACTCCCACAAGGCTCTGTCCTTGCGCCCCTTCTTGCGCCCCCTCTACATCACTGACATGCCTGCAACTTGATTGTGCAAATTTGGTTATGCTGATGACGGGGCTTTGGCAACAGCCCACAGAAATATAGAAACTGCCGAAGATATCCTTACGAGTGACCTAGGGATCCTCAGTGAGTACTTTAGAAAATAGAGGCTACAGCCTAGTGATACAAAGACAGTAGTATCTGCCTTCCATTTGAACAACAAAATGGCCAACAGAGAACTACATGTATATCTAGATGGGAAAATGCTAAATCACAACAAACACCCAAAGTATCTTGGGGTTACCCTAGATAGGACACTAACATTCAAAGAACACCTGACGAAAACTGCAGCGAAACTTTAAACACATAACAACATATTGCAGAAGCTCTGTGGCACCAATTGGGGCTCCTCAGCACCTACCTTAAGAACATCCACTCTTGGCTTGGTGTATCCAGTGGCAGAATACTGTGCCCCAGTATGGCTCAACAGCAAACACACACACATCGTAGATAGCGAACTTAATCCAACAATGCGTATTATATCAGGCACAGTCAGGCCAACTCCTACAGTGTGGCTGAGTGTTCTCAGTAACATAGCCCCTCCTAACCTGCGCCAAGAACACGCTCTGGTTAGAGAATTTCAAAAAATCATGACTAACTCTCAATTACAAATCCATGAAGATACTCACGACATTCAAGGAAACCATCTGTGGTCTAGGCATCATCCACTAAAGACCGCACAGGCGCTGCACCAAACCAACTTTAAAATGAATGACCGATGGAAAGAGGAATGGGAGAGAAGAACAGCAGTAAACTGCCACAGTATGCCATGCACCTTTAGTAAATCAAAAGGATTTTACTGCCCTCGCAAAGTTTGGTCAACTCTTAATCGCATCAGAACCAACTGTGGGAGATGTGTCGACTCTTTACACAGATGGGGTAAACTTCCTTCGGCCGCTTGCGACAGTGGCTATGAGAGACAGATGGTGAAACACATATGTTCAAATATATATATTTCTTTAACCAATTAGTTTGTTTAAATTTTAAAACTTAATGTATTTTTGTAAGTTGCATTCCTAAAGATACATATTTTTTAAGGTTTTTATAATGTACTACATAATTATGTTTTATTATCTAAAGTTATTATAAATTTACTGTCATTTGTACCTGGAACAAGTTTTGATTCAGGTGCTAATGGTAAATATTTATGCAAATCATGTAATTCTTTGGGATAGTCTATATCTACTTCAAATATGTAACCATTTTCTCAAATTTTTGAAATTTCCTTTATTTTTGTGGGATTAAAAATCCCATTTAAATCCACCAAATCGTAAATATTAGTTCTTATCATAACCATATGAGTAATTTAAATCTACATATGTTATATAATTTGCTATTTCTTTGTTATTAAAATCTTTGAAATATTAATTATTTGCTTTTACATATCTTTTACAACATTAAGAAATGCCTCCTCTTATTCCTTTTCCAACTATTAGAAGAATATCATAATCATATAATATTACAAGTTGCGAGGTGCCGGGGCTAGCAGTGTGTTTAACACTAAATTCTAGAATCTACATATGCAAATGATGCTCTAAGCCCCTCCTATTCTAACTACGACTTTTGCTGTTGCACAAGGATTACAAAATATATGCGAACTGACTGTAATCAACCCTGCAAGTGGAGTAGAAAAGAGTTTGGCACCTGCAGTAATTTAAATTGATAAATAAGTTAAATAAAGGAAGGTTTCATTAACGTAGTGAGAAATGATGGGTTGCTCTACCGATTAACAGAGCCGACTACCCCTAGAGCACCCGTACAAGCCGAACACCGAACATTCCCGCCCCCACGACAGTGGCCGTGGTTAAACGTTCCAATCAGCAACTCAAAAACCGGCGGAAAATTCCACTCTATTGCCGGAGCACTACCATTCCACCAATGGAGATTCTTGGCGCCAATTTCTGCGCTGATTTTGCTACGTCACGGAGCTATGCCCTGAGCAAGCCAATCATAGTTACTATTTTGCAGAAAGCGCGGGAATTTTCCCGCCACAACTGCCTGGGTACACAAGTCATTCCCACGCCTCGCTGGTAGCCCGCCAGAAAGTGTTTTCGCTAAGTTTCTGCGAAGTAACCGAACCTCTAGCTCAGCCGCTACTTCAGACCCCTCCGGGCGTGTCTTTTGACAATGTCGGCGTCTGCAAAGCATTCACTCGATTTCCTCACACCCGTCGGCTTAACCCTCTCCAGATCAGAAGTGCCCGCCTGTCACCGGACCACCCGGGTGGCAAGAGATGCTGCGTGGGAAGTTCGCATGTGAAGGAATAGCAACTTTTCACCGCATCCAATTACAGAGGAAAATCGTAAGATAGAAATATGAGAGGGGGCTCATGCCACCTCTCGAAGTTGTTGTCCAGTAATTTTTAACATTGAATCCTAAGATCAACATGGTGCTGTAAAATACCAAGATGGATCTATGTTTTCTAAAATTATCAAAAGTGTCTCTTAGCAGTAGTACATACATCAGTTTTAGGATACTAATCATGATGTTCACCAAGGTTTTTTTATATTGAATTTTGGATGTTTTTAATCTTCATCAGTTAGTTACAATCATTTAATTTATTGAAAAATTTTTCTTTTTGTAGTACTTGTGTTGCTTCTGATTGTTTCCAAGAATCCATATTATCATATGGATAAACATCTTTTCTAATTACTAAAGTAAATAATTCTGGAAAAAAATTCTTTTTAATTCTTTAAATTTGTAGAAAGGTTATTAACTCAAGAAGACATAAATCTAAATGTATCAACAAATCTCATTTTTAAATTTTTTGTATGTTTACCAAGTCTAATGTATTTATTTTCATATTTTGGTATTAGTTCTATTTCTTTATTATCACAACAAAGAAGTTTTACAAAAAGATGAGAATCATAACTACATAAATTAGGTAATTAAATAGGTACAATATCTGATTGTTGTAGTTTTAAATTACAATTATTTCACAATGAAGCAATGTATTTTCGAGTTAGATCATCATGATGACGAATCTTTTTTGTATTTTTGTATACTTACATTTAAACAATGTACAAACTTTAGACTTATTATGTATTTTATGTTCTTCAAATGTAAGTGGTTTCATTTCTTCAATTTCAGAATAAATTTATCCAACTCCTTTAACTTCTTGTGTTATATATTCAATTAATTTTTTATGAAAATTTGAACTTCTATAAACAAAAGGATTTTTATGATTTCAGGATATATATTTTATGTAGTAACAAAATTAACTTGGTTCATGTTTTTGATATTTCATTGTGCATGGTTTTTCCGGATTTGCTTCACAATTGTCCATATTCAAAAGTAAGCATTCACAATCAGCATAAATAACAAATGGAACTTTTTGTGTATCTTGATAATTTTTAAAATATTCATGTTCTCCTTCAGTTGACAAATCAACTTTTAATGGTTTTTAAGTTAAACAATTTGGTGTATGATTATCTACTTTTTCTTTACTATTCAAATGTACTAAACATAAATGACAAAAAAATTACTTTTTCATCTTTTGTAATTTTTATGTAACAGTTGTGTGAATTATTATTTTTATTGAAATAAAGTAGATTTACATGATTTTCCTTTTTACATTTTTTATTTTTAATGGATACACTTGATATTTCTCATCATCAAATGAATAAACATTAATAATATTGATAATAACATTCAAGAATTTGGACACCAAACACAAAACTATACTATTTTGACAGAAAAATACTTTAGTAAAAAATTTGAACGACCTAAAAGAGAAATTTTAACAAAAATATATAACTTTCAAGCACAAGGATCAGGATTGACATTAAATAGAATTATTGGCTTACAGCTACAAATTAACAAATATGTTCCACTTAGAGGATAATCTTATATCGACTTATCAGAAAAATTAAAAATAGGAAAGCAGGTGTCAATGTGAAAAATAATGATCAAAAGCGTTTTCTGTGGTCTATAAAACCAGCTTTGTATCCTACAGATAAAATTCTGAAAGAGTAACAAAATATAAAAATGTTGGTCTAGATCATGATAAAAAAACTTGAAAACATTGATTTTCCTGTAGTAGCTGATCATATTTGAAAAACTGATAATATAATTAATGTATCTATCAACATTTATTCATTTGATGATGGAGAATATCTAGTGGGTACAATAAAATTACGAAATGTAAGAAAGAGTAACATATAAATCTACTTTATTTCAAGAAAAATGGTAATTCAGACTATAGTAACTTAAAAAATTTATCTACATTTGTCTCAAGTCAAATCACCAAACATACTGAAACAAATTCATTTGTGATTTATTTATACTACATTTCAATAGTAAAGAAAAATTAGATAATTGCACTACAAAGTGTGTAACTAAAAAACCATTAAAAGTTGAAATGCCAAGTGAAGGAACATCTGTATATATTAAAAATTATCAATATACACAAAATGCTCCATTTGAAATTTATGCTGATTTTGATAGTTTACTTTTAAAGATAGACAATTCTCAGCCAAATGCACAAACGCCAAATACAATGTAATTTCAAAAACATGGACCAACTGGATTTTGCTACTACATCAAATACATGAATGGACATTACAAAGATCCTGTTGTTTATAGAGGACAAACGTGTCATAACAATTTATAGAACACATCAAGCAAAAAGATGAAGAATTTGGATGTATTGAACAAATGAATCCACTAACACATGAAGAATACAGAATATATAATAAATCTAAAGTCTGTACAATGTGTAAATACCATTATACAAAAAGTAATAAAAAGGTTTATCATCAAGATCATCTAACTGGTTAATACAGTGCTCCATTGTGCAATAATTGTAATTTTAAACTACAACAACGTAATTTTATACCTATTTATTTACATAATTGATCTGGTTACGATTGATATCTTTTTGTAATAGAACTTGGTTATGATAAAGAAGAAATAGAACTAAAATCATGTAATGAAAATAAGTACCTTAGGTTTAGTAGATATACAAAATAATTAAAAAATGAAGTTTATTGATACATTTAGATTTATGGTTTTGTCACTTGTCAAACTTTCATCAAATTTGAAGAAAGATCATTTAAATAATATTAAGATGTTTTCAAAACAGAATTATTCGATCTAGTAATTAGAAAAGGTCTTTATCCATATGATTACATGGATTCTTGGAAAAAATTTGAAGAAACACAATTACCACCAAAAGAGAGATTATGCCCTGAATTGAATGATTGTAACGTAAGTGATGAAGATTATGAACATAAAGAATTTGTTTGGGAAAAATTCAATGTGAAAGATCTTGCTGAATATCATGATTTGTATCTTAAAACTGATGTACTACTGTTAGCAGATGTATTTGCAAATTTTAGAAAAACTTGTATAATGGCGTATGGTCAAGATCCAGCTTGGAATTTTACAGCACCAGGTTTATCTTGGGTTGCAATAATAAAATCACTGAACTACAATTTGTAAAAGACATGTGGAAGAAAACAATAAATATTTAAAAGATTATGACGCTAAACAGATAACTAACTATCTAGCATGTTTAGATCAAATATATGTATAAGGTTATGCTATGTGCATTATTTACCATATGGCGAATTTCAATGGGATGAACCAAATAATATTTACTGTACAAAAATAAGTATAATGCCAAACAGTAGTCTGTTTCGATATATATTCAAGGTAGATCTAGAATATCCAAAAGAATTACATTATTTACATAAAGATTTACCATTAGCTTCTGAAGCAAAACTAGTTCCAGGAACAAGTGAAAGTAAATTAATAACTACTTTAGATAAAAAGCATAATTATGTATTTCATTATAGAAGTCTTAAACAATATCTATCTCTAGGAATGCAACTGACAAAAATTCATAAACTTTTAAAATTTAAAGAACCTGATTCGTTCAAGAAATTTATAAATCCAAACACAGAGTTAAGAACTAAAGCTAAAATGATTTTGATAAAGATTTCTATAAATTAATGAATAATTCTGTATTTCGTAAAACAATGGAGAATATAAGAAACAGACAAGATATAGGATTAGTTACAGATAGTAAAATGTCTGATAGACTTGTAGCTAAAGCAAACTTTAAATGTAGATATATGTTTAATGAAAATCTTGTTGTTATCCATATGAATAAAACTAAAATTACATGTAATAAACCTATATATTTTGAAATGAGTAAACTTGATATGTCTAAAGAATTGATGTAAGATTTGCACTATAGAGTTATGAAACCTAAATATAGAGAAAATACTGAATTATGTTATCAGGATACAGCAAGTTATATTTACAACATTAAAACTGAAGACACGAAATCGGTGATTGATTAATTGATACAAATGATTATTCAACAAGTAATATATATGGTATTCCACAAGTAAACAAGAATGTTGTAGGAAAAATTAAACATGAATGTGATGGAAAAATAATGGAACAATTTTGTGTGTTAAGAGCAAAAATGAATGCTTATGAAGATGGTGACAACATAGAGAAAAAATCTAAAGGAGTTAAGAAATATATTGTTAAAAACAGAATAACTTTAGAAGATTAGAAAGTATGATGGTTTAATAATATGGAACAATAAAGAAAAATTAATTTATTTAGAAGTGATAAACATGAAATTTATACAATTCAAGTAAACTAAAAAATTTGCTTTAGAAAAAAGAATAGATACATTACCATGTGGTCATCACTCATTATTGAAAACCTAATTAAAATTATTATATATAAATGGATACGATTTTCAAGAAGCTCAATGACATTAGTATCTCGAAAGATATAAAAAAATAACTGAACTAGAGATAAATGTTTTATATAATGTTACTGACTGCGAATATTTAGATACTAAACATCGATAAAAATTTGTTCACAGCTTAATAATGATTTTACAGTTATTTTTAAAAAAAAGATATAATTAATTGATCATTGGGATTGGAAATAATTAGAAAAGGGCAAATGTAATTTAAATATAAACGAATGAATACAATTAAAAATGGAAATAAGGAATTTCATGACTTAGAATACACTGTGAGATTTTAAAAAAAAATATATTTCTCATTAATTTTATATTACATAAATGGACAGCATTAAACCACATTTAAGACAGTGCCATGAAAGTATGACTTAAAAAAGTATTGGACAGTCATATGTATGTAAAGAATGTTGGAAAGAATGTCAGCAAATTAAAGTTACTTGTGACATAGGTAGAACTGTGAATAAGTCTTGTCTCAAACAGTTTTTACAAACAAGAGATCATAATAATCTAATTGCTGCTAAAGCAGAAAGTGAGTAATTTTATATTTTTAATTTATTATTTACTATACATAATCATACAATAATAATATAATAATAATAATCTTTCATAAATATAATTAATTACATTCACCTATGGGAAATGCATGAGAAATTAGTAATTTTTTAGTATTATACTAAAATCATTCTGCTTAGTAAAGCACTTACAAAAGTTTATACCTAATGAGTGAAGTACTTAACTAATGAATGTGTTGCATAATTAGATCAATATTTATCGAAAATAACAAAAAATTGAGTGTTAATATGCAATTTTTTTACTTTCCATAAATGTAGAGCTTATGAGCCAAAACATACGCTGTTTAAAAACACATTTTTCCAGTTCTGGGTCACTAGGATGACATAAAAAATTCGGAATTTATAATCAAAACAACTTATTTTTTATAATAAATTACATTTCATAAACAAAAGCAATTTTATAATATTGCATAAATTCCTATCATTTACAATAAAACAACTAATTGCAATAACTAACTTATTTCTAACTTCATTATTTCATTTACAATGTGATTGTAAAATTATAAAATGTTTTAGTTAACAAATGTAAAATAATAAAAAAAATCACATTATGAGCATAAGTAAATTAATTAAAATGAGTTAGTTAACACAAATCTACATCATTTTCAAAAATCACATTGTGTACATTAGTAAATAAATTAAAATGTATCAGTAATCATAAGTAAATTATAAAAATTTTACAATGTGATTGTAAAATAATAAAATGTATTATTTAAACAAAAGTACATTATATTCAAAAGTTTACATTGTGAATTCTAAGCAATGAAAATCACTATTTCTATTTTTATGCTTCTCCTGTTCTTTGTATTCCAATTTCATCTGTCCTTCATTAATGATTTCAAAATCAATAAAATTAGAATATCTATTTGGAAAAACAACTTTAAAATCATTATTGAGCTGTAGACAAAGTTGTTCTCCATATCTAATATGTAAATATTCAGAGTTTGAAATATTATATACAACATTTGTCTGTAGCTCATTTCTTTTTTTAATTTCGTTAGAAATACTTATATTGTTGAGCTGGTTGATGAAACTAGTTTCCATTTATATAGAAGAAGTTTTTATCAGTTTTACAAAAATAAATTCGTAGTCTGTATACAACGCATTTTTAAAAAATCCTAATTTTGAACTTGATTGTCCTATTTGTTTAAGTAATGAATATAATAATCAATTTGTTAAAACAAGATGCAATTTATTTTAATAAAGAATCTATTGTTAAATGGTTAAAGGAAAATTGACCATTTTGAGGAACTATTAATAAAAATAAAGTACCAAAGAAAATTGAATGAATTGATATTTATGCTATGATATTTTGGTCATGATGAAGAAGTATATTATTGAGAACCAGCATTGTATTAAGTATCTGATTAATTAAAATTTGAAACTGCAAAATTTATAAAAGTCATCAAAACCAACTTTTTCACAAATCTAATGAATTTTTATATATAAATGCAGCAAGTTCAACAAGGGTCTTCTGTGAAACCTAATTTTTGTAAATATTGTAATACATAGAAATCAATTGATAATTTTACCTTATAGAACTATACAAAAGATCGTTATAGAAATTTATGTAGGACATGTATAAATAAATATCATGTAAAATCGAATTCCTTGTGTATGTGGGAAAAGTGTGGCTAAATATAATTTCTAGGAACATTTACAACGAAATCCAAGCGAAGAACGTTCAAAAATAATGTTAACAGTAAATAATGATGAAAAATCTACATCTACAATGAATAACTAGGAATAATTATATACATCTACAGAGAAATGTAAAAGTTGTCAAGAGATTAAAGATTTAAATTTTTTTATTTATACACTTCACATAAAGGCAAACATAATAATTAATGTAAGAAGAAAGCGTAAACTTTATGAGTTATTATTAATTAAATAATAATCTCTTATGACTAATTAAATAAAAAAAGAAACCTAATTGATTGTTGAACTAAATAGTAACCAAATAGTCTGTTAACCTAAATATTATACTAATTGAATCTTACACTAAATAGTAAACTAATTCTTTTAAAAACTAATAGTTTTAAACTAAACAACTGTTAAACAGAATAATAAAATTACTCTTTTTTGTTTAATTTTCTATTAAAGAAGAATCCTTATCCATCTGTTAAATAGTAATCATTTTGTTAAAAAAAAATTTTTACAAATCTAATTTTTTTAATAAATGAAAGAGCAAAATACATACATTAGTTATCAACTACAACAATTTACTGTTCCCAGTCTTCATGTATTTTGCAAAGTAAAAAATTTATGAGGATATTCAAAATTATGAAAGCTGATTGCATTACATTTAATATTAGAAATAGTTCAATTATTGCTAGAAATTACAGGATGTAAGTGAAAATCATACAGATATTGTTAGAAACTACACAGCTGAATTAAGTGAAAGTCATACAAATATTGTTAAAAGTTATACACCTGTAGCAAGTTTTAATTTTTGGAAACAGTTACCAAATATTGTTAGAAATTATACACCTGAATTAAATGATAATTTTTGGAAAGAGTATCCATATATTGTAAGAAATTATATACCTGAAGCAAGCAAAAAACGTACAAATACTGTTAGAAATTATACACCTGACATAAGCAGTAATTTATGGAAAAGTTACCATATTGTAATTTTGATGATGTTTTGCTTAATAAAGAACATAAACATTAAAAAGAATATTTCCATTTTCTACAAATATATGATATAAATCCAAAACCGAGTGATAGAAATAGAATTAAAGATTACTTTTGCATTTGAAAAGTAACAAACTACAAATTTTGAAAATAGTGTAGATATACTTGATCCAGTAAAAACCAAAGTTTTTAAAATTGTTTAGACTGTTTGAAAGTTCATCATGGTTTAAAGATAATTTCTAAATTGTATTTTGAATATAAGCTACAAAGAAATGAATTAATGAGAAAATCTAATAATTTGGAGAATAAACACGAAACTATACTATTATGACAGAAAAATACTTTAGAAAAAAATCTGAAAGGGTAAAAAAAGTTATTTTACAAAAAAATTCTTATTTTCAATCACAAGGATCAGGATGGTCATTTAATAGAATTATTGCTTTGCAACTTGTAAGCAATAAATATATTCCACTAAAAGAATCATCTTACATTGATATATGTAAGGTTTTAATGTAAAAAGTAATTAGGAAAAATGTTTTCTATGGTCTATAAAATCAGCTTTGTTGCCTGTAGATGAATATTCTGAAAGAATAACACAATATAAAAATGCTGGTCTTGATCTTGAAAAAACTTGAAAATATTGAATTTCCTAAATTACATAATAATATTCCATAAGTCGACAATGTAATTAATGTATCTATTAATACGTTTACATTCCATTCAGAGGCTGTTGCACTCAGTGACCGTTATTTTGATCGGTCAATAATATATTTCAGCTATCAGTCGTCCTTCGGCATTATTATTGGCAAATCGGGATTTCAGCTAGTAGCTATCCATTCTCAATGTACTATCCTTTTCTGGTCAATGCATGTAATGCCTGTTGGTCTGGCTTTGTAGACTGTTCATTGAATACTATTAATGTTTATTCATTTGATGATGTGAAATATCAAGTGTATCCATTAAAAATAAATAAATGTAAAAAGGAAAAGCATGTAAATCTACTTCATTTCAAGAAAGATATTTGTTACATAATAATTTAACAACACTTAATCAAGCCAAATTACCAAATACGAAATGGTAAAATTTATTTGTTAATTATGTTTACTACATTTGAATAGTAAAGAAAAAGTAGATAATCATACACCATATTGTTTAACTTAAAAACCATTAAAAGTTGAAATGCCAAGTGAAGGTGAATGTGAATATTTTAAAAATTATCAATGTATACAAAAAGTTCCATTTGTTATTTATGCTGATTTTGAAAGTTTACTTTTATATATGGCTACCTGTCAACCAAATCCAGAAAAACCATAATCAATGAAATATCAAAAACATGAAGCAAGTGGATTTTGTTACTACATAAAATATGTATATGGAAATTATAAAGATCCTTTTGTTAATAGATGACGAAATTGCCTTAAAAATTTATCGAATGTAAAGGGCTGTTACAAATGATTGAAGCAATTTCATCAATTCACGGTAGCTCCATATGACATATGGTCACGATACACTACAGATACGTAGAAAAACTCATAAAGTTTCGTTCAGCTGAAGCCGCACTTCAGGTTTCTGCCACCAGAGCGCTCGAGAGCGCAGTGAGACAAAATGGCGACAGGAGCTGAGAAAGCGTATCTCGTACTTGAAATGTACTCACATCAGTGAGTCATAACAGTGCAATGACACTTCAGGACGATGTTCATCAAAGATCCACCAACTGCTAACTCCATTCGGCGATGGTATGCGTGGTTTAAAGCTTCTGGATGCCTCTGTAAGGGGAAATCAACGGGTCAGCCTGCAGTGAGCGAAGAAACGGTTGACCGCGTGTGGGCAAGTTTCACGCATACCCCGCGGAAGTCGACGAATAAATCAAGCAGGGAGCTAAACATACTACAGCCAACGGTTTGGGAAATCTTACGGAAAAGGCATTTCTTAAAAAAGAGATTGGAAAACCGATGGATCGGTCGTGGTGGAGATCATGATTAGCAATTTGTATCATGGGCTCCACACTCTCCCAACTTAACCCCATGCGATTTCTTTCTGTGGGGTTATGTGAAAGATTCAGTGTTTAAACCACCTCTACGAAGAAACGTGCCAGAACTGCGAGCTCACATCAACGATGCTTTCGAACTCATTGATGGGGACATGCTGCACTGAGTGTGGGAGGAACTTGATTATCATCTTGATGTCTGCCGAATCACTTAAGGGGCACATATCGAACATTTTTGAATTCCTAAGAAAACTTTTTGAGTTTTTGTGTGTGTGTGCAAAGCATTGTGACAATATCTCAAATAATAAAGTTACTGTAGAGCTGTGAAATCACTTCAGTCATTTGTAATAACCCTGCATAAAACCAAAAGTTGAAGAATATAGTTTGAAATTGAAGAAATGAAACCACTTACATTTGAAGAAATCGAAATACATAGTAATTTTAAATTTTGTACATTGTGTAAATATCATTATACAAAAAGTAATTAAAAGTTAATCATGATAATCTAACTGCAAAATAAATTGCTCCATTGTACAATAATTGTAATTTAAAACTACAGAAACCTGATTTTGTACCTTTTTATTTACATAATTTTCCTGGATATGATTCACATGTTTTTGTAAAGTACTTGGTTATCATAATAAAGAAATAGAGCTAAAACTAAAAAATGAAATTAAATCATCAGTTTCTGTTAATGTATAAAATATTTAAAAATGGGGTTTGTGGATACATTTAAATTTATGGCTTCTTCATTTGATAAACTTTCAAATAATTTAAAGAAAAATCAATTACAAAGTCTTAAAGAGTATTTTTATCCAGAATTATTTTGTTTAGTAACTAGAAACTTGTGTATATCCATATGATTATATGGATTCTTGTAAAAATTTGAAGATGCATAATCCAGAACAAAATTAAAATTTTAGAATAAATTAAATGAATCTAATATAACTAATGAATATTATGAACATAAAAATTAGTTTGGGATACATTCAACATATAAAATCTTGGTGAATATCATGATTAGTATCGTAAAACTGATACACTATTATTAACTTACGTATCTGAAAATTTTAGAAAAAAATATATACAAACATATAATCTCGATCCTTCTTGGTATTTTACTACATCAGGTATATTTTCGGTTACAATGTAAAAAATTGCTGAACAACAACATGAATTATTGTATGATTGTGATATGCATTTAATGGTTGAAAAAGGAATAAGTTGAGGTATATTACAATGTTGTAAAAGAAGCAAATGCAGATAATAGATATTTAAAAGATTTTAATGATAGGGAAATAACAAATTATATAACATCTAGATGCAAATGGTTATGCTATGAACTGATATTTACCATATGGTGGATTTCAATGGGATGAACCAAATAATTTTAATTTAACAATAATAAGTGACATTTCAAACAACTGTGGAAATTGTTATCTATTTGAAGTAGATTTAGAATATCCAAAAGAATTACATGATTTAATGATTTACCATTATATCCTAAATCAAAACTTGTGGGAGGTACAAATGAAACTACTTGAGTAATTACTGTAGATAAAAACATAATAATGTAGAGTAATACAGAAATATTAAACAATATTTATCTTTAGGAGTGCAACTTATAAAAGTATTTAAGTTAAAAATTAAAAAAACTATTTGATAAGTAATTATATAGATTTAAACACACAGTTAATATCTAAAGCTACTAATGGTTTTGAAAAAGATTTCTTTAAATTAATGAATAACTCTGTATTTGGGAAAACAAACGGAAAATATAAGCAATAGGCAAGTTATAAAACGTTTTGAAAAAGTTTAGAATGTGATAAACCTGTAGCTAACCCAAACTTTATTTGTAGAACTTTATTTAATGAATATCTTGCTGCTATTCTTATGTGTAAAACTAAAATTACATTTGATAAACCTATTTATGTTAAATTAAGTATACTCGATATATCTAAAGAATTAATTTATCATTTTCACTATTGAGTTATGAAACCTAAATATGGAGAAAAGTATGAATTTTGTTCTAAAGATACATATAGTAATAATGACAATATTAAAACTGAATATTTCTATGCAGATATACAATCAATGTTTGATTATTTTATACAAATGTTTATTTAACAGGTAATTTATATAATATACCAGAAGTAAACAAAGGAGTTGTTGACAAAATTAAAGACGAACGTAGAGGAAAGGTAATTGAAGAATTTTGTGGTATAAGAGCGAAAATGCATGCTTTTAAAGTTGGTGACAAAGTAGAAAAAGATAAAAAATCAAGAAATGTGTTATTAACAACAAAATAAATTTAGTAGATTACAAATTAATTGTTTAAAAGTATAGAAGAATATGGAAAAATTAATTTATATAAAAGTGAACACCATGAAATATATACATTTCAAGTAAACAAAAATGCACTATTCCTCTTGTTAATAAACGATAAGTATTGGAAAATAAAATATTTACATTTACACATATTGATATTAAGTTATTAAAAATATAATAAATTTATTACCTTAAAAATTAATAAAAACGTTTTTGTATAAAATTTTTCTATATAAATGGAAACTATTTACAGAGACAAAAACAAAACGCAAAGAACTTTCTATAAAAATATTGAAACATTAAATGAAATAATTAAAATAACAGATGATAGAATAAAAATGATAAATGAACAAATTAAAGTAAAAGATTAAAGAACTAAAGTAAAAGACGAAATAATTAAATCAAAAGATTTTCAAATTCAAAAATTGATGGAAATATTTGATTCTTATTAAAAACGAATTGGCTGTTAAACTAAATAGTAAAATATATCTTTTCAAAACTTATTAATAAAAAAACTAGCTGATTCTTAATGTAAATAGTAAACTAATTGTTTTAAGAAACTTAAGATTAAGGAAATTACATTTTTAAAATTAATATTAAACTAATTGATTCGAAACTAAATAGTAAACTAATTGTTTGTTTAACCAAACTGTAATTAATTATTTAAAAAACTCATTGTTCGGAAAGTAAGTTATTGTTAAAATAAATAGTAAAATAATCCCTTATTGCATTACATTATCTTTATTTATCCAACTGTTGTTTGTATTTTCAAAACCTAACCTTTTAAATTAAACTTCATTACCTTTCTTTCTTGAAACCTTTTCAACTAAGAATACATCTGGATTTTTCGTTCTCTGTAGTTGTTTTCCATAAAAATTTCCATTTATATTTTTTTAGTTCTTTATAATTTGATTAGAGTAAATAACATTTTCAATTTAAAATATTTCTGTTGACCAATTAGCTGTATAACCTTTTTCAAAAAGGCCTTGCAGTTTACTAATTCTAACTTTATTACCTTTTTTTAAATTTAGCATTTTCATCATATATACCATCAATTATTTTTAAATTTTTTTCACTTACTTCTATTGGTTTCGTTTTTATTGTAGAATGTTTTTTTTGTATTCATCAATTAGATCTTTAACTAAGTTAAACCATTTATAATTTCCTTGTACTTTCTTATATATTTTTTCTTTAAGTGTTTTGTTAAATCTTAAACAACAGATTCTTTTAATGCTGAAATAGTTGAATATTAATTTATGTTATATTTCTTCATTGATTCATCAAATTCTTTGTTATAGAATTTTTTTCCATTAGATTTACAAATTGTACAAATACCTTCAATTCTTTGTCTTCCATTTATAGTTGTTGTTCTATGCAGATGATGTGTTTCAATATACTTTTTACACTTTAAACAACACATGTGATCATCTTTAAGTAATAAATGTGAATTGTGATTATTCACTCATATAGATAAAAAATTACATGTAAACCAACAGTTTTAACAGAATGTTGCAAAGTTACAGATATAAATTTTGTTTTGTATACCATAATTTATTGATTATTACTACTTAATTGATATAGCTTATCGGCTACACATATTGTTGTATCAAAATTAAAAAAGCTTAAATGAGTATTAACTTTTTCTTACTAACAAGAAATTAAATATGATATCATATTCAAAATTTTACATTTTTTATCTTTTAGATCACTTAACTGTTCTAAGTTTCGTAGTAAATTTGTTTTTCAGAAATAATCTGAAAAACCATTTTCTATTTCTTTCTTTCTAAAAAAATTATTAAATTGCATTAAATTATTTGTGTGTTCTGGTTTTGTAACAACATTTAATAGTTCATTATCAAAATAATATTGGTTATCTACGTCTTTGCATCAATTAGACCATTAAATATGCAAGTCCACTATTTTTAAACCAATAACTTAGTTATTTAAAAAACTGAACTAAATTCTTTTTGAAACTGTTTAATTAGTTACCTCTTCTGATCTATTGATGACTCTAATTATTTAATACTATTTTGAAATTTTTGTCTAAATTAGGTGTATGGTATTAAGTATTTCCAAAAATGTACTTTGATTAAATCATAAATATCATTAAAATAATAATTCTGAGAAAGCAATTTTAAAACAAATCAACATAAATTACCAGATATTAATACATTATAATATTTTAGTCCTTCTGTATTTTAATATACTTCTTTTTTCCAAATTTTTTAAATAGTTTAAAATTTTTTCGAGATTTTTATAATCCCCAAACATTTTCATGAAGATCAACATTAATTCCTATACCTAATTTTCGTTTTCTATACATTAATTCTCTAACAGCTGTTGCTGCAATGTTTTCACCAACTGAATTATTATTTCTTACAATCTTTCTTTTGCTGTTATTTGGATTTCCTTATCAGGTAAATGCCTTTTTCCAGAATTTTATTATCTCTATAAGTATTACCATATTTTTTACAAGCTACATCTAATGGATTTATACCTTTATCACCTTTAGCTAATCATTCTTCTAATTTTGTACCTGGACCAAACTTTTTATAACCTGGAAGGTACATTTCTAATAGCAGTTTGTTAATTAAAGTATTTACTAATCCTATTCCATATTTATCTCTTTTGCAAATGAATGTGGAAGATTATTTAAAAATCTGACTAAACATGAAATTCCTTTAGGATTACCAATTACAAAATCACTAAACTTCTTTGCAAACAATTGTGCAATACAAACTTTTTCATTATAATACTTTTTATTACTAGCTGGTTCTTCACCGTGAATTACTCCTAATGCACCAATTAATTGTCTAATATCATTTAACCATACATACAGAAGTGCTTTATCTGTATACTTTTTAACTAAACATTCACTTATGTTTTCAGGATATCTAATATCTGAAGAATCTCTTGTCATTCTTATTAAGTTTGAAAAACAATCCTCTAAAGATGTTTTATTACATATTTATATTTATTACCTCTAATTGATCTTTTTTTATTTGTATTATTGTTAGATTATAATGCTCTAGAACTTAATAATATATCTGCATCATTTGATAAATGTTCACCATTTATCTTTCCATTTAAATCTGTTATAGTAATATACCTATCAGTTAAAAGTCTCATTAATTCATCTGTACCTTCACATGTTTTTAACATTAACTTATCACCTATGAATTCTATAGGCAAATTACCAACATATTTAAACAAACCAACAGGTTTTAAACCAAATACTTTATCTTCACTATATTTTATATGCTTTAAAATTCTTTCACTAACATTTATCTATTTAGTTTCATTTATGTTTTTACTTTATTTTTCTTATTGATACTTATTTAACACATCTTTAAATTTTTTCTGTAAATGTATAATCATATTTTCTAGGAATATCATCAGAACAATCCAGGTAATGATTAAATCTGATAAATCTCGAAAATCTTCTATATGAAGATTATATTGAATCATTAGTTTATCAACTTTGCAGTTTTCAATTGCATTTAAACCATTAGCAACTAAGCCTTCAATATATATTTTTAATTCATCATTAGCATCAATAACAGATTGATCTACCTTTTTATATTTTTCATATTCAGTTCTTGGTAGATTTATTGAGAACTTAAATTGTTCTCTTAGCTCTACAAATTTCTTTCTATTTTGTTCAATTTGCTTAACAACTTTTACATCACAGTTTACTAACAGTTATTAATGAAGAATTTACATTAAATATATTTATGTTTATGGTTAATGTTTATGTTTATATCATAGTTTATGTTTATATTTGTATTTAGGTTATCATTTATGTTTAAGGTTATGTTAAATGTTAAAGTTAATTCTCATGTTTAATGTTAAAGTAAATGTTAAAGTAAATGTTACTGATAAATTCAATGTAAATGCTAATATTAAGTTTAATATTAGTATTAAAGTTAGTATTTAATTTTTTCTGTTTAATGATTATATTGTTAAGAAATGTTGTATTTTATTTGTTAAACTTACATTAATTTGGTTTTCTAGACATCTATTGTTAAAAAACGGAATTCATCATTCTTGCATTTGCTACACTATTCTTTAAATTTACCCAACTTTAATTCTCCACCAACAAACTCATGATAAATATGATTTAAAGTTGGATCATGTTTAAAAAAATTTAAAAATTTTAATTCTCTCTAACTAAGTGTTTTGGAATTGTTTAAAAAGATTGAGCTAAGTAAAAGCAATCTATGTCTTTATGTCTAGCTCTAGTAAAATAATTTCTAACAATACTTTGAATTTCTACAATAAACACAACAAATACAATAACTGAATTTTCTTTGCACTCATCTAATGGAATAAATTCTTTTTATTTACAAGAAACTAACAATGTTTTAAATAATTTCGTCTTCAATTGTTGTAGTTTTTTTATAATTTCTTAAAATTTTGATTGCTCTAAACTTTATGAGTAAACATAGATATGTTAAATATAATTATGAATCAGTAAAGTTGTTTTACCACACCTTCTTGGTCCAGATCTTAGAATATTATAGAAATTGGTAAAAGTTTACCATGTTTGTCTCTTAAATTATTTTCTTGAATTCTTACTTTAGGTTCCCATGTGTTTAGTTCATTTCTTAACATTTTTCACTTATTAATAATTATCTCAGTTGTTTAAAATCTTTTCATTTATTAATTATTTTTCAGTTGAAAATGAGTAGGTTATTTCAACTTAGTGATATATCTTCTATACTTAGAAATTGCTTACCTGTTCCAATATGTGATAATTATACTAATGTTTCATTAGTTGGTTTTTATTCGACCCTTTTAACCCTATATATTACAACAAGAAATAATAAACTTTACTTCAATGGAGAAACAATAGAAATTCGTGTAGGTCAATATACTTCGAAAAATTTAAAATTTTTTATAAATTTGAAAAAACCGAATATACACATTAAAGCCGATGAAATTCTAAACAGAATTCTTATTGAAAGTGATGAAAAATTGTATATGGATATAGCAGATAGTATTGGGAGTATACTTGGTTTCAATAATCAAGTATTCAAGCTAATGAAAAAGCCATAGCTAATGATATGAGTTAGATAATTCCTTTTGTATTACACAATAGAGATTTTAAACTTATGAATGGAATAAATGTAAAACATTATGATCATTTTCATAAAGAAACTAATATCATTGTTGCATTTAAACATAATGCAGAATTTGGTGAACCAATAATTTATGAACCAAATTTTTCTTTAAAAATTCCTATTATTAATACAATTCAAGATTTAGAAGTTACTATTCCTCATGAAAATGATAATTTAATTGACTATAATGGTGCTACTGTAACAGTTAATTTAGAAATATCTTAACAGTTTTTATCTTTAATAAATAAGTAATTGCTTAAACAAACCTGTTAATGAATAAACTAAAAATAATTTAAATATTCCTATGAAAAGATACAGAACTTGATATAAATATTGATGATTGATGGTTTCATCCATTCCATGCACAATTATATATTTATTTTAGTATTATTGGAAATGGTGGTATAGATTATACAACTTATAATGGAAAATAGTTATAGAAAAATGGCATATCGAATTCTGTAGAGTTATTGAAATTTGTGATATCTAGTAGAGGACTTATTTACCAGATAATCCAGCAACTAGTGCTGTTTGTAGTACATAAAAAGAAATAGGAATTTTTTGATTTTTCGAATATTATAACAATGTTCAAGTTCGAAATTTGGTTCATATTTAACAACTGGTACATGTATTTCCATAGATTCTATAACTATGTTAACTTTTTCAGGAAGTGGATCTTTTTTTTCAAAACCAGCATCATTTTTATGAAACCAACATAAAATTATATCTCCAGAAAATGACCTACATGTAAAATCTACACTTAACTTTCCTTCAAAGATAATTTCTTTTAAATCTTTAAAAAGTCCCCCAAGTAATGTCAATGGATAAAGTAATTCATATTTTTATACTATTTATTTTTCCTGTATTAACGATATGTCCATCTAAACGTATTTTGGCACTAACAGATGAAGTTAGATGTAATAAAACTTTTGATGAAATAAAAGGATATTAAATTCTAGATAATATATTATTTCCTCTTTTTATTCATAATAAGTCAAACAATTTAGTTACATGAATATCAATTATTTTTTGGTTTGATTTTCCATCATAATTTGTATAATCTTTACCATCATTTCCAATAATTCTAAAATGCATGTATAATTGTGCATAATTTGTATGAAGCCAACCATCACCTAGTTATTTGACTAACAGGTAATAAAAAAACTGATAACTTCCAATTTTGTTCATTATCGTTTCAGCAAATACTTATTTATGAAGGAATAAATTTATTAAGATATTTCTAAAATAAATGTTACAGTGACACCATCACAGTTAATTACATTATCGTTTTCCTCAGTTATACTATCTTCAAAATCTTCAGTTGTATTCAAAATAGGAACATTTACTGGGTGATTTCGTACATCAATTATTGGTCCACCAAACACTGCATTATGTTGAAAAGAGTCAGTAATATTAATTTCTTTATGAAAGCAATCATTTTGCTTCACATACATTTCAACAGCAATTTTAAAATTTATATTGATTAATTCAAGAGGAATTATTTTAAGAACATCTTCAGCTAGAGCTTTTTATGAGCTTCACTAAATTGATTATTAAAAGCAAGTAAACTTCCTATACTATCTCCTATAGAATTTTACATCACTTTCAATGGCAATTCTGTTTATAATTTCATCTGCTTTAATGAGTATATTAGGTTTTTGAAATTTAAACATTTTTTTAACTATCCATACTATATACACCTACACGAATTTCGATTATTTCTCCATCACAATAAAGTTTATTACTTTTGTTGTAATACCTGGTGTTAAGTTGAATAAAACCAACTAATGATACATTGGTAT
Organism: Schistocerca serialis cubense; assembly: GCF_023864345.2. NCBI lineage: Eukaryota > Metazoa > Arthropoda > Insecta > Orthoptera > Acrididae > Schistocerca > Schistocerca serialis. The sequence goes on from NC_064640.1 coordinate 170,325,609, forward strand.
AATTATCATGAATTGGAACTGTTAATCGTTTTTTTAGTACAGTCGATTTATCACTAAGTTGAAATAATCTACTCATTTACTAATGAAAAGCCATTAATAAAAGAAAAAATTATTAATACAGGAAATAATTATTAATAAATGAAAAATTATTAATAAAAAATATTAGTAAATGATAAAATCATTACTAAATGAAACATATTAATAAATGAAAAACTATTAATACATGAAAAAGATAGATTGGAAACCTAAAATCAAGATCCATGAAAATAAGTTAAAGAACAAACATGGTAAACTTCTACCACTTTCTATAAGATGTTCAATAATTATAATAACTGGTTTTGGAAAAACAACATTTATGACTGATAATTAAATTTAAGCTACAGTATAACTGAATCGAAACATAATTTAACATTTCTAAGTTTTTCAAAAAGTGTAGAACACCCAAAATATCAAGAATTTATAAAACAAAGTAAAAAAATTGAAATATAATTAATTTAAATACTTTTTGTTTTATTGAAATTAATGAAACTATTCAATTAGATGAATGTGAAAATAAGTCAGTTGTAGTAATTGATGACTTTATTTTAGAAAATCAAAATACTTACTAGCGGCAGACACAAAGGTATAGATTGATAAAATTCATTTTTTTTATTTTTAGACTAGATGAAACAAATTTAAATTATTTTTACTGTGAGTTTGTTAGTGCAGATAGGAAGTTTGGCAATTTTAAGGAATTGTGAAGCAAGTGTTGGAATGAGGAAAATTGGCTTTTTAACAATAGACATGTCTGGAAATAAACTCAAGATTTCTTATCAACACAAAATAATAAAGAAAAACATTTAATAAAAACATAAATATTAAACACTAAAACATTAACTTCAACATTAACATTATGTTTAATATTAATTTTATGTTTAACATTTACATTAACTTCGACTTTAACATTAACATTAACTTTAACATTCAGCATAAACATAAACATCAATATAAATATAAACTTAAACATTAATGTTAAAGATTTAACATAAATGTAAATAGAAACATAAAAGTAAAATAAATTTAAACATAAACATTAAACATAAACATAAACTTTGACATTAACATAAGCATGAATAAAATATAAACAATGTTTTTTCTTCTTCAATAATTGATTGCGAAGTAGGATGAAAAAATAGTTAAACAAGCTAAAGAAAATAGAATGGAATCTGATGAACTAAAATAACTATTTAAGTTTTGGAAAAACCAATCAAGATCAGACTATGAGAAATGTAAAAAGGAAGATCAACCTATTATTGATGCTATTGAAAAAGTAAAAGAAGGTATTAAAGGTTTTGGTGATTATGTTGTAAAAGCAATTGAAGAAAATAGGAGAGTTGAAAAACAAATAATCCCAATAGTCATGATATAGAATATTTTGGAGATTTATTGTTAATTAAAATATTAACAGATTGGTCTGATGATTTTCCAGGAAAATATGAATATCCATGAAGTGAAAAAGAACTGGAAATCTATTAAATAGTTACCAAGAGGAAAATAAAATTATATAATATATTAAACTAAAAAGATAAATGAAACTAAAAAGACAAATGTTAGTGAAAAAATGTAAAAGTATATTAATGATAGTAAAGATGAAGTATTTGTTTTAAAACATGTTGGTATGTTTATAGATGTTGGTAACCTACCTGAAGAATATAATTTTCATAAAACAACAACTGGTGAAAACATATGAAGGTACAGATAGATCAATGAGACTTTTAACTAATACACGAACTACTATAGAAGATTTAAATGAAAAGATTAGTGGTGAAGATTTATAAAAATTTTGGAGATATATTATAAAAGTCGCAAACATTATATTCTGTTATTTATCCAAAAACATTTGTTCAAGTAGAGGTAATAAATATAAATATTTAATAAAACCAATTGTTGATGATTATTTTCCAAAGTTAAAAACAACAACTATAGATGATTCAGATACTAGATCTCTTGAAAAAAATAGTTGAAGGTTTCATTAAAATATACACAGAAAAAGCAATTTATTATGTTGGGATGAATGATGTTAGTCAATTAATTAATAGATTAGCAGTAATTCATGGTGAAGAAGTAACTGGAAATAAAAATTAAATCATAATTAACAAGTTTGTAGTGCACATATGTTTAAAAATAAATTTAGTAATTTTGTAATCGGGAATCCAAAAGCAATTATATATTTAACGAGATATTTAAATAATTTTCCACATACATTTTCGATAAGTGGTAAAAGTGCAAAAGGATTAGTAAATACTTTAAATAACTCATTACTATTTGAATGTATCATCCAGGATATACATTTTTAGGGTCACATAGAAAGTTAGAAGAAACTTTAGCTAAAGGTGATAAAGGTATAAATCCATTAGATGAAGCTTATAAAAAATATGATATTGCTTACAGAGAAAATAAACATTAAGAAAAAAGACATATAACTCATAAAAAAACTGTTAGCTGCATAAGAAAGAATGTATGCAAATGATTTTTCATTTGGTGTAAATGTTGCAGCAACAGCAGTTAGAGGATTAATGTATGGAAAACGAAAATTAGGTATGGGAATTAATGTTGATGAAAATGATTGGGGATTATAAAAATCTTTATAAATTTTTAAACTATATAAATTATCTTTATACATTTTCAACTATACAGAAAATTACTGTAAAATTTTTAAACTATATAGAAAATCTTTATAAAATTTCTGACTATATAATACATCTTCATACATTTCTAAACTATAAACGATATCTTTATAAAATTTGTAACTATATAAAAAATCTATACAAAATGTTTACACTATATGAAAATCTTAATTCATTATGAAACTGTATAAAAATTTTTGTATAAATTTTGATCTATACAATATGTCTTTATTAAATTATTATCTAGATAAATGAGTAACTTTGAAAATGATTATACTTTGCTAGATAACGGTAAAACTAAACCAAAGTCAATTAAATTAAAGTTAAATAATGGTCAATTAACTATTATCGAACCGTTTTTTAGAGATGAAAAAAAAAAGAAAAGAAGGTTGGTGGATATTTACTTGTTACATTAGCTATTCCTGTTTAAAAAAATTATTGAATATTTAACAAAAAAGAAAGGTGATAAAAGATTAACGCAACATGGAGGATTCCTTCCATTATTATTAGCTGCATTACCAAATTTAGCAACAATTGGTTCATTAGCTATAGGAACTGCAGCAATTGAAATTGCACTATCGAAAAAGAAGAAAAAATATGAAGAATTAAAAGAATAGAAACGACACAATTTAAAAATTGATAAATATTTTGGTAATGGAATAAAGGAAACATAAAGTAATTAAAAAGTAATTGATAAATTCCTAATGCATTAAGTAATTTTGATATAGGAAAACTTACAAAACAATTAAAAATTAGACCTTTTCCTTGTGTATACATGTTTGATGAATTAGTAAATAAACAATTAAAATTTGAATGAAGTATAGCAAATTTAGATACATCTGGTAACCATGGCATTTGTTATTATAAAAATAATGATAAAAGCTTGTTTTTGATTCCTTTGGGGGAAAATACCAAAACAATTACTTAACTATTTAGGAAAAATTAACTATTTTACAATACAGAAAGAATATAAATTTTGATGAAGTAATATTAGGTCATTTATTTTTATTAGTTTTAAAATTGCAGTGTGAGAATTATAATTTTAATGATATTTTAGATTTAATAAATGGACATTTTTAGAAATAAGATACAATTAACTAAACAAACTGAACAAGTACTTAATACCCCTCATTCAACTTACGAAAAAATTGAGAAATTGAGAATATTATTAAACAACATCAATTGTCAATAGATCCCAAGATATTACAGTAAGTGTAGCTTATTAAGCTGTATCAAATAAATAACAGTAATCAATCAATTATGGCACACAAATCAAATTTTATGTCTGTAACATTGCAAGATGTTCGTATAGATGTAAGTATAATTGTATTTGCTGAAATAATTTAAAATTAAATATATTTTATCTGTATAAATAAATAATCACAATTCACATTTAGAACTTAAGGATGATCATATTTAATGTATAAAGTGTAAAACGTTTACTGAAACACATAATCCACCTAGAATAACAACTGAAAATGGAAGATAAATAACTGAAGGTATTCATACAATTCGTAAATCGGAAAAGAGTAAATTTTTTATAAAGGTTTTGTAGATGGTAAAGGTTTAAATAATATTCGTTAAAATGTAATGTTGAATCACATAAGCCAATTAGAAAGAATGTTAAAGCAAGAAATATTGTTTCTTTTGATATAGAAGATTTATGGCTAACTGATCTAGTTAAAATGGAATCTGGTCATTTAAAAGGAATTTCGGAAATAAACAAAGATTATTGATTTTTATTAACAATAATTGATGTTTCTTAAAATTTGCATTTGTTGTTCCTATTAAAGATAAAAAGCCTAAAAATATAATTGATGCTTTATGAAAAATTTAATAGTTAGAAAGTCAAATAATTTACAAACAGAAAATGGTAAACAATTCTATAACAAAGGATTTAAATATTTAATGAACAAATGTAACATTAATCATTATTCAACTTTTTCATTGTTGAAAGAATCAACTGAACACTTAAAGAAAAAATGTGGATGATGTTTGCCTTACAAGGAAATTATAATTGGTTAAATGTAGTTAAAATCTAAATGATGAATTCATAACGCAAAACATTCAACAACAATAATGTAACCAATAGAAGTGAACGAAAAAATTTAAAAATAAGTAACTTTATATCTAACGAAAATGGTAAATTTAAAAAGTTATAATTAGCAAACTTAAAGGTCTTATTGAAAAAGGATATACAGCTAATTAGTCAACAGAAATATTTGAAATTGGAGATGCTATTTTTTCTAATCCAATTACATATAGAGTTTTCTAACCAATTACATATAGATTAAAAGATATATAATTTTAGTTGTATACATATGAATAGTATTGAGAATTTCATTAAATATAGTTCAACATTTAAAGTTTGGTTTAGCTACAAGTGTATCTCATACGTCATTATTTGAAACTAGTATCTTGCCTATTTCTTATATTTTCCATTGTTTATTAAATAGAAAATTATTCATTAATTTATACAATTCATTTTCAGAATCATATGTAGTTTTAGTTCTTAACTGTATGTTTAAATATTTATATTTCTTTAACCAATTAGTTTGTTTAAATTTTAAAACTTTGTGTATTTTTGAATGTTGCATTCCTAAAGATAAATATTGTTTAAGATTTCTATAATGTACTAAATAATTATGTTTTTTATCTAAAGTAATTGTTAATTTGTACCTGGAACAAGTTTTGGTCCAGGAATTAATGGTAAATATTTATGTAAATCATGTAATTCTTTCAGATATTCTATATCTACTTCAAACATGTAACCATTTTCACAAATGTTTATATTTCATTTATTTTTGTATGATTACAAACTATTTGGTCCATCCCATTTGAATCCACCAAATGGTAAATATTGGTTCTTAGCATAATGATATAAAGTAATTTGCATCTAGATATGTTATATAATTTGTTATTTCTTTATTATTAAAATACTTGAAATATTAATTACTTGCTTTTACATATCTTTTCCAACATTGTGAAATTCCTCCTCTTATTCCTTTTTTAACTATTAGCAGCATGTCATAATCATATAATAGTTCAAGTTGTTGTCCAGTAATTTCTAACATTGCACCCTAAGAATAACATGGTGCTGTAAAATACCAAGAAGGATCTGTTATTATACACATTTTATGTATGTTTTCTAAAATTATCAGAAACATCTCTTAACAATAGGACATACATCAGATTTAGGATACAAATCATGATGTTCACAAAGATCTTTTTATATTGAAAGTTGAATGTTTGTAATCTTCATCAGTTATATGACAATCATTTAATTTATTGTAAAATTTTTCTTTTGGTAGTAATTGTGTTGCTTCAAATTTTTTCCAAGAATCCATATTATCATATGGATAAACATCTTTTCTAATTACTAAATTAAATAATTGTTGATAAAAGTCCTTTTTAATATATTTTAATTCTTTAAATTTGTAGATAGATTGTTAAATGAAGAAGCCATAAATCTAAATGTAGCAATAAATCTCTATTTTAAATTTTTTGTATGTTTACCAAAACTAGTGTATTTATTTTCATTGTTTGGTATTAGTTCTATTTCTTTATTATCATAACCAAGAAATTTTACAAAAAGATGAGAATAATAACCACATAAATTATGTAAATAAATAAGTACAAAATCACATTGTTGTAGTTTTACATTACAATTACAGCACAATTAAACAATATATTTTCAAATTAGATAATCATGATGATGAACCTTTTTATTACTTTTTGTATTCTCACATTTACACAATGTACAAACTTTAGACTTATTATGCATTTTATTTTCTTCAGAAGTAAGTTGTTTCATTTCTTCAATTTCAGAATAAATTTTTCCAGCTCCTTTAACTTCTTGTGCTATACATCCAATAAATTTTTATGACAATTTGGTCTGCTATAAAGAACAGGATCTTTACAATTTCCATAAATTTTTTTATGTAGTAACAAAATCAACTTGGTTCATGTTTTTGATATTTCGTTGTATATGGTTTTTCCAGATTTGGTTTACAATTGTCCTTATTCATAAGTAAACATTCAGAATCAACATAAATAACAAATGGGACTATTTGTGTATATTGATAATTTTTTAAATATCCATATTCTCCTTCACTTGGCATTTCAACTTTTAAAGGCTTGTTAGTTAAACCATTTGGTGAATGATTACACACCTCTACAAAATAATTTTTTTTTTGTTGCCAGGGAAGTTTGAACGAAAATGGGACATTGTTATGATACTCATTCCGAGTATATTTGTACTTTTTCCAAATTGGCTCTGGTTTTTGAGATATAGGTTATTTGTGGAAATGAGAGTTTCATGTGGATAATATCGACTGCAGGGTCCATATATGGTGTAATGTATTTGCAACCTGATATTGTACTATCTTTATTAAACAATTGTGCTCAGGGAGTGCATCTGTGTGGTTGAGGATTACATCATGCAAACATCACACTGTCAGCATGTGTTCAGTCCTGTTGTGCAGTGTGTGTGTTGAAGATATTGAGGGTTGTGCAGATTTGAATTCGGCGGTACGCGACATTCATTTGTTGACCGAGGTAATCCCCGCAACAGCCGATAGGTAGCGTTCAGTGTAAACAAGAAAAATGGCGATGGTCGAAAGTCACACACATGTGCAGTGCAGCTTCAAGGAGATAGAACCTTTTCATCGTGATGTAGCAAATAAGAGGTGAGTATTCATTTCACACAAAACAATTAATGATGTTTGTTGGATGTGATTGACATGCAAATACAAGAAAGTTCTGCATAGTATGTAGTATTTGTGCAATTTTGTTTTAGGAAAACATGAGTTCTTCACGCCGTCTTTGCATGAACCATCCAGATGAGTTCTGCTACATTTGTGGTGAATAACTTCTTCAAAAGAACAGGAAGAATATCACTCCTTTTGTGAAGGAAACGTATCTGGCATATTTCGGAATTAAACTTGGAGATCAAGACAAGGCGTGGGCACCCCATAAAGTTTGTAAATGCTGTGTGGAGTGCTTACGGCAGTGGACAAAACGAAAAAGGAAAAGCTTAAACTTCGGAGTGCCTATGGTATGGCGAGAGCAGAAGAGCCATACAGATGATTGGTATTTTTGCATTGTTAATGTGAAAGGTTTTAATAGGTTCAAAAAACGAAAGTGGGAATATCCCGATTTGGAGTCAGCAAGAAGACCGGTGGTGCACAGCAACGATGTTCCTGTACCAACCTTCACAACATTACCCACGCTAACATCATCAGATGACGATGTGCACGGCGAGGAATGTACAAGTAGTGGTTCGGAATACGAAGGACGTGAGACACAACCCCAGCAGTTCGACCAGAAGGAGCTCAGTGACTTGATACGAGAACTCAATCTTTCAAAGCAAACATCAGAACTCTTAGCATCCAGGCTTAAGGAAAAGAACTGTCTTCATCCAAGTGTTAAAATAACAGCTTACCGGACGAGAGAAGAAAACCTTCTTCCATACTTCAACCAAGAAGAGGTTATAGTGTATTGCAGCAATATACCTGGACTTTTACTTGAATTGGGGCTGCCGGAATATAGACCAGAGGACTGGCATCTCTTCATAGACAGTTCCACTAGAAGTTTAAAATGTGTTCTCCTACACAATGGCAATCGTTACGCATCTATTCCAATTGCCCACTCAACAAAACTTTGTGAAGCATATGCTAACATCAAGATGGTTCTGCAGAAAATTCAGTATATGCAGCACCAGTGGTTGATTTGTGTTGATTTGAAAATGGTGAACTTCTTGCTTGGACAACAAAGTGGATACACAAAGCACCCATGTTTTATCTGCATGTGGGATAGTAGGGCAAAGCACGAACATTGGAAGCAGAAAACATGGCCTCCAAGGGAACATATGGCTGTTGGTGAAACAAACATCATTAATGAACCTCTGGTTAGTAGGGACAAGATTGTTCTTCCACCATTACATATTAAGTTAGGACTAATGAAGCAATTCACCAAAGCTTTAGACAGAAATGGTAATTGCTTCACATACATCTGCAATACGTTCCCTGGACTCAGTAGTGAAAAACTTAAGGCAGGAATATTTGATGGTCCTCAAATTCGCAGGCTCATCAACGATACCAATTTTACAAGTGTCATGACTGTCACTGAAGCATCGGCCTGGAACAGTTTTATCGCTGTTGTAAAATGTTTTTTGGGCAATCATAAAGCTCCCAATTACGAGGAACTGGTCAAAAACATGCTCACTAACTTTCAAAACTTAGGAGCTAACATGAGCATAAAATTGCACTTCCTTCACAGCCACTTGGATCGATTTCCTCGTAATCTAGGTGATTTCAGTGAGGAACAAGGAGAGCGGTTCCATCAAGATATGAAAGGAATAGAGGAAAGATATAAAGGAAGATGGGACAGGCATATGATGGCAGATTATTGCTGGAATCTGCAACGTGACTGTTCTGAAGAGACCTATAAAAGGAAAGCGTGCAGGAAGCGGTTCGTCATGGATGGAAAATTATATACTTATAGAGAAACTTTTCAATTATGTTTTATACGTGGACAAATGCCTATCAGGTTTTCATAGAAGCTATTTATAAAGATTATTTTCTTTTTTCATTGTAGTTTGTAGCACTCGAGTTCAGTATTAGCAATTTTTTCTAATTTTTTGAATAAATCATGCATTATCTCAAAAACTAGAGTCAAACTGCATAAATGGTTGCTATATTCGTCCTCAGCACCACTAACCCATCCTAAAGCCACTCAAATATCCTTGGCAAGAAAATGAGTGTTGACCAGTGTTATCTATGTAGTAAACATAAATCACAAATAAAGTTTCCTTTTTCATCTTTGGTAATTTGACTTGATATAAGTCCAGATAATTTTTTATGTAACAATAGTGTGAATTATTACAGTTCTTGAATTGAATTAGATTTACATGTTTATCGTTTTTGTATTTTGTTATTTTTAATTGATACACTTGATATTTTTCATCATCAAATGCATAAACATTAATAGATACATAATTATATTTTCTATTTTTGGAATATACTAATACACGAAATTCAATATTTTCAAGTTTTTTTTTATCATGATCAAGACCAACATTTTTATATTTTGTTATTCTTTCAGAATGTTCATCTACATGAAACAAAGCTGCTTTTATAGACCAAAGAAAACATTATTCATTAATTAATTTTTACATTAGTACAAGTTGTTTTGTTTTTATTTTTTTAGATAAATCAATGTAAGATGATCCTTTTAGTGAAATATATTTATTAGTTGTTAGTTGCAAACGAATAATTCTACTTAATGACCATCCCGATCCTTGTTCTTGAAAAGTAGATATCTTTTCTAAAATATCTCTTTTACCATGTTTAAATTTTTTACTTAAGTCTTTTTCTGTCATAATAGTATAGTTCCATGTATATTGTCCAAATTCCTGAATGTATTCATTAATTTAAATTGTTTGTAGTTTGTATTCAGATTATAAATTACAATTATTTTTAAATCATGGTGTACTTTCAAACAGTCTTGAACAATTTTAAAAATTTTTGTTTTAACATCACATAAGAAATGATTAGGATCAAATATTTTCAATATTTATAGTTCGTAATTGGTTTTCAAATGCTTTTAGAACTAAGTAATCTTTAATTTTTCGATCTCTTGGTTTTGGTTTTACAAATATATTTGTAGAAAATGGAAACATTCTTTTTAATGATTTATCTGCTTTAGTTAGGAAAACATCATCAATTTTATAATATGGTAACTTTTTCAAAAATTATGACTTACATCAGATATATAATTTCTAACAGTATTTGTATGTTTTTCACTTACTTCAGTTGTATAATTTCTAACAATATTTTGAACTGTTTACAAGAATGATCACTTACCTCAGATGTATAATTTATAACAATATTTGTGTGAGTTTCACTTCGGGTGTATAAGTTCTAACAATATTTGGTAACTTTTCCAAAAATTATCGCTTACTTCAGGTGTATAATTTCTAACAATATTTGTATTAGTTTCACTTCAGGAGTATATGTTCTAACAATATTTGGTAACTTTTCCAAAAATTATTGTTTACTTCAGGTGTATAATTTCTAACAATATTTGTATGATTTTCAGTTACTTCATGTCTATAATTTCTAGCAATAATTGGACGATTTCTAATAATAAACGTAGTTCACATAAATTTGAATATCGTCGTAAATTATTTATTTTACAAAATTTACGAAGAGTATGAAGTTATAGTTCAGTAGCAATGTATTTTTCCATTTTCCTCTTTCATTTATTACCACAAAAATTCATTACATGTGTAAAAAATAATTGTTAACAAAATTATAATAAGTTAATAGATTGATAAGAATTATTATTTGATGGATAATTAATCAAAAACAGAATTAGTTTATTATTTAGTACAACAATCAATTAGTTTTTAATCAATTAGTTTTTTAAAAGAGTTTGTTTACTACATAGTTTAACAATCCATTAGTTTACTCCTTAGGTTAACAATCAATTAGTTTTAACAATTTATTTAATTAATCTAAAAATGATTATTTAATAAACAGTAAATCATAAAGTTAAAGCTTTCTTATTGTTAATGTAATGTAAAGTACACTTCTTGCATTTATAATTATGTTTATCTTTAAGGAAGGATTTATATAAAAACAATTTAAATCTTTAATCTCTTGACAACTTTTACATTTCTTTGTAGATGTAGGTGTTTCTTCAGTTACAACTTCTTCATTATTCTTTGTAGATGTAGATTTTCCTTCATTATTTATTGTTCATAATATTTTTGAATGTTTGTCTCTTGGATTTCGGCGTAAATGTTCCTTGAAATTATATTTAGCAACACATTTACGACATACACAAGCAATTCGATTTTTATTGAAATTTTTTACATAATATTTTTTATACATGGCCTACATATAGTTCTATAATCATCTTTTGTATATTCCTGTAAAGTAAAATTATTAGTTGATTTCTCTGTATTGTCAAGATTTCCAAAATGCAGATTTCAGAGATGACACTTGTTGATCTTGCTCCATTTATATATAAAAAAATTATTAGATTTGGGAAAAGTTAATTTTTATTGTTTTTAAGATTTTTACATTTAAAATATTTATTTAATCAGAATCATAATAATATGCTGGTTCACCAGATTATACTTCATCTTGATCATCAAATATAGCATAAATATAGATTAATTCAATATTTTCTGGTACTTTTTGTAATAATAGTTCTACAAAATGGTCAATTTTCTTTTTCCTTTAACCATTTATCAACACATTTTTATGAAAAATATGATTACATCTTGTTTTAACAAGTTGATTATTAATTTCATTACTTAAACAAATAGGACAATCAATATCTTCAGATTGCTCAGTTAGTTCAGTTTCTTTTGGTTTAGTTTGCATTTCGTTTAGGTTTTCCATTTATAAGAAATAATTTTTATTAGATCTATAAAAAATGAAAAATGAATCATTTTCAGTGAATCATTTAGCTACAAGTTCTAAATTACAATTTTTTTATAAGTATGTTGAATACAAAGTACAAATTTATTTTTGTAAAACTAATAAAAGTTTTATATACATAAATGGAAACTACTTTACTCAAGAAGCTCGACAATTTAAGTATTTCTAAAGAAATTAAATTGTAAATGAGCTACAGATAAATGTTTTGTGTAATATTACGAACTGTGAATATTTAAATACTAGATACAGAGAACAACTTTGTCTAGAACTCAATAATGACTTTAAAGTTATTTTAGCAAATAGATTTTCTAAATTAATTGATGATTTTGCATTTGAAATAATTAAAAAAGGACAAACCAAATTGAAATATAAAGGAATGAAGGAACATAAAATAGAAATAATGATTCTTATGACTTACAATTCACAATGTAAAATTTTTAAAATAATTTACTTTTGTTTAACTAATACATTCTATTACCTTACAATCACATTGTAAAAGTTTAATAATTTACTTTATTTAACTAATACATTTTAATTAATTTACTTATGTGCACAATGTGATTTTTTAAAATTATGTACTTTTGTTTCAACTTATACATTTTAATTAATTTACTTACATTCACAATATCATTTTCTTAAAAATAATTTACTTTTGTTAACTAATACATTTTAATTATTTACTTACATTCACAGTCTGATTTTTTAAAGTAATGTACTTTGTTAACCAATACATTTTAATTAATTTACTTATGTTCACAATGTGGTTTTTTAAAATAATGTACTTTGTTAACTAATACATTTAATTTATTTAATTACATTCACAGTGTAATTGTTTTAAAAATAACTTACTTTTGTTAACCAATACATGTTAGTGTTTTACAATCACATTGTAAATGAAATAATAAAGTTAGAAATCAGTTAGTTATTGCAATTAGTTGTTTTATTGTAAAAAATAATACTGTAAATTTCATACATACTTGCATGTTCATCTATGCATCATGTTCTTCCTAACGTTTATGAAGAAGGATACATAAGGAAGGGGTTATGCGTCTATCCACCAGTTGAATTTAGATGTAATTTTGTATACTCTGACTTTAAAAGAACATTTGTCATTATTATATGCGAATTACTTCCAACACACAGATTTAAGCGTTGGAGATTAGTGTATTGCACTGACTGGACTGGAGACATAAAACAGCAACCCAGATACTACAGTGGCTAACAATAAACTGCACCTGGAAATTAATGGTAATTAAAAAATTGCAAAAACAGAACCCTGTGCATACGATATTGACGATTTGAGCGATGTTTTCAGTCAGTATGAAAAAGGGACTGAGCTATGTTCAAATATCAATACACTTAAATCCGAAATGAAAATGGTAAATGCAATGATTGACCTTAACCAGAAAGACACAATAGGATGACCACTGGGCTTTATAAAAGGGTAGGTTTTGTGGAAAGATTCTAATAAATTTTACAGATCTGTTCAGATGGCAGATATTCTCCCTGTCAGTACCATCCATGCCGAGTGTAACATTCCAACAAACTCCTATCTCAATGATAGATTGATTCATACAGTTAACGGATTAGTCCTGTTAGTTGGATTGAGGAATGAGACTGGTGAGAGTTCCACCAACACAATATATTGTACCTTTCAGTGACATTTAGGACATTGGAATATTTAGAACTGTGTACTGTGCACCAGAATAATCGACTTTCGCGGTGAGGAAATCATTGTACGATTACGTCTAAGACAGGATGGGCTTAAGGTATGAAAACAGCACACACAGCCCATGGCACAACACTTTGCAGCAGAACTGCAAGATGATAACACATGTGAACTACAAGTTTCTTAAGTCAGTAGGCCCGAAACCCTGCAATTATGTCACTCAGTATAATGGTCCTTGTAGAATACGATGAGTGAATTATACACCACGAATACTTCCCACATAAACCTTATGCTTCAACCATGTTTAACAAGAACGATGAAAGCAGGGTTCTCGTATTGTTGTGGAGCACCAAGCTGTTGTAACTCACCCATGCCGGAGTTTCATGTATTTGGATGGGGTATTTAGGAGAAAGGATGATTCTCCTACACTGGGGTCAAAGCATACAGATAATGTTTTACCATTCCTGTTTCCATTAGCACTTAATGGGATTGAGATTGACTGTACATGTATTGTAGGCATAGCATCAACCCTTAAAACATATGTCTCTGCATCACCCACGAATTTAAATGGTTTAGAAAATGCAGGATGGTTCATAGACGAGCCAGTGGGTACAAGAGTGAACGAGTGCAAGAGATTTACTGCATGCATGGTCCTAAATCTGCTTATGGGGTATTTTGAAGACACGCAGCGAATTATTATTAATGCTGCACAGGACCTTATTCTCTTACTAAGTGTGGTTGACAACAACTCATATATTCAAGGAATCCAGTATGAGAATGAGATAATCGTCAATAAAATCATATAGAAAATGTCTCACATCACTGTAGCAGATGAGGAGCATTTCAGACATTTAAAAGTTCTGAATGCTGGCGCATATCTGAAATTCAATTTCCATTCGTGGGAGTTTATTGAGTGCCCAGTGCTACTGATGGAAACCACACAAACATGGGCTATTAAAACATCTGTTCAACTGAAGACATCCCGATTCATCATACTTCATTTCAGACCAATACACAGGGGAATATAGCAAATGATTCCACTTCATTTGGCAGCTGCAGTTTAACTAATGCCAGAGTCTACTTGAATTTGGAATTCTATCTGTACGACAATTTACTGCTACAGTGGGATGAAAATGCATACATTCTAGCATTTGAGGTGTACGTGAGGTCCAGTGCTTCTTACTACGAGGATGTTGAAGAGGAAGGATGTGTAACCAGTCCATGGAAATTCAAAGAGTTTGTACCAGTCATTGTAACACATCGCTCAAGACAGAACGACATAATTTATTTGGGGCAGATAGATATATGAACTGAATTTGAATCTTCATCACATTTCCCAGAAGGCACTTTAGAAAATACTCAAGCCCTACATGACCATGTGATCAACTATTGCCTACTCACTGATGTTGTGCAGCGAGCTCTATAAATGAAAAGGTGTTGTGCCACACCTAGAGCATTTCACAATGGCTTCTCAAAGCATGAAGATCATTGCAGACATTCAAGGTTTCTATGATCTATTAGTCATCAATTTAAAAAATCTTTTTACAAAGTCATTCTTCGCAGAAGCTATCTTTTGGTATTCAAATCAATATACTCCTTTAACCAGGGTTATTGCTTAAAGGAGATAATGCAGGGCATTCTAACCAGCTCCATCATTAAGCCAAGATACTGCTAATGCATCATGTACTCATATCTCTGCTTGTCCCCCAGAACTGTCAACAGTTTTGGGATGATGTGTTCTCATGGAAGTAGTTGCTCTGGACATAGCAGGAAATCACTGTGTGCATCATGCAGACTAATAGGATCTTTGAGGTCTGCCTCCACAACATACCCTACACCAGAAACATCTGCCACACTATGGATAATGTGTGTGTGAAATCTTATGCGACTTAATTGCCAAGGTCATCAGTTCCTAAGCTTACACACTAATTAACCTAAATTAACCTAAGGACAAATACATACACCCATGCAAGAGGGAGGACTCGAACCTCCACCGGGACCAGCCGCACAGTCCATGACTGAAGCGCCCTACACCGCTCGGCTAATCCTGCGTGGCACACTAAGGATATTTTCATTTAATAATCCCTTGCGTTCATTTTCTGGCAGCCATCAACACTTGACGATCTGTAGCAATTGTGGCATGCCGTGCCTATATAAGTTATTGACATCTAACTACACGATGTATCTCGAATCGAGAGATGTGTTGAATCTGTCACCATCTGTGGGTTATTTGCCTTGGCATGCCTATGGACACATTGGCAAAGTCCCCCATGGATCTCACACTCAAAGCATACAAACACATCAACATCAGTCGATAGTTCAGTGTCTACTTTTTGTTTTCTTGAGCATAGCATCTCAAGATAACCCAGGTGCTATGTAATAAAAGGTAGGATCCAGACCATACATGTTTATGCCTACACTCCGGAATTTCTCAAAGACAACAGCAAGCAAACACACGTCTTTGTCCATATGGTTTCGCATACTCTCCCAAATACATATAATCTTAAACTCCTTCTAAACATTCACAGCACGCACACACTCTGCATCCGATATGGCATCGCCTGTAAGGTTACTGGTGAATGCAGTTAGGTCAGGAGTCTAGTTTCGTCGAGTTTTCCCTACAGTCTAGCTACTTGTATGGGAAAACCCCATTCCTGATCATAATTTGAAACTTTGTATCAACAGAATACGCACCTCGATATGCATATCCTCTTCAGGCAGAGTTTCATCAAGTTACTGGGGTAGTGCCTGCATAAAATACAGCAACTCCAGGAGGTGGAGCATAATTCTTGGGACCATGCACTTGGAGAAAGAAATACATTTCTCAATACTCTCAGGCAGGACACTGACCTGATTATTCTTAGTACTGAAATTAGTCAAGCACACAACAAGAAACTGAACGTTTTATCTGCTCAAATTATGTAAAAAGACGGGTATATGTCGTCGTAATTTATACTTGAGGTTGCATGTGTTATGGGCAGCACTGTAGAATTTCCCTGTTAGGTGAAAATGGTTACTATGAGGAATTTCCGCTTTCCAGTCTAATGGCTGCTCACAAATACTATAATCAACTGCCTTCTTGTACAAATCAGTATTCTCCTTTGACTTGGCCATGGAAATGCTGGTGCTCTAAAGGTTTTCAACCTCCCACGAAAGTCCCTCAAACTCAGTGAGATATCATATCACAGGATTATCCCTGGCATATGATTTGTGATGGCTAAGGGTCGAATCATACAAACATAAACCTAGTATGCTGCTGCATATGGTACATCGTTTTCTGTTAAGGTGGTATGTGAGGCTGTAGGGTCGCCTTCACACAGGGTGTGAGAGTAGCGAGGAGGCACTCAAAGCCAGCGTAAACTACAAAAGATCAACGCTCCTGTTGGTGGACATTCGTATAGTTTAATATTTTGTTTTCCTCAATGGGTATGACAACATGTACTGGTTTCCTGGTAGAGCAATTCACAAGAAGTTCTGTTATAAACCGCTTGTGGAGAAGTCAATGAGGGACCTGAAGGAAATATACTTTTGCTCATGTGTTTCCTCAATTAGGATGAAAGGAGTTGGGACATATCTTTGATCCATATGTAGTAATTATTATTACCCCATCTGAAAATATCAGCATGTTCACATGCAGCTTATGCTGACTGGCCAAATAAGAGAAATGAGGGTGCCTAACAACATTGGCTGTAGCTTTACCTGGCTTGTTCTCCTTCAGGCCATAAACATAAACTAATATCTCGATATTCTGTGCCTCAAATTTAGGAATGTCTTGGATCTTAATGGGGAACCAGGTACCATCAGAGTTATAAAACCGATAAATAATAATATCTCTGCCATATTGAGATGGACATTGCGGATGAGCCATGTAATTGTAATTTCTTTCGCAAACCAGGATTGACCATGGAAAACAATATTTGTCTTTTTTTTATTTTGGACATTAATATATGCCCTTCTATCAGCTACATCCTTAGGAAGCTCGACATAGCCGGACATCCCTTTTATAGGCCCAGATACATGTGTATGGAAGTCAAGGTGTAGTACCCAGCAGAGTGATTTATCTGTGCCTTTAATTTCCATTACAGAGAAATTGGGTTGTATAGCAGTCAAGGTGAAATCATGAAACAGCTTAGCTATTGAGGTGCTTCGTGATACCACATCATTTTCCCCCCAAATATACACAATGCTTGTCTCCTCAACACCAGATTCATGTTTTGGGGGACATGTGAGCTCACAACACAGCAAAGTGTTGCAATGAATGGCAGGTTGTATGGGGCATTAACGATTTTTAGGAGCTCTGTTTACATAGCAGAAAGGCACACATTCATAAAACTGATTGGGCCTCTGTGCCTTCCTTCTGGGTACTGCATACAAGGAACTAAATGCACCCCTCAAATGAATCCCCAGTCACCTCATAGTTTAGCTGTGGTATCACATTTACTAACCTGGTGTCCATCTATAATAGGACAGGAGAGGGAAAAGCCATTATCCACAGGATAGCTATTACTACCACTATGACTAGCAGCTGAAGACTGTCACCACAGTTTGGACAAAGTTGGCTGTGGGATGGAGCGACGAGGTATGTGGTGTGGCGTCACATCCCTATGAGGATGCCGGTTCCGACGAGAAGTAGATGCTGCATTTGGCTAAGAGAAGCACCTGGGCTGTGGGGATGAATGCCATGAGCTGCCCACAGCTATCAGGCCTGATTCTGTTGCCAGCAGTGGCGGTGATCTAGCGGCCAGAGGGGTAGGAAACCATGACCGCCATAGCAGTGCGGTGGTGACGAGAGAGGCGGTGGTGGTGGTGGTGGTGGGAGTGACAGCTGCGGGGATGGTGGCAGTTGAGGCGGTGACGCTCCTGCAGCCATGAGCCTTGTCCCAGTGGGTGAGGCGTGTCACGCGTGATCGCATTTTAACGACACTGTGTCCACCTGCCCTGGCACCTGCACTGCTGTGTACTGCGAGGATGATGGAGTGGATCAAACCCCGAATGCTGTCAGCTCACCAACTGTAGAGAAAGAACAACGAAAAGTAAGTACACATGTCATAAACTCGCCTGCTGCTGCAAAGAAAGGAAGAACACTGATTATATGTGCTACAAAGAATAAAGATGGGTAAGTAAGTTACCTGAAGCAGTGGCGATGTCACCCTGCTTCCACAGTGACACCGCATCCCTGAGATCATTAAGGACTGCCTTCACCCAGTCAGACATTGGTGACTGGGAGTCACAGAGACCAAGCTCCTGCTGCTTTTCTTTCACCCATTGTAGCTTCTCATTGCCTGGACCAGCACTGAGACACTGATATATATCACTGATATCGCCTATAACAACAACATTCTGATTTTGAAAAACCTATCCAGCACTATGACAAAAATATCAATGAAAAGTAAATGTGTTACACGACATGTGCGATAGATTTACCGGGGGTGGTGTAACACACTTCATGAACTCCTTGAAATCACCTACAACAAGAAGAAAATATCGATTTAAAAACTTATACACATATACAAATTACAACACTACAAAAAATTTGAATCGCCGCTGAATCTGGCGGCTATACTGCGCCATGCAGACTCGTTGGTATGCTCTCTTTCAGTATCCAGCTCACCCACTATTTTTGGAACAAATATTGCAACAACAGCAAGAACTGGAAAATTTTTCGAACGATCATATACTTCGAAACCTTAGCACACTGATCTACGGAATTCATTTTAACGAAAATATGTTACGAAATGAGAACACACTGATTTGATAAACTTGTGCTACGAATTTCGTTTTAACGAAAATATAACGTGGAACATGAAACACTGAGCTACGAAATTCGTTTTAACGAAGACATACAACGAAATTCGAATACACAAACATATGTTACGATATAATGAAAATATGTACTTAAAATGCAATTCCTTCTCTGACCACCTCAGACATTCGCTGCTGCTGCAGTCACTGGCACTGCTGCTGTTTCTGCTGCTGATTGCTTAATGGTGTTAAAGACACTATTGACAACTCGACAAAAGAGACGGTCGGATACACTAACGATTATGACAACTGAATGTAGTCACAGGTTAGAGCAGAATGAAGATGACTGTCTAGGGGGAAGGGTTTATATAGGCTGAAACTCCACCCATTAATTTGGCGGGAGCCAATAGGAACACTTATACAGAGGGGAAATCCCCAGTCATCAAGTTCAGACATGTTAGGTGGTGTTGTCCCACAAAACACAGCTGAAACAGAAACTAGTTTATCAGTCCTGCTCGCTGCATCAAAGGTGATGTAAAAATCCTCTGGGATGGGTATTGCTCACAAGGTCAATGTTCCAGGAATGTCTTTATTGGTGTTCACCAGCCCTCCCTGGAACATCTGTTGTCAGCTACATCAAAGCTGGTGCAAAATCATCTGGGACAGGCGTTTTTCACAAGGTCAAAGTTCCATTAATTTCTTTGTCAGTATTCAGCAGTCCAACCTGGATAACCGGTTGTCAGCTACATTGAAGCCAAGGTCAGCATCCTGATGTTTTCCATACAACTTTCCCAGATGCCTTTGAAGCAAGGGTGGCTGTCCTTCTACGAACAATAGGACAAGCTGAGGAATGCCTCAAAGCGCCTGCTTGTGTGTGACAACAAGAAACATATTGTTCTTTGCCGATCTTTCTAATAAGGCCTTTGGAGCTGCTACAACAGGTCTGCTGGCTCAAACATGCTAGGTGATGGGGTGATTCACAAGTGAAGAGCATCCTTCAGATAGAACGCAAGATGTGTATTGTCAAGTGAGCACTTATTCTAGGGATGTCTTTTTCCACAAGCTAGAACGCTTAACGGTTTTCCAGAGTTCCAGGAATGTCTTTGATGCAACTGCTACAAACCACTAGACCACATCGAAGACTGATACAACGGCGACCAGACGCTGACGAAAGCGGGCTGCTTCCGGTCTGTGGGCGAAGAAAAAGGCCTGTGCATGTCAGCAGATGGCTCTCAAACGGAGCGTCTAGTGGAGCCCAGCACACCACTGACTGTGACTGCTGTCGTGAGTGAATGTGCTTCCAGTGTTGAGAGCTACGGTGTTTTTTCGCGATACGTACGATTTTCCACCAAGTTCTATTCGTGTGATAGGTATAAAGTGGTGTCAGTTAAGTTCCCCATGGCCTTTCTTGATTATTTCTACTTACGATAATGTTTTTAACTGTAGGTTACTGTCAGTTTCTACTCACTAATCGGTGTAAAGTGGTGTCAGTTCAATTTCCGCGAATTTTCTTGATTATTCTTACCTGTAACGACGTCTGTAACTACCATTTTTTTATATGTATAATTTATCATCAGCTTCATTGTATAATTAGAGCAGGGCATCTTCCCACCAATTTTGAACCATTTACCATCAACATAACACCAGTTGTGGTACCATGTATTGAATCATATGACTGATGATCTGTAGTTAGAGCATTGGCAAATGTTTCCCGGAAAATTTTCAATTCCGAGCGGTATTGTGAAATAGGTCACACACCAAGACCGTAGGGTAATTGCCAGTTCCGTTTCCTGTGGTTTTTCGGGGCTATTTTTACATGTGACAGTGTTTTTCATTACCATTTTATTGTGATATGTATGATTTACCGTTAATTTCATTGTCTAATTAGAGCAGGATATCTTCCCACTGATTTTGAGTCATTTTCTGTCAAGATAAATCCAGTTGTGGTACTGTGTATTGAATCATATGATTGATGATCTGCATTAGGGCATAGGCGAGTGTTTCTGAACAAAAATTTTAATTTATGACCGATTTTAACCCCGAAAATGTTGACATAAAGAAAATTTTCCAATAGGATGATACCCCAAAATAAAGAAGAAAAGAATGTCTTCCTCGCCATCAGCTTAGCACAGACTGATCGTTTCCCGCCACATTCCCAGGTGGAGGAGGGGAGGGGGATGTGAGGGAGGGTGGAGTTGGTGTAGTTAAATGATCACTTTAATTAATTAATTAATTTGATATCAAAAGCGCGACATTGCCACATCTGCGACAGTGGCAAGGAGAAGGGTGGGGGAGGTCTTCCATCTTGAACAAATTTGGCAACAGTGCAGAGTGGTGTAGAATCACCCTTACTCTACAAGTGATGCATGGCACTAGAAACTCAAAGTGATCAACCAAGTTCAAATTCGATCTGGAACATTGCTCATAAAATCCTTCATAAGCTGACCGTAATTCAACCACTACGTGATGGACCTACTGTGGCTACTTCATCAAAAGGAAAGGCACAGGCTTTGGCAAAAGAAACTGAATCATTCTTTACTCCAAATTCTGCACCCTTCAATTCCTTCAACATTGTTACTGTTAATGCTATTGTCGCCAGTTATATCGATGATGAAAATGAGGGCATCGATGTTACTAATATGTGGGAAAGTAAAAAAGTTCTGTCTCACCTAAAATCATGTAAATCCCCTGATACTGATTAGTAACATGATGTTACGAAACTTGCCTCTCAGCGCACGAAAAGTGATCATCATTAATTCAGTGTTAAAACAAACGCATTTTCCAAGTCAGCAGAAGCATACAAAGTTCATTGCTATACCCAAACCAAACAAAGACTATCGGTTTCCCAAAAATTACAAACCAATTATCATCAGTTTCGAAAGAAGCAGAGCAAGTCATGCTTCTTAGACTCAGCAAAGCATACAACGACAAATCAGTTCTCCGAAATACGCAGTTCGGATTTCGTTTAAAACATTCAGCTCCACTGCAGTTGCTGTTACTGGTGGAAGCAATTACAGGTTGTTATAATGAGGCTCATCTCTTACCGCCTTGGTCATCCAAAACGAGGCTGACATCCAGAATGTAATGTCCTAACCATTGTTCTGACATATTTATGTGTGTGCCAGCCACCCATCATTGTAAATAATGTTTCATAATATTGTCAATTTTAATGTTGTGATTCTAATATAGTGCACTGTAAATCACGTTTCGTTCTTTTGTTTCACAATGTATGTTGTCCTATTGCTATTTATAAGGCTATTTGTAAATCTCCTGTTATTTATGGTTACTAATGATCTAGTCTTTTGTAAGGCAAAATTTGAATCCATCTTCGATACCCATTTGTATTTTGTCATGTTGTGGGGTTTTTATTTTCTCTGTGGTAAACGTTTCGCTCCATTACTGTCATGTTCTGTTAGATACACGAAATGTTATGTAGTTGGATGTAAGGCACCTAGGGGCGAAATCCTACAAAATAAAAAGAAATAAGAAAGATATCACGACGCAACGCGATTCTAATTTGTAAAGTGGAATTCGATTTCCGCTGATAATTTTTCTGACACAATTGTCACAGTTAATACTTGCTTGAAGCTGCAACTCATTTAATATCGATAATAATTAGCAGTTGCTCCGTTAATACGGAGGGGGTCGTACATCAATGGGCTTGAGCGCCTAGTGGGGCGCCTTACATCGTCGAGTTTCGCCTATTGTATGGACGGCGAACAACTTGCGAACCATCCGTGACCTACGACGAGCGTACGCCACCAAGTGAGCCAGAGCTCGTTGGCCGCTCAATTCAGCAGACAAAATGCGTTTTTAAACCTGTTAACTCGCAACTGGGTGTGTACGTATTAATGAGGATTGTATCCTCTACTGGAATCTGCTATTATGATGTCTTACTGATTACTAGTCGTACAGTAAAATTTAAGATCAATTCTCTACATAAATTGTACAATGGCTTGTTTATAGCATTTAGTCTCTTCTGATAAACATTCCTCGTGTCATACAAGACGTGGTGCCTTGTGGAACAGATAATCCTTTTGGCATGATTTTAAGTTTATTGTAGCCCAGTACAGTCGTAATAAATTTTCAGTAGGCTTGTGGACTTCCCATCATTGTAGGGCTAATAACAGTAAGACTCTATAATGGTGGTTTCCAGTAAAAGACGCAATTCTCGTTTGTACATACACGTCTAGTTAAGAGTTAATAGGTGTAGAAACACAGTTTTTGTACTGAGTTGAGCGAGCTCGGCCTACCTTCATGATGTACGTTCTGCGGCCTGTCTTTCTCGTGGGTCTCAGAGCCGTCTGAGTGTCGTCACAATTATTTATGTGTTTACCATTCCGATGCGTCTGCGACGAAGACTGCTGGCGCCGACTGACTGTATTGTCTTCATGATTCTGAGAATTCTTGTGTACGGTGCCCTGCCGGGTGCGACTGTCTGGCGCCGGATGGCCGGTGGTCTTGGCGTGCTGTACTCATAGCCGGTCAAACGGCAAGTTCAGTGCCCCCAGCTAAATAGCAGAGGCATGATTGGTCAACTTAAACTGAGGCCAGTTAACGTCATAAAGCCCTGCACGAAATTGGAGGGAATAGTCACTATTGGTGTGGATGATGTCCTGTGATAGTGTGGGGGAGTTCTGGAATCAGCACTGAATGCTGATTCGCGGCTTTTCGAGGGTAGTGGAGTGTTGAGTAATGTTGGCTTAGCTCTTGCGTTGCATGGGCTCATGGCACTGAGGATCTCATCTTGGTTGGAATCGGACGGTCTTGCGACTTAGTCGCAGTTTTTCGGAATCGTTGTGGAGCGTGACTTTGGTCATACTCCAGCGTCATTCTGCGACTTAAGACCCAGAGTCTTACTCTGCGTTTCCGCACCTGTACCGACAGGGCCGAGTTTAGGAGGCTTTGCTGTGTCTCTTCCTGGAGATACATCCAGGAGTTTCCCTGCTTAGGCCACACGAGCAGACCTTAGAATTCTCGGGCAGCATTCGAGGCTGTGGGTTGAAACAGGAGTCGGCGCCTACGTCTCAGAATGCTGCCTATCGACAACCTGCTGCAGGTTTCAGGACTGGTAAAGTATTTTGCGGCTTCGGCATTGTAGGACCTATCATTATTATACTGAAGTTCTCAGCAGCACGTGCGCCCGTTTTGCTACAAGTCCTCCTTTGTTTCTCCAGGTATTTAATCGGCATATCATTTCGTAGATAGATGTAGAATCCCATTTCATGTCCGTTTTTATTATAAAATTCCCTTTTTTCTACTGAGTAGATTACGATTTTTATTAAATTATTGTGCGTGTGCAGTCGTTATTTTACGAACTAGCAGGGTCCACCATCAATCCCTTTCGTTAACGTTGTGCACATGATTAATTAGGTGGTAGGTAAGGACGGGATCGAGTGCATGTCTAGTTCTCATGCAAAATTCGCCAGAATTACAGAAGTACAAACTCTTCTCCGTCCCGGCACCTCGCAAAGTACGAAATACATGCCAAAATGAAACTTGGAAAATAGTGAAGGAAAAACTACTCGAAAGACTTAGAACTGCTCGTGACAGTCAGAACACAATTACCGAAGAAGATCTACGTGATTAGGCCCGCTGAATTGCTAGTGAGATTTACATTACCGATTTCCACATTTCTTAGATCTCGTTAAACAGATTAAGGAAATTATGAGGGAAAATTACGAAGTTTACTTCAGGTAAATGTGTAGAGGAAATGTTATTAAGAGGTAATACTATAGAGCAATTCGTAGCTGACATAAAGACGAAGTTTCTAGTTATGCCCTAAAATACAGTGTGTCAAGCCAATTAGTGAGGTTCCGTGCAAGAACTGTGTGCAAACTACACTGCATCATTTCGAGCGAAAGAAAGTCAAAGTCGCTTGTGCAGCCGGTGAACGCTATAACACACTCGTATACAACGATGAGCCAAAACATTACGACCACTGCCCACCGCGAGGTTGATGCCTTCTGGTAGTGTTGTTGGCATGTGACGCAGTAAGGAATGAATGTAAGTGGAAGGGACACGAATAGGCAGACGTTATAGTGAAGATAGGGGCCGCGGCGGTTTTCAAAAAGGGCTCATTTTGTGGCGCTGCGGCTGTAAACAAGAATGTCTGAAACGGCGCAGCTGATCGCCTGCTAGCGTGCTACTGGCGTGAGCACCTTTGGTATGTTGTTGAAGGATGATGAAGTAACGAGTAGGTCGTATGGTATTGGACGACCACGTCTCATCACAAAACATATAGGTCGGAGGAAAAAAAAAAAAAAAACAATGGTTCAAATGGCTCTGAGCACTATGGGGCTTAATATCTGAGGTCATCATTCCCCTAGACTTAGAACTATTTAAACCTAACTAACCTAAGGACATCACACACATCCATGCCCGAGGCAGGATTCGCACCTGCGACCGTAGCAGCAGCGCGGATCCAGACTGAAGCGCCTAGAATCGCTCGTCCACAACGGCCGGCGGTTGGAGGATCATCCACTGTGTAATCTGTGTAATGCAGGACAGGCAACGATCTGTGGCAGATCTGACGACAGAATACAATCCTGGTGCAGGAACAAGTGTTTCGGAGCACACCGTTCAAAGGCCATTGTTGAACACAGAGATCCACATCACACGACCCCTACGTATTCCTGAGTTGACCCAACGAAATCGTCGGTTGTGATTACAGTGGGCAAAGTAACACTGAGTTTTCACCGTGGATCAATAAAAACGTGTCGCCTCTTGAATGAATCGCATTTCTTGTTACACCAGCTCGATGGTTGGCTCCTTACACTCCGTCATCCAGTCGAATGGCTGCACGAAACATGAACTGTGTCACAGATGCAGGCCGGTGAAGGCAAAATTATGCTATGGGGTACAATGAGTTGAGCTTCCATGGGATCTGTGGTGGTACTGAAGACATCACGACACCAGTGAACTACGTGAACATTATTGTGGAGTACCTGCATCGCTTCGTGCTTAAAGTCTCCCCATACGGCGATGACATCTTCCAATGGGATAACTGTCCATGTTGCAAGATCAGAATCGTGCTACTGTGGTTTGCGGAGCATTATAGTGAACTCACATTGATGTCTTGGGCAGCAAATGTGCCTGATCTGTACCCACTGAAAGACATATCGGGCGCCAGCTACGTTCCTGTAAACCACCATCCCGTAATTGGCGGGAATTGCTTGCCTGTGCGTAGACACCTGGTACCACATACTTCTGGAATCCTGTCAAGGACTTGTAGAATCCATGTCAAGCAGAATCTCTGTTGTAATGTGTTGAAAAGTGGAACAACACGCTATTAAACAGGTGGTAATAACGTTTTGGCTCATTGTTGTACAGCAGGATTGCTCAATCCGTCGATCGCGACCGACCAGTCGATCGCCCTGGCTTTATGAGTCGAACTTTCAAAACCTTTGTCCAAAGTGTGTTCGAATCAGCTGTTTTTGTAAAATACCAGTTTGTTGGCAATGTTAGCTTGTGTGCGAACGACGAATCTTTCCCATCTCTCTTTAAGTGTCTTCTTTATTTTATCTCAAATTGATTTTACTCTCTTTTGTCGGATTTTCTCCATTTTAACCACATTCATTTTACGGATTTCGTAAGGGCTCTGATAACCTCGTCTTGAGCTCCCCTAACCCACAACATACACGCACATTATACGGTACATCAGCAAGTACTTTGTGGATATATTTTGAAAATGTCACATGTGAAATCAGTTCGCTTGCAGTACCTACAGAGAGGAAAGTTTAGATTGCTATTAGATTTGGTTAGCCAGTACGGAGATCTGCTATTTACCACTGAAGTTCGATGACTGAGAAGAGATATAATTCTTAACAGATTTAGGAAACTTCTGTCAGCGATAAAATTTTTTGCGTCTGAAAGGGAGGAAGATTATGCACATCTGTATGATGTGAGATGGTTGTGGGATCTGGCATTTGTAACAGATATGAGAGTTGAACTAGATGAATTGAACAAAGAACTTCAAGGAGAAAACCAAAGTGTCACATCTTATATGTCTTCTATGAACAGTTTCATGCAAAAACTTGACCTTTGGATAGCGCAGCTACAGAAATTAAATGTAACACACTTTCCTCAAATACTGTCGGGACTGCCTCATCAATAAACATCATTGGATCAAGAAGCTGTAGAGAAGAAGTGAACCTCACAACATTGACGACAGAGTTTGATAACCGATTATCAGATTTCAAGGCAATGGTACCTGTTCTAGCTTTGATAGCTCAACCTTTCCAAGAAGCGGATGTAGAGGATATTTCACGTAAAGTGAGTGCTATTTTCTCTTACAGTGAGACTGAACTTGAAGAGGAAATAATTCGAGTTCAGAATGACATTTCCTTACAGTCAGAGTAAAACGAAGATAAATTTCAGATGTGTGAATTTTAGAAAGTGTGAAAAACTACCCTAACATAATAAAAGCGGCAGCATATGTTTTATCGTTTTTTGGATCAACTTATCTATGCGTGGCAGCGTTTTCAGCGATGAACATAATGAAATATAAATGTAGAAATAAACTGAATGATCTTCATCTTTCAGATTGTGTACGGTTGACTCTGACAAATTGTTCACCAGCTTGTAATAAACCCGCCAATAATATGCAAAGCCATGTATCTTATTAAACTTTTTTAACATTTATGATGGCGTATATTTTCATTTTTTCAGATGTTTAATATCTTGAAGATTAACTAACAGGCCAACAACATTTAATGGAGAGAAAATTAACTTTTATGCATTTTATGTAAATGAAATGGTTAATTTTGTCCACAGTATTGTTTTGGGCTGAAGCCTTTATGAATTTTTAAGTCAGTAGACCTCTAAATGAACTAAAGTGCATGTATTTGATCTCAAGGCTAAAAAGATATTTTCATTTTTTCAGATGTGTAATATCTTGAAAATTAACAAATAGTCCTACAACATTTAATGGAGAGAAAATTAACTTTTATGTATTTTATGTAAATGAAATGGTTAATTTTGTCTATGGTATTGTTTTGTGCTGAAGCCTTTATGAATTTTTAAGTCAGTAGTGATACGTATCAGTGGGTTACCGTTTCTGCAGCTTTATGTCTGTGTTCGGGAACCTCGAGACACATTAGGACGAAAGATTTAAAAAAAAAAAAAAAGGCTGTTCAGTTGCAAAAATCTTGTAATCGACATAGCAAAATCAGGAAAAATGGAAGAGAATGGTTTTTAATATTACATCCGAAACATCTCACCAGTCGTAGCAAATAACTCACTGATTTATTTGCACTCTTGGGCTGGACTTAACATTACATCTGTCTTTAGGAGGACAACAAAAAGATTCAGCCTCTTGATAAAAAATTTTCGACACACTGAAGCATTTCTCAGAATACTGTTGGACAATATAATTTCTGATAACTCTTTGTCACCTCAGGTTTATCTGCGGAATAGTACTGTCAATCTTCAGGCATTTGTGCAATGTCTGCATCACCAGGTTTACGAATTTGATTAACTATGTCTGGCACGCAGCGCAATATCCAGAACAATGACCACGACCATTTCTGACTCCATCATAATTCTGTCTAAATAGAAGTAGTAATTACTGTGGCGTCACTAAGTGTATTAATTTTTATCCTATCAGGTGTGTCTGGTGTAAAGAGAATGTTTGTTTTCGTCATCCAATCGACACTTCGCATTTTTATGACGCCTACTAGAAGTAATCAAGAAACTGTTTCATGTTAATAAAATACAAATTGTTCCAAAATTATGGTAGGAACTGTGCTACAGAAATTGTTATAAAATATTTCATGGCATCATTTTGAGGTCCCGATTGAGGGAAGTCATCTGTAATGTAGCATCATACACTGCCTTGACTTTCTTTCCTCTGCTAGTCGCTTGTGTAACAATTACATCTGCAACGGGTTAGCTGACGATACGAACGGCAAGTTATTCAAAAAATTAATGATTTGAGAGATTTTTGGTGCGGTTTAAGTGTTCAAAGTTCCCGTGTATGCACTTTGGACTCGGCAGTGTGTGTCGTTACATTCTCTGCTCATTGCTGTATATTCTGCTTACTCGCTGATTCACGCTCCAGGCAGGAAGGGCTGTACAAACCGCTGTTATAAGCGGTTCTTAGTGTGGCAAAAATGAGTAACTTCCATATTTAAAAATGAATACTTTTAGTGCCCTTTATAAGCTAAAATTTTGACAGTGCATTTTTTTCTGTTTATTCTTCCCGTATGAAAAATTTCAGGTTAGGTTTCGACATATCGTATTAAACCATTCGCTTATAAGACTATTGCCCATTGTTAGAAGAGAATGTATTTCCAGGTTTCTTGTAGACACGGTTCTGTTATGGTACGGATAACAGGTGTATCACAGTGTGGGAGTGAAATGACGCGCCAACTAGAAACGTACTCCAACAATGAAGTATGCGGGACTTACAGACGAAACGTCTAAATTGCAGATGGATTCACCGTGATATTCTGGAGCTGTATGGGGCAAACTCATTGTCACATCAAGCTGTAGGGAAATGGTAACAAGAATTTGAACCAAAGACACACAGACGTGAGTGATGCTGATCAGGAACGAAAACATCCATATCGACCACAGACGGCAATGCGCAGACAATCGGCAAAGTGAAAAAAATCTGTGGGTTTTGCAAAGTCCACATAGCGATTTTCGAATGGCACAGTGACCGAGGAGCGGATTTTAGTCGTTGCGGAAATGAACAATTGGTAGAACGTTCCAACCATCGGTTACAAACAGTTGGCGACTATGCTGAAAAATTGTGTAATGTATTTGTGTCACCTTGAAGTGTAGTGCAGTATTCAATAAAGTTTGTTTTGTGAGCCATAATAATATGTAACTTGCTTTTGAAGTCTTCTCGTACAAGGTGCATAATAACTAATAATGAAAGCCGGCCGCGGTGGCCGAGCGGTTCTAGGCGCTTCAGTCCGGAGCCGCGCGGCTGCTACGGTCGCAGGTTCGAATCCTGTCTCGGGCATGGGTGTGTGTGATGGCCTTAGGTTAGTTAGGTTTAAGTAGTTCTAAGTTCTAGGGAACTGCTGACCTCAGATGTTAAGTCCCATAGTGCTCAGAGCCATTTGAACCATTTATTTAATAATGAAAAGTGACACGTACGTATATGTTAACAAAAGCAAAACGTCCCACTAAGCATGAGGAATTTTGAATGTGAAATTAAGGGCTGCCACTGAGTTCAGTGTGATTTTTTGTCCTAGTTAGTACAAATGTGCCTGAAATGTATGGTTTTCGATTAAATCCCCATTTGCTTGTGCTCAAATTTCAGCCTTGGCCTACCTTACCTTGCTCAACGTTGGTAATGTGGTACATGCACTAATGGTCACAGTCGCATTTTCTTCTCGTATAAGACATCTAAACACCAGTATGGTCCAAGATGGATATTTCGAGCACAGCCTGCACATGACTTCCATTGTCACCTGACCCCTATTTGGTTTCTGTTGTAAGGTGCCAACTGCGAAGTGAAGTGTATAAAACTGCCGTTGACACGATTGAGGAACTGGAACAGAGAGTTGTAAAGTCTCGTCAAGTTTTACGAGATGATCCAGGAGCGTTTCAAAGAATTCGTAACTCACCGTAGAGACGAATGCAGTACTGAATCAAAATGCAAAGAAGACACTTGGAAACGCCACCTTTATCAGGTACGAATGTACAGTAATTTGCAACATGTAACGTTGTGCATTGTTGTGTTTCATATTAAGGTAGGCCATGACTGAAATTTGAACCCATTTATATGAGGACTTGATCGAAAAGTTTACATTACAAATACATTTATACTACCTAGGACAATATTTGCGTCTCGCAACCACATATTCGCAGTTATCCAGCCTCGTTTACTGGAACATTTTCCCTTCTATTAATTTATACTGTTAACCTTGTCAATTTTCGCTTCTAAGTATGATTCACTGCGTATATCAATTTTGCAATTAGACGTCCCTAGCGCTCCTCCAAGTGGCCACTTGCGTCCCTCGGGCATTAAACCGGCCATTAAGGTGTGCGTCCCAGTCTCAGAAAAGTGCAGAATACTAGAACAAAGAACACACAACTTGTCGTTTGCAGTGTGTTCATGAAAGAACAAGTTCGGAGGGAAATCTACAGTGACTCTGTAGACACAAAAGAGGAACTGCACTTCATCAATTTTTTGAGTAGTGGGGAATTATTATTTCAGTGTACAATATCTCCAACGATGTTACCCAGGGCTTCTCAAATTCTGAAGTTCGTGTACTGAACCGGAAAACTACTGTTTTTTATAATTTTTTGTTTCATTCTTCGCTTTCACCAACAGTATGAACAATGTTTATTGTGCAGTAAAAGTTTTTCACATTTTACTGCAAACGTTCACAGTCATTAATAATAATAAACGTTAAAATTTATTTCTTGTCGCTCTTGACTCCTCCGTTGCTTCTGTTTTGGCCAATGTTTTACTAGTGGCGTATGTTGAAAGTCCGTCAGATTCCAATAATCGCTCTCCCGGATGAGTAGTTGTGGTGAAGTTTACTCTAGCTGTTTGAGGACGGTTAGAAACAGTTTCAGACCTGTTGTATTCAATAATCTGTATAGTAATTTACTCAGTTTCGGTCTCAGTGTTTATCTGTCAAGAGGTTTAGTGCACGATGTATAGAATCCTACATAACAGAGTCCAGTGTTTCCACCGTGCTTTTTACTACGAAGTCGGGAACGAGCGAGTGAATTTTGTAGCGGGTTTCAGAGCACCAGAAATCAAAATATCTTAACAGTGGATAAGTGTGTAAATCTGTCAAAGGCCAAGCCAACAGTTAATTCGAAAGCTGTAGTTCCTTCAGCACAGAGACTATTCAGCTGTAACAGGTATGTGCAGATACATAATACCGTACGGCAGAAATTGTGCCGTCGTAAGCAAAAATGCAACGAAATGTTTCTGCGATATAGACTTACCTTTATTTTAGAGAACAGGACTACAAAAGATGCGGCAGCGATATTTCATTTCCCGGCCCACGCTGATTTCCGAATATAATATTGCTTAATAATGTAAGTTAAGATAAAGAATAAATTACTTTGTAATAGGTTCGAAACTATGCAGAAGAAAATTTGCAGTTACTTGATACAATTAACGTATAAACCATACTTATGGTTTGATTTGTATGCAATTTTGAAGATAGCAGAGTAGTAGAATTCAAAAGAGTGCGAGGTAGCCATGTTTGAGCGAGCAGCTGAGACGCTGACATGGGCGGAAGATGTGTGAAGGGTGGGACTGAAGTGGCTTCTCAGACCTCCTAGAAGGTTGGCGTATGAGCGCGGAGGAATGAACTGGTACCTGACTCTGACCTGAGTGAGACACGAAACAGTCCGTTAACAAAGATACTGTTTGGATAAGAAATACACATCTAAAACTCTTGCAATAGTTGATCTGAGTGAATATAAGCGTTCGCGCCAGTTGGTGTTAAGCAAAGCATTTTCATTACGTGAGCAATGAAAACTGACGTATCTGATGTCGCAGGCAGGGAAGAGTTTACAAATAGGGCTAGAGATCCCTGGTTTAAGGCAGACCGTGACGAGGTTTGGAAAAGCGCGGGAAACGTTGCTCGTGGCGCTCGAATCTCAGTGGGGTAATGAAAGAGAAGTCTATGTCATGCAGTTACGTGTAGTATGCACAGTCGCGTGGGAAGTGTCTTTGATTGATGAACCGTAGTTTTACACTGAAGAGCCGAAGAAACTGATACACCTGCCTAATACCGTGCAAGGTCCCCGAGAGCACGCAGAAGTGCCGCAACACGACGTGGCATGGACTCTACTAATGTCTGAAGTAACGCTGGAGAGAACTGACACCATGAATCCTGTAGTATCATTGCCACAGATACTACTACAACTCCACGCCAACACAAGATTGGCAGCCCGTCGTCTGTCGAGCACAGCGCACTCTAGCGGGCTGTGAAGCTCGACGGAACTGGAGTGTGCCTCGTTCACTTCTTAGCTAGATTTCAACCTAGGCAGACGCACTTTCATAAGCGGCCCTCAGCCAGACTTGTTTGCAGTGATTCTCTGAGGAAGGCCCATCAGTCCCTGAGAATATGTTGTTTTAGTTCGTGGTATTCCATGTTTCGAGCTGCAGTCCTACAAACTACAGAAGATAAGTAATTTCATTGTACTATGTGTTTCTTGAATAATAATCCTTCTCTCTAACAGTGTACCGTACCGCATATTATTGCAACCTGGACTCCCTTCAGCTCCTATCAACTCGGCCTCCTACTTATTTGCATTTAGTAACGAGCTGAAAACACCTACACGTTTTGTGCCTCTAAACAGTGAGACACAATAAATACTGCAGGACTGTCCATAAATCCGTAAGAGTGCGAGTGGGTGCAGACCTCTTCTGAACAGCACGTTGCAAGGCATCCCAGATATGCTCAATAATGTTCATGTCTGGGGAGTTTGGTGGACAGCGGAAGTGTTTGAAC
Organism: Schistocerca serialis cubense; assembly: GCF_023864345.2. NCBI lineage: Eukaryota > Metazoa > Arthropoda > Insecta > Orthoptera > Acrididae > Schistocerca > Schistocerca serialis. The sequence continues at coordinate 170,359,579 of NC_064640.1, forward strand.
TCAGAAGATTGTTCCTGAAGCCAATTTGTAGCAATTCTGGAAATGTGGGATGTCGCATTTTCCTGCTGGAATTGCCCAAGTCCGTCGGAATGCACAATTGACATGAATGGATGCAGGTGATCAGACAGAATGCTTACGTACGTGTCACTTGTCAGAGTCGTATGTAGACGTGTGAGGGGTCCCATATCACTGCAACTGCACGCACCCCACACCATTACAGAGCCTCCACAAGCTTGAACAGTCACCTGCTGACATGCAGGGGACTGTTGGATTCATGTGGTTGTCTCCATAACCTCACACGTCCATCTGCCCGATACAATTTGAAACGAGACTCATCCGACCAGGCAACATTTTTCCAGTCATCAACAGTCAAGTTGACGGGCACAGGCGAAGCGTAAAGCTTTGTGCCGTGCAGTCATCGAGGGCACACGAGTGGGGCTCCGAAAGCTCTTATCGACGACGTTTCGATGAATGGTTCGCACGCTGACACTTGTTGATGGCCCAGCGTGAAATAGTCGTACGGGAAAACCCCTATTTCATAGCTACCTCGTAGACGCTGTGTCTCATCTCTCGTGCGCCATCTATAACACCACGTTCAAAATCACTTAAATCTTGGTAACCTGCCATTGTAGCAGCAGTAACCGATCTAACAACTGCGCCAGACACTTATTGTCTCATACAGGCGTTGCCGACCGAAGCGCCGTATTCTGCCTATTTACACATCCCTGTATTTGAATATGCATGCCTATACCAGTTTCTTTGGCGCTTCAGTGTATTTTGAATGGTGAGAATTCCAATATACCGGACTTTCTCCTAACTGGATCGGCAGCCCATCAGACACTTAAGCACGACGGGGATGCATATGTAGGAGGCGTTGCCTCCGCGAACTGCGTCAATAACGACGACAGACGGCAGCAGGACAAGCGCCAGGAGAGGTCCTCCGTGCCAGGGACCTACTTCCTCGTATCACGTGTGCGGAACTGGATCGGCAAGAATTCCTCCACGTGCCGGCTATACAGGGCGACGCAAGCCAACATGTCGGCAGTTCGCTCCACCGAAGCTCGGGGACACTTCATGCACCGGCTGTTACAAGGGAAACTTCCCATCGCACCCCCCTCACATTTAGTGCTAAGAGGGCCCAGTGGACAACCCACCAGAAAATGAACACAGATCGAGCATGAAAACAGGAAGATTGTCTACTGAACTGTGAAAAAAGAGCAAAATAAAAACAGTGACTGGTCCAAGGGCAACAAGTGCAATCTAGAGCAATTAAACGAGCAACGGCATGGTGGTTAAGTGGACATGGTGTTGGACTGCCAAGCGGGCCAGTCGTGTTGAAAACCTTCCTCGTCCCAATTTTCTTTTTTTCCGCTGTTCGTTGTATTCAAATTTGTGTCTGTGTCGTGGTGTAACGTCCGTTTGCACCAGGGATGTGTCAGTTATGGACCTATAATGACAGTCGATTCTGCACAACGACTCTACTGGCATCCGAAAATAAGTCGCTTTCGAAAAGGAACCGCAAGTATTTAATGATAAGCCGGCCGGTGTAGCCGAGCGGTTCTAGGCGCTTCAGTTTGAAACCGCGCGACCACAACGGTCGCAGGTTCGAATGCTGCTTCGGGCATGGATGTGTGTGATGTCCTTAGGTTAGTTAGGTTTAAGTAGTTCTAAGTTCTAGGGGACTGATGACCTCAGATGTTAAGTCCCATAGTGCTCAGAGCCATTTGAGCCATTTAATGATAAGACGACTAGTCAACCGAATCCTTCACCGGAAAACACCTCTGGCATGTCATACACTACATTAGTGGCAGTACGTGTGTTATATGATAGGAATCTCCTATCGAAGCACCTAATTTGTACGCCCCGTATGAGAGTGAGGTACACCTCGTTGTCCGATTTACGTATTCGTATGAATGTGAATGTGATCACTCCCAAAGAAATGATGAAAACATAATACACACATCAAAAAAAGTTCCGGAACCTGTAGAGATAATCGGAATAGAGATTAATATAAACATCTTTTCCGCCCTTTTTACTGCTCATTGCATGTCGTACCACCATACAGCGAGACCTTCAGAGGTGGTGGTACAGATTGCTGTACACACCGGTACCTCTGATACCCAGTAGCTCGTCCTCTTGCGTTGATCCATGCCTGTATTCGTCGTGCCATGCTGTCTACAAGTTCATCAAGGCACTGTTGGTCCAGAGTGACCCACTCCTCAACCGCGATTCGGCGTAGACCCTCAGAGTGGTTGGTGGGTCACGTCGTCCATAAACAGCCCTTTTCAATCTATCCCAGGCATGTTCGATAGGGTTTATGTCTGGAGAACATTCTGGCAACTCTAGTCGAGCGGCCGGCCGCAGTGGGCGAGCGGTTCTAGGCGCTACAGTCTGGAACCACGCGACTGGTACGGTCGCAGAAGTTAAGTCCCATAGTGCTCAGAGCCACTCTAGTCGAGCGATGTCGTTATCCTGTAGGAAGTCATTCACAATATGTGCTCGATAGGGGAGCGAAAAATGGTTCAAATGGCTCTGAGCACTATGGGACTTAACAGCTGTGGTCATCAGTCCCCTAGAACTTAGAACTACTTAAACCTAACTAACCTAAGGACATCACACACATCCATGCCCGAGGCAGGATTCGAACCTGCGACCGTAGCCCTCGTGCGGTTCCAGACTGCAGCGCCTAGAACCGCTCGGCCACTCCGTCCGGCAATATCTTTTTAGTACAGTTGATTGCCTACACAAAATGAGACTGACAAATATTATCGGTGACAGTATAGTAGGTGGTGGTGGGATCACTCATGAAAAATTCCTGTAGTAGTTGGTGTTAGAGCAATACCTTTTTTAGACTGAAGTCAGCTGATAGATATACCCGCTTAAAGGAAGTCCCTGTAACTAAGGAGTCATCTTCAGAGGAGGCCAGGTATCCAAGCAGTGAAGGAATTAGCATATTCATCCAAATATAAGAAGTATTAGAGATAAAGTTTGTGAACTATGACATTATTGGTATATCGGAACACCACTTAGATAATTTGACAATTCAGAGGGTTCCTTTACCAGGATACAGATTAACAGGCTGTTTTTCAAGAAGTTTCTTGCGGAGTGTGGGAGTGGGGCATGTACGTAAAAAACAGTATTTCGTTTGAGTCCATAGACGTATCACGGCAATGCACTGAATAGATATTTGAGTATTGCGCAGGGGCAGTTGAATTTAGTGGAACTTAACTTCTAGTTGTTGTTGTTTATTGGTCGCCTAACTCTGGCTTCAGAGCATTTCTGTTAAAGCTAGAGAGGGTTCTTAATTCACTTTATAGGAAGTACCAAAAATTAGTTGTATGTGGTGACTGCAATATTAATTTTGGATATGACTGTGCACGAAAAAGTATGTTGGTCGATCTCCTAAACTCATATGACCTGATGCATTTTTTCCTTCTAGGGTGGAGGGGAACAGTACCACAGCCATAGAAAATATTTTTATTCATTCTTAATTAATAGATGGACATTCTGTTAGTAAAAGGGTGAATGGCCTTTCAGGCCATGACGCACAAATTTTAACACTAAAAGGCTATTGTACTCAAACAAATGTCACATATAACTATAAAATATGTTGTTGTTGTTGTGGTCTTCAGTCCTCAGACTCGTTTGATGCAGCTCACCATGCTACTCTATTCTGTGCAAGCTGCTTCATCTCCCAGTACGTACTGCAGCCTACATCCTTCTGAATCTGCTTAGTGTATTCATCTCTTGGTCTCCCTCTACGATTTTTACCCTCCACGCTGCCCTCCAATACTGAATTGGTGATCCCTTGATGCCGCAGAACACGTCCTACCAACCAATCCCTTCTTCTAGTCAAGTTGTGCCACAAACTTCTCTTCTCCCCAATCCTATTCAACACTTCCTCTTTAGTTATGTGATCTACCCATCTAATCTTCAGCATTCTTCTGTAGCACCACATTTCGAAAGATTCTATTCTCTTCTTGTCCAAAATATTTATCGCCCGTGTTTCACTTCCATACATGGCTACACTCCATACAAATACTTTCAGAAACGACTTCCTGACACCTAATTCTATACTCGATGTTAACAAATTACTCTTCTTCAGAAATGCTTTCCTTGCCATTGCCAGTCTACATTTTATATCCTCTCTACTTCGACCATCATCAGTTATTTTGCTCCCCAAATAGCAAAACTCCTTTACTACTTTAAGTGCCTCATTTCCTAATCTAATTCCCTCAGCATTACCCGACTTAATTCGATTACATTCCATTACCCTCGTTTTGCTTTTGTTGATGTTCATTTGTATCCTTCTTTCAAGACACTATCCATTCCGTTCAACTGCTCTTCCAAGTCCTTTGCTGTCTCTGACAGAATTACAATGTCATCGGCGAACCTCAAAGTTTTTATTTCTTCTCCATGGATTTTAATATCTACTCCGAATTTTTCTTTTGTTTCCTTCACTGCTTGCTCAATATAGAGATTGAATAACATCGGGGAGAGGCTACAACCCTGTCTCACTCCCTTCCCGCCGGCCGCGGTGGTCTAGCGGTTCTAGGCGCTCAGTCCGGAGCCGCGCGACTGCTTCGGTCGCAGGTTCGAATCCTGCCTCGGGCATGGATGTGTGTGATGTCCTTAGGTTAGTTAGGTTTAAGTAGTTCTAAGTTCTAGGGGACTGATGACCATAGATGTTAAGTCCCATAGTGCTCAGAGCCATTTGAACCATTTTGAACTCCCTTCCCAACCACTGCTTCCCTTTGATGTCCCTCGACTCTTATAACTGTCATCTGGTTTCTGTACAAATTGTAAATAGCCTTTCGCTCCCTGTATTTTACCCTTGCCATCTTCAGAATATGAAAGAAAGTATTCCAGTCAATATTTTTTCTTTAACTCTACAAATGATAGAAACATAGGTTTGCCTTTTCTTAATCTAGCTTCTAAGATAAGTCGTAGGATCAGTATTGCCTCACGTGTTCCAATATTTCTAGTGAACCCAAACTGATCTTCCCCGAGGTCGGCTTCTACCAGTTTTTCCATTCGTCTGTAAAGAATTCGCGTTAGTATTTTGCAGCCGTGACTTATTGAACTGATAGTTCGGTAATTTTCACATCTGTCAACACCTGCTTTCTTTGGGATTGGAATTATTATATTCTTCTTGAAGTCTGAGGGTATTTCGCCTGTCTCATACATTTTGCTCACCAGATGGTAGAGTTTTGTCAGTACTGGCTCTCCCAAGGCTGTCAGTAGTTCTAATAGAATGTTGCCTACTCCCAGGGCCTTGTTTCGACTTAGGCCTTTCAGTGTTCTGTCAAACTCTTCACGCAGTATCATATCTCCCATTTCATCTTCATCTACATCCTCTTCCATTTCCATAATATTACCCTCAAGTACCTCGCCCTTGTGTAGACCCTCTATATGCTCCTTCCACCTTTCTGCTTTCCCCTCTTTGCTTAGAACTGGGTTTCCATCTGAGCTCTTGATATTCATACAAGTGGTTCTCTTTTCTCCAAAGGTCTCTTTAATTTTCCTGTAGGCAGTAGCTATCTTACCCCTAGTGAGATAAGCCTCTACATCCTTACATTCGTCCTCTAGCCATCCCTGCTTAGCCATTTTGCACTTACTGTCGATCTCATTTTTGAGACGTTTGTATTCCTTTTTGCCTGCTTCATTTACAGCATTTTTATATTTTCTCATTTCATCAATTAAATTCAATATTTCTTCTGTCACCCAAGGATTTCTACTAGCCCTCGTCTATTTACCTACTTGATCGTCTGCTGCCTTCACTACTTCATCCCTCAAAGCTACCCATTCTTCTTCTACTGCATTTCTTTTCCCCATTCTTGTCAATTGTTCCCTTATGCTCTCCCTGAAACTCTGTACAACCTCTGATTTAGTCAGTTTATCCAGGTCCCATCTCCTTAAATTCCCACCTTTTGCTGTTTCTTCAGTTTTAATCTACAGTTCAAAACCAATAGATTGTGGTCAGGGTCCACATCTGCCCCTGGAAATGTCTTACAATTTAAAACCTGGTTCCTAAATCTCTGTCTTACCATTATATAAACTATCTGAAACCTGTCAGTATCTCCAGGATTCTTCCATGTATACAATCCTCTTTTAGGATTCTTGAACCAAGTGTTAGCTATCATTAAGTTATGCTCTGTGCAAAATTCTACCAGACGGCTTCCTCTTTCATTTCTTACCCCCAATCCATATTCACCTACTACATTTCCTTCTCTTCCTTTTCCTACTATCGAATTCCAGTCACCCATGACTGTTAAATTTTCGTCTCCCTTCACTACATGAATAATTTATTTTATCTCATCATACATTATTTACTTCAATTTCTTCGTCATCTGCAGAGGTAGTTGGCATATAAACTTGTACTACTGTCTAGGCGTGGGCTTCGTGTCTATCTTGGCCACAATAATGCGTTCACTATGTTGTTTGTAGTAGCTTACCCGCACTCCTACTTTTTTTATTCATTATTAAACCTACTCCTGCATTACCCCTATTTGATTTTGTATTTATAGCCCTGTATTCACCTGACCAAAAGTCTTGTTCCTCCTGCCACCGAACTTCACTAATTCCCACTATATCTAACTTTAACCTATCCATTTTCCTTTTTAAATTTTCTAACCTACCTTCCCGGTTAACGGATCTGACATTCCACGCTCCGATCCATAGAACGCCAGTTTTCTTTCTCCTGATAACGACGTCCTCTTGAGTAGTCCCCGCCCGGAGATTCGAATGGGGGACTATTTTACCTCCGGAATATTTTACCCAAGAGGACGCCATCATCATTTAACCATAGAGTAAAGCTGCATGCCCTCGCGAAAAATTACGGCTGCAATTTCCCCTTGCTTTCAGCCGTTCGCAGTACCAGCACAGCAAGGCCGTATTGGTTAGTGTTACAAGGCCAGATCAGTGAATCATCCAGACTGTTGCTCCTGCAACTACTGAAAAGGGTGCTGCCCCTCTTCAGGAACCACACGTTTGTCTGGCTTCTCAAAAGATACCCCTCCGTTGTGGTTGCACCTATGGTACGGCTATCTGTATCGCTGAGGCATGCAAGCCTCCCCACCAACGGCAAGGTCTAAAGTCTTTTAAATATCGTTAAGGAATAAGAGTGGCAGGAAGTTTATAGTGCTGATAACGTAGATGACAAATACAATGCTTTCCTTAAGATATTTCTCATGTTCTTTGAGAATTGCTTTCCTGGGTGGCTGACTAGTGGGATAAGGATATCATGTAGAACAAAGAAGGAATTATATCAAAATGTTGTATTGTATTGTATTGTATGGAACTGGGGACCTAGAAACGACGGAGAGGCTTCGTCCCCGCCGTAGCCCGCAGTGGTACACAACCCCACAACAGGCACCCCACCGCCGCCCCAACCGAACGCAGGGTTATCAAAATGTTAGTGGTAGTCACAATCAAGTTACAGTAGTCCATTACAAACAGTATTGTAAGGTGCTTAAGAATATTACGAGGGCTATCCACAAAGTACATTACGTTTTGGAATTAAAACTAAATAAAGTATTGGAAATTTTTTTGGTTATATACAGATGAAAGCCACACTTAAATACTACTTTTCTACATAGTTGCCATTTAAATTAAGGCACTTATCGTAGCGATGGACGAGCTTGGAAATTCCTTCGTCGTAAAATTCGGCCGCCTGCGCCTTCAACCACGTAATGACTGTCTTTTGTGACAGAAAAGGTGTGATTTTTGTGGATTTCCTGGAAAGAGGCAGTACAATAAACTCTCAAAGGTATTGCCAATCTCTGCACAACCTCAGAAGAGCAATACAAAACAAGCGCAGGGGAAAGTTGGGCTCAAAGATCTTGCTGATTCACGACAACGCCCGGGCCCACACGGCAAATGCCACTCGTGAAGTTCTCGAATCTTTCAAGTGGGAGTTGTTTCCTCATCCGCCGTATAGTCCCGACCTGGCACCGAGCGACTTCCACTTCTTCCCAGCAATGAAGAAGTGGTTGGCTATGCAGTTTTGATGACGACGCACAGCTTCAAGAAGAGGTAACCACGTGGTTGAAGACGCAGGCAGCCGAATTGTACGACGAAGGAATTTCCAAGCTCGTCCATCGCTACAATAAGTGCCTTAATTTAAATGGCAACTATGTAGAAAAGTAGTATTTAAGTGTGGCTTTCATCTGTATATAATAAAAAAAATTTCCAATATTTTATTTATTTTTAATTCCAAAGCGTAATGTACTTTGTGGATAGTCCTCGTATTTGGAAGGTAAAGAGTATGTGGTTCGCAAATAGAATAGCTAATTCACAGGATAAAATTAAAACCATGTGGTCAGTTGTAAAGGAAGTGTCTGGTCAGCAGCACAAGGTCGATGATATAAAGTCAGTTCATAGTAAAAATATTTCTGTTACTGATAAGTGAGATATATGTACCGTATTTAAGAATCACTTTCTGAGCATTGCTGGTGAACTAAATAAAAATTTAGTTTCTACAGGGAATCATGTAACACTCTTGGAAAATGCCTTTCCGAGACTGATGTCTGAAATACAATGACAAGGGGGAGACTGAGTCAATAATTAAATCATTGAAGACTAAGGGCTCTCATGGATAAGATGGAGTACCTAGCGGAATATTAAAGTGCTGTACTGCACATGTTAGCCCTGTACGTAGTCATGCTTGTAATATTTTCTTTAAGAATGGTCAGTTTCCTGAACGATTAAAGTACTCAGTAGCAAAGTTGCTTTATAAAAAGGGGGAAAGGGATAATGTAGACAATTTTAGACCTATTTCTATGCCATTAATGTTTGCTAAAGTTATTGAAAAGGTTATGTATGTAAGGATGTTTGATCATTACATATCACATAATTTTGCTATCAAAGGTACAGTTTGGCTTTAGAAGTGGTTTAACAACTAAAAATGTTATATTCTCTTTTCTCTGTGAGGTACTGGATGGGTTAAGCAAAAAGTTTCGAACGGTAGACATATTTTTTGATTTAACTAAGGAGTTTGATTGTGTTGATCACAAAATATTGCTTCAGAAGTTGGAATCACAATTGATTCGCCTCTTACTTCAACAACAGACAGTAAAAGGTCATTATTCATAGTGTTGAAGCTGACTGTGGTGTGGGGTCTGAATGGGGTACGGTCAAATGGGGAGTGGCCAAGGGATCAGTGTTGAGGCCACTCCCGTTCATTATTTATATAAATGATATGCTCTCTCGTATTACAGTTAAGTCTAAAACATTTCTGTTTACTGATGACACTAGCTTGATAGTAAAGGATGTTGTGTGCAACACTGGCTCCAACCCAACTTTTAATTTCACAAAATAGATATATTATTAGTGAAACTGAACAGTTCAAATTTCTAGGTTTTCAGATAGATATTAAACTGTCATGGAAAGCCCATATTCAGGATCTTGTTCAGAAACTTAATGCTGCCATTTTTACTATTCGAACGGTATCTGAAATAAGTGATCGTTCGACACGAAAATTAGTCTACTTTTCTTATTTTCATTCGCTTATGACATACGGTATTATAGTTTTGGGGTACCTCTTCCCATTCTCAAAGGATATTTTTGGCTCAGAAATGAGCAGTTCGGGTAATAAGTGGTGTAAGTTCACGAACCTCTTGTCGACACCTGCTCACTAGTCTGGGTATTCTGAAATTGGCCTCTCAATATATATATTCTTTACTGCCGTTTCTTGATAACAATATTAGCTTATTCCTAAGAATTATCAGCTTTCACACAGTTAATACTCGGCAGAAATGCAATCTGCAATTGGATCGCACTTCCTTAACTCTGTGTAGAAAGGTGTGCAGTATACTGCTGCATCCATTTTAAGCTACCACAAGAATTCAAAAATCGTAGCAGTAATCCATGCGTTTTCAAATCGAAACTCAAGACTTTTGTCATGGGGCGCTCCTTCTATTCTGTTGAGGAGTTCCTTGAAAAATTAAGCTGATTCTTATGTTAAATTGTTGATTGCGTTTACTTAAACTTATGGCTTGACTTTTTTGGGTTCATAAACATTTTATTTTATTTGCTAGTACTTTTATGTTATAATTTCATGTACTGACACGTTCCATGACCTTCAGATTTGCTCCTCGATTTGGTCCTACGGAACTAGACCTGTAAATACATAAATAAATAAATATGCATGTAATCTGTATGGATATGTTGTTACTCAGTAAATGAAAATTTTGCAGGTCAAGAAAATGATTTTATGAACTACTCTTAAATATGTTCAATGCAGTTGCGTGATAAATCCTATGAGAAATTTCCATCTTGGTATGTTCCAGTTTGTACTGTACTACTTTACTATCTACACTACTATTTAGTCTATATGTAGTTATTACTAGGGAAAAAATTTTTATTCACAATTTACAAGCAAAGAAATCGCAAATTTACTGGTAAATGTAGTATGCAATTTTATTTTATACATATTTTTTTTTAATTTCTAGTATGATCCCAATACTGTTTGTGCGATGGCTTGGATACTAAATAAATAAATAAGTGCCTTCTCCAACACGGCGCCACTCACCTGTAGAGACGGCAGTAATAGCTGGCTACAGCGCGTTTTCACTTACCGCCGAAAATAGGGTGTTAACCGTCCGATGCGGAATGGACAAACCACAGGCCAGCACTTGAATTGAGGATGTTCTTTTTACTATAAAAATGGTAGTTGGCTTCATTACAAGTAGGAAAAGAGGGACTATGTTCCAGCACGTCATCTTGGGAAATTTTTTATTCTTATTTAACATACAGTTGATATAAAAATAATACTGAAAGCTGAAGTAAGGTGGGGGGAGGTGGGGGGAGGTGCCGGCCCCTGATTGGTTAGCGCAACCACCAGTTGTGCGAGCACGTCTGGAGACGAAGGTTCGAAAGGACACTTGTTGCTGGGATCTCGAGAGGTGCAGATATGCAGAGAATACGTCAGATTCGAGTTATGTGCTACGCTGGTGAGCTGTGGTACAACCAGTACTTTGCTGGTTCACCGTTGAGTCCTCCTCTTAACTATCGATCGTGGCTGAGTTAGTTTTAACGGAAAGGTTTAGTAGAGGATGCAACTAGCGACTCTTGACAGTCAGTCAGTGCTTTAGCTGGGTTAAGTGAGCAGCCTATTATTTAACTTCTGCATCTTGTATGATTAGAACAGAATTTTTACATGTGATTCCCTAAAACAAATGTAAATGGTCCATGACTATAGCAATAAAACGTTGACTGACACGACTGTCAGATATTTATTTCTGGGTTGTTATCTGGTGGCGACCTTTGCGCTTTAGCGATCCCTGCTGATGTTGTCCACCTACTATATACAGAGATTGAGTGTGTTTGTTGTGAAACAGGAAACAGAGATGACAGTTTGGGGTTGGGAATAGAGGTTACAAGGTATTATAAAGCACACTTCGGTCTGTTGGATTCTGAACGTGATGGAATTCCGCATGCACTATCACGGCTATGTCATGGGGTTAGACGTTATTCATTTATACGTAGCTTTCCAAGCCGAAGGCATGCTGGTAAACCTCCAACACCCATTTTTTTATTTCACCAGACTAGTAATTTCAAGTAGTGTTTAGGCCCTCTGCTGTTTCTTATCCATATAAACGATTTAGGAGACAATCTGAGCAGCCGTCTTAGTTTGTTTGCAGATGATGCTGTCGTTTATCGTTTAGTAGAGTCATCAGGAGATCAAAACAAAATGCAAAATGATTTAGAAAAGATATCTGTATGATGCAAAAATTGGCAACTGACCCTAAATAACGAAAAGTGTGAGGTCATCCTCATAAGTGCTAAAAGGAATCCATTATACTTCGATCACACGATGAATCAGTCAAATTTAAAGGCCGTAAATTCAATTAAATACCTTGGAATTACAATTATGAACAACATAAATTGGAAGTAAAACATAGAAAATGTTGTGCCCAAGGCTAACCAAAGACTGGGCTTTATTGGCAGGACACTTAGAAAATGTAACTCATCTACTAAAGAAACTGCCTACACTACGCTTGTCCGTCGTCTTTTAGAATACTGCTGCGCGGTGTGGGATCCTTACCAGGTAGGATTGACGGAGTACATCGAGAAAGATCAAATAAGAGCAACACGTCTTGTAATATCGCGAAATAGGGGAGAGAATGTCACTGAGATGATACCGGATTTGGGGTGTACATCATTAAAACAAGGCGTTTTACGTTGGGGCAAAAATATCTTGTTGACGCCGACCTACATAGGGAGAAACGATCATCATAACAAAATAAGGCAAATCAGATCTCGCACGGAAAGGTATAGGTGTTCGTTTTTCCCGCGCGCTGTACGAGATTGGAAAAATAGAGAATTATTGTGAACGTGGTTCCATCAACCCTCTGCCAGGCCCTTAAATGTGATTTACAGAGTATCAAATGGCTCTGAGCACTATGCGACTTAACTTCTGAGGTCATCAGTCGCCTAGAACTTGGAACTAATTAGACCTAACTAACCTAAGGACATCACACACATCCATGGCCGAGGCAGGATTCGAACCTGCGACCGTAGCGGTCGCTGGGCTCCAGACTGTAGCGCCTAGAACCGCACGGCTTCTCCGGCCGGTTACAGAGTATCCATGTAGATGTAGATGTAGATGTAATTTAATCGTACTCATGACGACACGTGGATCTATGTACAGTTCGAAAGTTATATATCGCCCGTGTTATCTAGGTAGCTGTGCACTTGTTTGAATTTTAAATGGTATGCAGGACTACTTTGTTCTGGATACGATTCAATGACAGCACTCATATCCAATAGTAACTGAGCAACATTGTGGTGCCTAGCCGAGGCTTGAACAAAGCACTGAACGCCATTGCTGGCTGCGTAGAAAGAGATGCGAAATGTCTTATTTTTTATCAGTATCAATTAATAAGTGTCTACTTGAAATTACACGAAGAAATTTTTTTGTTGAACCACGACTTGGGGCTCGTATCCAGTAATTATTGTCCGTGTCACCTGATCATGTAAGATCTAAAATATGGTTTCTTTCACAATCAACAATTTGTGCGCCTGTTTAAACTTGATATCACGTCACGTGTAACTTTGTGTTGGACGGCATTTCGATTCCAGCACCTACTTGGATTGTTAATTAAGCACAATCAAATGTTAGATATCGAATTGTTGTTGCTTTCTAGCCACGAGTAGACGTTATGTATCGGTTTATTTCACACGAGCGAGATGTGCGTATGTTTGAAATAAAAATAGCCGGCCGCGGTGGTCTCGCGGTTCTAGGCGCGCAGTCCGGAACCGTGCGACTGCTACGGTCGCAGGTTCGAATCCTGCCTCGGGGATGGATGTGTGTGATGTCCTTAGGTTAGTTAGGTTTAAGTAGTTCTCAGTTCTAGGGGACTGATGACCACAGCTGTTAAGTCCCATAGTGCTCAGAGCCATTTTTTTGAAATAAAAATAACTTGACGATAAGTTCTGTTCTAACCGTAAGTCGAACCCTGCACATATCGCTGTTGTTGGCTACGTTAGCTATCAAATTTTCTTTCACTAGTAACTAGGAGCTGGGTGTACGAACCTGAAATAGCGTGATGAAATGTTCTATATCTGACTGTGAGTCATTTCGCCAGTAATTTGGTATGGATGTGATACAGTTTGAAATGTCATGACGCAAATTTTTGTGCCCGACGAAGATTAGATCCCAGACAGGCTACTTTGGTGGAGAGCTTGAGTAATTTGGATTCTTATGTTAGTGAAAAACGAAACGACGGAACCGTGGATTTGGACGTGCGATGCACCCCTGCGTTGTTCAATTGGCGTTACCAGAGATAAAGAGCGACTGTTGGTGCCTGCTGGAGACGGTTGCCTGAAGCGTAAATCGAACCCAGATCTTGTGCATACTAAGGAAGAAACATTCCAGCGCATCATCGAACTCCGCACTTGGCTGTCCCTCGGTTTCGTCATAACGGAAGATACACTACCTTGGATGAGAATTCTGACTCCCTAGAGGGGGATTACAGCCTATTGAATACATTTATTTCCTTGTACGGCCACGTTATTCAGCAGCTGGCTCGGCTACCCGATACACAGTTTCGACTTGGATTTTTAGTCACTGAAATAAAAGCACGTAACGGACAAACGAAAGAAATGGCAGCTCTGTAGGATGGAGAAATTCCTACAGGAAATGTTGCTTTCTACTTGTGGTGCTCTGGTACTGTAAGAGTTCGTGATGTAGTTGTAAATGTTGCCCAGAGAAAATGAAAAGTACACAGCAGAAATCATTGGTTCATTAATTTTTGTAAATCGCATTTCGTGTGTGTGCTAAAAGTATCTCTCAGAAGGAAGTTCCAATATAAATTTATGTTCAGAAAAAACACCTTGAACAAATATAGATAGGACGTTCATATTCACAGGACATGTACATTAGTATGTTCTGCAGAAATGATTAGCATTTCAGTTACCTGGGTTTAGCATGTGTCCTGTTGACTAGTAGGCACAGGGTCCTCCATGGGCCCTGATAACTTGTTCCATGTGTGATGGCATCGAGGCGTATAAGGCGCGAATGGCGCCCTATGGTGTAGCCATCTATGCTGCATTCACCTGGTTCGAAAGTTCATCTGTGGTGGTTGGCATTGGGCCACAGTGCTGCATTCGCCATTTCACCATATCCCACAAATTTTCGATTGGTGACAAGTCTGGTGATCTGGCGGGCCAGGGCGATAGGCTGACATCCTGTGACACCAAGTAGACACGTGTTCGTGCAGCAACATTTGGTCGTGCATTATCTTGCTGAAAAATGGCGTCTGGGGTGTTGTGCAGAAAGGGCACGGCTACGAGTTGCAGGATGTCATTCACGTAGGTCACGCTGGACACGCCCTAACTTCTGATTTCCGGTTGTACCCAATAGCACCCCCCACCATAAGGCCTTGAGTTGACACCGTATGTCTTGTGCAAATGCAATCTCTGCGATGCCGCTCCCTCTGTCCACAGCGAACTAAAATGCGACCATCATTTTCAACCTAAGAGAACCTGGATTCGTCCGAAAACACTCTCTGAAGACATTCCTGTCCCCAGTGATGTCATTCAATACATCATTGCCGTCTAGCATGTTTCTGCACGTCCGTCAAAGGTAGGCAGATAAGTGGACGGCGCTCAGGTAACTCCTGATAGTGTACGATGTATTACAATGTTACGCCAGAGCCGAGGAGGACGGAAATCTGTCCTGCAATGCTATTCGGATGAGGTGTCGATCTTCTCGGGGGGCGGTCTGGGTGGTGTGACCTGACCAATCTCGTTGTGTTCTATGGCCATCCGTGAACCATTCTGCAGACACGCGTTGCACTGCCGAAACACTTCGTCCCACACGAGCAACAATTTCCCGGATGGATGCATCACATTCTCTCATGCCAAAAATCCACTCTCTTTAAAACTCACTGATTTGACGGTGTGGTTCACGCATTCGTCTGCAAGGCATCTTGAACGTCTGCTCAAGCCACACTGATCCTTTACCTTCGGTTTATAGTGACACCGAGAGCCGCAGGCACACTTTACCTGTATGTGGTGTTGCGCCGCGATATTGATGTTGGTCTTAAACCTAGGGGCCGGCATGGTTCAAATGCTAATCATTTCTGCAGAACAATCTAATGTACATCTCCTGTGAATATGAACGTCCTATCTCTAGTCGTTCAAGGTGCTCTGTTTTTTTCTGAACATGAGTCTAATTTACTTCACTTTCTAGCCTGCCAGTAGTAGCACAACTTCAAAAAATGTTTCTGCGAAAGAGTCTCGGCTGTCTGTTCACAACAGAACAATTAATGTACAGGTGTTTCTTCTGGATGCAGCAGATGCGCCACCCAGGCGATCGCGATGTTTCGCGCTGTTTGCCTATGACGTACAGCTCACGTGAAGGATTGGAGGCAGTACGAAACGTTTGTGCCATGCATGAGGCGAGTTCCATCGAAGAAATCACCTCAGAAATTGATTTTCTCGCTTCAGGTAGGATAGTTTTGACGCGGATTATTCGCCATGCATTTAATGAAAATCGTCTTCGTGGCTACCACTATGGTCTACGTTACGATATCTGATAACTCCAAATGTGGTGACTGTGACCATTTAAACTTCGTGTGAAATTTGCATCCCATGACAAAAATTCGAAAGCTGGATGCAGGTGCACTACATGATCTAATTCAAAGCAATAGAAGTGAAATGGGTGGCCAGATCTACAGGTTTTCTTGACCACCATCAATCCCTCACCGAACATTCCTGTCCATGATCGTTACAGTTAATGAGATGTGGTGCCCTTATCTCAACTACACAGGAATATATTAATGTGTGAGCCCTATTTCAAAACATCTCCTCAAGCAAAGGGTAGTGTGCTATCGCCAGAGATATTATTTTGCCTCCGGTGGCACAAAAAGCCTGTTGTGTAGTACAAACTGTTTCCCGGAAGTGTGTCATAGCCTCTGATATTTGCTGGAGCATCCGAGACAGAGTTTGGTAAGAAAAACGACCAAAAAGATGACTCTGAGCACTATGGGACTTAATTTCTGAGGTCCTCAGTCCCCTAGAACTTAGAACTACTTAAACCTAACTAACCTAAGGACATCACACACAGCCATGCCCGAGGCGTTCGCGCGGTTCCAGACTGTAGCGCCTAGAACCGCTCGGCCACCCCGGCCGGCACCAAAAAGATACCATTGAGTTTTTCACTGCTTATTTGACAAAAATGGCTGTCCAGCAGCTTATTTTGGATGTCATCCGTCGCCAAACATCTTCTCCTGATCTTGCACTCTGAAATCTATACCTTTTTCACTCATTCTCATATGACCATCAAGAAAATACCTTTCTGGATGAAAATGAGGTTCAACTTGGATGACCGACATATTTGTCCTCAAACTAGTAGATTCCTACAGGCATGGAATCGAGGAGGTACACAATTGTTGTGAGACTGTTGTATAAAATATGAAAGACTGTATTATTATTGGTAAATTTCCGTCTCATGTTTTTCTGTTATATGAAATAAATCAACGAAAAATGCTATTAAAATACACAAATGTATTATGACTTATCACGTTAACCTTGCGATGACAGTCTGTTTTAGTGAAAGAAGAAGTATATGAGCATACCCACAACTCCATGCATTACTAAGATATTCTGCATTTTTAATCTCTATATGACCAGGGTCTGCATCAAATCCTATGCCATACCCAAAAAGTATTTCAGAACTATCACGAAAATGCGTAAATCTGGCAGTCAGAGTAGACCCAAAAAGAAATCCAGCAAACAAATTAGTCAGTGCTACACAAAAATAAATCAAATTGTGTATTAACAAAAAACTACAAGAGTTCAGTGCTGCAGTTTCTTAAGTTTTTTGCCTTTAGGCCTAAGTGATGTTAAATTGAGGTTGCAAGTAAACTTATGATGGACAAGTTAAGATTTGCTCATTGATTTTCGATCTGGAAGCTTAGAGATCAGTAACAGAAGAAGTAAAAAGCTGAGAAAGTGTCTTGTTCTCCGTCAATAGCTGAACCAAGGGCTAACTGATCTTCTGGTTCACAAGAAAGCCACGTCAACTCATACTTAGCGAGCAAGTGCTGTTTGTACTACATTCCCATTGTCACAGTAATTGATTATACAGACAACTCGCAACATAAAATATGAGATTAGTTGTAGATTCTGCAGGGAATGACCTTCCAGGAATCAAATCATAAATTTGCTAATCTGATGTTACATAATAAATGATAATGGTGGTTCATATTATTTCATGGAAATGACAAGAAAATACCAAGCAAATTCAGCAGGATAATTCAGAAAACCACTCGAGGAAGTAAGTCAATGCTCACACAGTTGCCAAACATTTATAGAATGTTGTCAGTTCTCCATTAGAGCAGCAGAAGGAACGATATATTTCTTGATGTGGCTTGTCCTTGGGAAGACACGACAGCTCTGCCTAACGCTGCACTGGTTGCGAGCTAAAATACCTGAAATATAGACCAATGAGTTTCATTCCCATTGCTGTAACGATGATTTGGGTCTAAAACGTAGTTACAAGTAATATCCAAATATGTCAGCTGAAAATCGAACATCAAGAATGAAGAACATTGGGAATTATTTGAGTATAGCTCTTGTAACTACCTTTCTTCCGCATTACTGGAAGCGATTCCCCATTTACTGGAAGCGATTCGCTTATTTTAGCATTACCAGATGTTATTAATATTATGAGTAAATAGTTTCTTAAATTTTCTACACTTAAAAACAGTTTTCGTTAAGAATGCTTTCAGTGTGTAACGGGTAAATACAGATCTGCTACCAAAAACCATAAAATGTCTTGAAATTTTTTTTTAAATTTTTGAATTTATCTCCGTTTATATTTTTCTATGTAATTTCCTAATTAATTTTGCTGATATTTGTGTGATATTTTTGTTGAATGAATTTATAGAATGATACAAGTATCTCCAAGAAAGAAACTTTGTAAAAACTCATGGAAAGCTGCAACCGATTCGTATTGACAGTATTATACCTGTCACAGTGTAGCACTGGTGACGGGGAGTGCGCCAAACTAAGTTCGCTCGCCACTGTGCAGAAAGAAACAAAGTCGGGGTCATGGCGTAGAGTGATTAATATCTTGAGTGAGTGGTCGCATTTAAAATTCATGATTATCAAAGTGCTGTATACAGACTCAGTAAAACACTGAACAGTGCTATATAAAATTATTTTGTGAATTAAGTATAATTTATACGTGTAAAGTGTAGTAATGCGCTTCGTAGGAAGTGTGTGGCCTTATGAAGTTCAAGAAGATTGTTCTGTTCTAAATATTATTTGCGCCTCTTATAAATACCGCAAGGGGAGTGGAATAACTGTAAGAGGTGTTGAAAGTCTCGAGGAATGAGCTTTTTTGTACGTGAACAAAATCACGTGGAACCACATATAAAAAGTAACCACTATTCGGGTACTGAAGTCGTCAGCCACGGAGGTAATACGGCAAGATCTAACTATCGTTTCATTTTATGAAATGTAACTAAAAGGGTGAAACACAATATCTGTTTGCTTGAAATTATAAGTGAATCAAAGATACATACTGTTTGTTTGTTTCTGAAAAGCAACATCTTAATCCTGGTAACCCTGTGCTAGCATATAAAAAACTTTATTTACTTGCTTATCAAAGTAAAGTTTGCACAGCTTCAAAGTACCTGGTAACAGGGAAGTTTTACGGATTGAATGTCTTTCAACTTGATGCAAGGCTTTCTACATCAAAGCCCTTCAGCTACACAGTATAATAATTTGTGTATAACATCAGTTAAGTCTGAATAAGATTTTTCTCTTCCATTAGGTAGACATTTAGCTAGCCAACCAAGTCCCCTTGAAAACAATCAGAGAATACCACCAATGTATATTAGTATCAGTCGTAACATATGGTGTAATCGCTTGGGCTCGTAGATTGCATATAATGAAGCCAGCCTCATTAGCGAGAAGAATTCGTCGATGAGTGGAACAAAGATTAATGGCCGCCTACTGCACTACCCCGAATGATACTTTGATAGTAATTTTAGAAATATGTCCAGTAGACTTGACAATTTTAAAAGGGGAGCTCTTTAATGGGTAAGAAAGGTGAAACTAAGTCTTTAATTACTTTTTTAATTAAACACTGACCAACAGAATTTTCCCTGAGAGACAACTCAAACTTAACC